>NW_022437002.1:6751322-6909455 GCF_009761245.1 Sapajus apella | reverse complement strand
AGGAGGAGGAGGAGGAGGAGGAGGAGGAGGAGGAGGAGGAGGAGGAGATTTTCCTTGGGTCCTAAGGGGCGGGGCTGGATACAAGGCATGCCGAGTCTTCAGCAACAAGGCTGGGTAGTGAGGTTGAGGGAGGCCAGGGACTAGGACCAGCTACAGAGATCCTGCCACAGGCATCTGGGCAAAGCCCATGTCAAATCAGTTAGGGGGCCTCAGGCAGAACTGGATGCAGGAAGAGATGAGGGGACGGGGAGGCAGAGGTATGCCTATCCATGGGCACAGCTGAATGATCAGGGTTATGAGCTGCAGGTCAGAGGCTCTGTGTTAGGGCTTCCAGTGTGAAGGGCTGGACAGAGAAACTGAGGCACAATCTTGTCTATACTGGTTGGTTAACACAGGGAGAGGGGGTCGGTAGGCAAAGCCTAAAACTTTGGGATCCCAGGAACACACAAGGCTTACCACAGGCCTGGAGGAGCCAGGCCGACAGCAGCAAAATGAATTCTAGGCCTCACTTGCTGGAAGTTCTGCTGTGTTGGAACTGGTGTGGGGATGACCTCATAGACTCCAGGTGAGGGGATTGGATAGGGCTGACCTTCACAAGGGAACAACTCTGACCTTTTGCTGCTGTTTGAACCATCGTGTTCAACTTGTAGCTCTCCCAGACAGCTTCCCGGGGAAGGAGTTAATTGGCTAATATTTGATTTTTGAAATCTTCATCTTTGCCTAAGGCATCACTTTGTGCCAAACTCTGAGATACCAGCCTTTGTCAAACACACCTGGATCCCTGGGTACCCAGACGTGGACAATCTAGAGTAAGAACTTACCTTTTCCCCAGCTGAGTATCTTTAGTCTTAGATGGTCATCCAGAGAAATTAAATGACCTACCCAATGTCACACTATAAACCAGTGGAAGAAACAGTGATAAAGATAGCTACTGTTATCATGTGCCAGGGACAGTGCTAGCGGATTTCTGTGCTTTACCTTGTTAAACATGACATCATTCATACCTTTACAATGGCTCTAATATCATCCCCATTTTTCCGACGAGGAAACAGGTTAAGAGAGGTGAATCACCTGCCCAAGTATACACAGCCTGTAAGTGAGTAGAAAGGGATTTGAGCCCACAGAGTCTGATGACAGAGTCCATACCCATAACTGCTTTAATCAAGAGAGTTTGTGAGTTGCCTAGGTCCCAAGAAAGGAAAACCAACTGATTTGGCTGGGCAGGGCCCTGAGGGAGAGGGAGAGAAAACACTCTGACTCCTTCTCCCATTTTCCATTCTTTTTCTGGAAGGTAATTGCTTGGGGCAGTGACAACCTCCTGGTGAATTACACAGCTGGTTTCCCAGTGAGATTTGTAACAACAACCCCGCCAGCCTGGCAGCCCCCAGCAAGTTCCGGTTTAAGAAACGAATTGCTGGATTGTGTAGTTGGTGCTAAATTGGGTAATTTCTTGGTGACGGCATCTGTGCCATTTCTTCCATTCCCGGATAGATTCGAGCTGCATCAGAGATGAATTTGTCACACACGGCACCCTCCCAGACTCCACTCTCCACTTTCCAGCCAGCCATAGGTTACTGCAAAAGTGGCTGCTTCCCTCGGCCCCCAGGTTCACAATCTGGGCAGCTCTCGGTGTCCTGGGATAGTGGTTGGATGACTTGGTGCAATAAAAATGGGAAAATAACACCAGCACCCAGAATTGTCACAGGACTTCAGGGAGCATCCTTTATTCTATACTAATCTGACCTTGGACTTGGTATAAACTCAGTGCTCACCACACATGGGAAAAGGATAAATCACACTCTGATTAGGTCTGGAAGATATGTATGGATGAGGTCTTTTTATTTGTTTGTGTGCTGTAAGAAAATAGATTCACTTTCATTACTCTGTTCACTTCAGAATGGTATTGAATAAGTTTGACTTCTGTGGGCTGGCAACACAGACAGGAGAAAAGCTAATGCTTTGGAATCGGCCAACACTGGATATGATTTCTGGCTTTGACAGCAGCTCTCAGTGTGACTTTGGGGAGCTCAGTTAGTCTCTCCAAACCTCAGTTTCTTCTTCTGTACACTGGAAGGTGGAGGGGGCGGATAATGTGTATCCCTTGAAACAGTTTTGGGACTCACATAAAATATCATAAATGAAAGGCTCTCGTTTTGTAGACTCACATTCACTCAGCAAATGTCTGCCATATGCTAAGGATTGTTCTAGGGATGGGGAGAATTCAGTGGATAAGATGGATAGAATTCCTGCACTTTTGGGGAGCTAACATTCTAGTGGGAGAGACAGACGATCTAGGAGTCACAGAAATTTAAAATGGTAACAGTATAAGGGACAGGTACATGGTGCCTTGAGAGCAAACAGCAGGGGGATCTGACCTAGTCAGGGAGGCCAGAGAAAGCTTCCCCGAGGAAGCAACAACTGGGCTGAGATCTGAAGGGTGTGTAGGAGTTAACAAGGCAGAGGTGGGTAGGAAAAGCTTTCCCAACAGGGGGAATAGGCCCCGTGATGCGAGGGATCATGGGACTGACAAAAGACTGTCCTGGCTGCTGCAGAGAAAGCAAGGGGAGCATGTTGTGAGAGGATGTTGGAAAAGTAGGAAGGGCCAGACCCTGCGGGCCTTGTTGGACAAGTGAAGGCATTTTATCCTAAGGACATCAATCAGCCAGTGAAGAGTTTTAAGCAAAGGCGTGACATGATCAGATTTGCATTTCCAAATGGCCATTTGGATTGGAGCAGGGTAAGAATGGAAGCAGGGAGACCAGTTAGGAGAAGATGTGCAGACATGCAGGCAGGAGATGGTGTTCTCAGGGACAGTTGGATTCATTAGCAGTGCGTTCTGCTGCAAATATTACAGGAAATCTGGCCAACAGTGGTTTAAATAAAGAGCGCACTCCTTATCACATGTAGACCTGGAGTAAAGCAACTGTTCATGTAGGTTCCATGGCCTGATGATGCCAGGACTGACATCTCTGCAGTTCTCTAGGCCTTTTGTTGTGGCAAGATAGCGGTCCTAGCTCTGGCCATCATGGTTATAGTCAAGCCAAAATGGAGGGGACGAAAGATGGCCCTAGCAAGTCCTACCCCTTTGGTCACAAAGGCAAAATCTTTCCCAGAAACCTTCATCATATTTCCATGTATATATCACTAGCCAAAATGAAATCGCGTGGCCTCTAGTTACAAAAGAGGTTGGGATAAGGACAAGGAGGTTGGGAATGAGTTTTAGCGAGTCAGCTGACAATGATTTGATGGACATGGAAATAAATGGGCACATCTGTTTTTTGGGAAGCAAAATCCATAGGACATGGTGATAGATTGAATTACTAGTCCCTTCCTCACTTGTTTTTCCCTCCCATTGATTTTGTTTAGTAATGGAGTGAAGGCAGGTAGTGTGGGGGGACGAAGGCAGGTGGTATGGTGAGACGAATGTGATCATAAAGCATAACATATAGGAGGAACCCAGTTGTTAATTAAATATTTTCTTTAGAAAAATCCATAAATTGGATATCTCCTGCTCCGAGTAATTTGGATTTGATTATATTATTTACTATTTGGACATTGGGGATTTTGGAAATCCAAAAGAAAGGCTTCTCATGAAGGATTACATTGTATAATCTTTTAGAGTTTGTAAGAGTTATTGTATTATTTGATATCCATTAAAAGTCCTGGGAGATATGTGAGCAGGTATCCTGAGGCTTAGGGAGGGTAGGCCACCTCTGGTGTGTCAGGTGTCACATACATTCTGATCTCAGGACCTGTGCTTTTTCCACTAAACAGAGCTTCCCTGCAGGACCTGGGTAAAGGAGTTGAGGGTTGGTCTGTCTGGAAAAGGCAGCAACTACTGGGCCCATCTTCTCCAAGACAAGAGCAAGGAGAATGTGGATTGATGCCAAAGGGCCTGAAGTTTGATAAGACCTTGGTGAAAGCTGAGTGGCTTGCCAGCAGCACCTGTGTGAAGCAGGAGACAGAGGGGCACCTAGGAATGTCCACCACTGGGAAGTTCTGTGAGGCTCCAGCTTGACGTCACCACACACAGAACAAATGGGACAGTCTGGGTTTCTGCCAAAGTGGCCTTTTGTGCTGTGAGTCTCAGATATAGGTCCTGCCTGGGGCAGGAAGAGGGAAGAGAATGACATGGATGAAGGGCCAGGCTACCCTTCTGCTTTCTTTTCAAGGCAGAGAGATGCTTCCAGGTGCTTTTCCAACAACTGCTTGAAAGGCCATCTTGATCTGAAATTCCCCGTTTCCCCAAAGAAGGGCAATGGAGGAGAATTGTCATCCAGAGCCAGGCAGTTGGTATCCATCAGGTCACCCCAGTCTTCCTTCAGGCAGGGTAACCAACAGCTTCCACAGTCCAGGTTCCAGGGTGGGCCAGGGCTGGCCATGTCTCACCCTGTCCTCTATGGAAGATTCTCAGGAAACCACAATCTTCTTCATTGTCTCACATCCTTCAGGGTCAGGAAGTTCTTCCTGATGTCTGACTGTGCTTCTTCCACTACTATTAATCACGCTTGCAAAGCTAGCTGTTCTTCCTGATGTCCCTGTGTCTAATAATGGCATCATTAGTCTTCCAGTCACGGCTGCTGCAAACTTCAGAGTCATCTTCCTTTTTGATTTTCTCTCTCCTATTCCCACTATTTGCCATTCCCTGTCTGTCAGAACTCTCCGAGCCCACCCCTTAGAATTCCCTGTTTGCACACTTCTTCTGCCTGTGCTTGCTGTTTCCTCACAGGCTAGGTTCTCTTCCCCACCACCTATGTGTGTGGGACACACAGACGTCTTGTACTCCATCACAAACACCGTCTCCTCTGAGAAGTCTTCCTTGAGTGCCCTCTATTGAATCTGATCCTGTCTTCATCTGAAGTAGATCAACATTTTGGTACCTCTTTCCGGCACAGTCATTTATTCGTCTACTTAGTGAATGCTTATTAAGGACTGGCTCTGGGCAAAGCCCTGAGTTAGGTGCTGGAGATCCAGAGATGAATAGGATTTGGTTTCTATCCTGCAGAAGACCACATTCTAGGTGGGGAGATAGAAACCGAAACAGACATTTTCAATGCAGTATGATAGCTGCTTTCATGGGGACACCCAGGGTGTTATAAAAGCCCAATAAAGAGCATAGCCTAGAATAAGAGCACAGAAAGTCTTCAAGGGAAGGTGGGGCTTAATATGAGTAAGTGTTAGCTGGGGGGAGGGCTTTGAGGTGGATGAAAGGACATTCTAGGAGGAGGGAACATTTTGTTCAAAAATAAAGTGGCCTGTAATAACTCTGTCACGTGAGAGGTTGTTCCCCTGTTAAGCTACAAACCCCTCGAGGACAGGGACCACTCTTAAATCACCTCTATACACTTCTCATTCTCTTGCTTATGGTAGCTGCTCAACAAATGTTTGTGGAGTGGAATCATATTTGAGGGCAATGGAAAAAAAAAAAAATGCAGTGGCTCAGCACCATGGACAGATCCCACAGACACCTGCAGTTGGAGGTAGTCCAACCTGTACGCACATTTGCATGTATTTGCATAATGAAGCCAACCTCATTTCCCTGGGGGTCCAAAGGCTCTGCATCTTAGGGGATCCAATCAGTCCGGGTTTGTGGGGTTGGGAAGGGAAACTGTCAGGGCCAGAGACCAGTCCTCTGAGGACTGAGGGAAAACGTCTGTCCCCTTTTGCTTACCATCCTTTCCTTTTCCATCAGGAGCCAGTGGTCCTGAGCCTTCTGAAGTTAGGATTCTGCCTGGTGGTGGGGATCCTGACATCAAGGATGGGACACCCCGGATGGTGAGTGATAGAAGAGTCTGGGAGACGGGGATTAGACTCAGGTTCTCATACCAGAATAACGGGTTTGATTCTTGATTCAAAGTGACTCATCCACTTACTGGCTTTGTGACCTCACCATTTTGAGCTCAATTTTCTCATGGGTAAGTGTGGATAATATCTACGTCACAAGATTTCAGTGAGATTAGAGAATATCAGGTATGCACAGTACCTGGTATATAGCAAGTGCTTGGGAAATAGTAGGAGATGAGCGGTGAGCAGGATCTGGAAGAAAGGTGGATGTGTGGAGGTGATGGTAGGGAGAAAGAGAATGAGTCTCAGAGGTGCTGCTGTCTGGAGTCTTTGAGGCTGTCATCCCTCCTAGTCAGCAGATGGCCCAGGAGCCTGGTCGAGGATGAGGGAGGGCACCGTCTGCCAGCTCCTCTGTCCCTGTCCCTCCTGCTGTCACTCCCTCCTGCTGTAGCTCCTGTCCTGGCAGCTCCTGGAGTCCTGATTGGAGGCAGCTCTTGCTGAGAGCTGACCTCTCGGTCCTGTAGCCTTAGCAAGCCTGGGATGGGAGCCAGGAGCACTGGTTCCAGAGTCTTTTCTCCATTGCTTTCCTTCCTTGCCTTCCCTCTGTTCCTGGGAGGAGGAACTCCTGAGTTGCAATCCCTGTTTAGGATTCAGATGCTACTATGTGTAGCTGCTGTTCTTCTTTATGGATTTTCCTCCTTTGTGATTCCCCTCCCGTGGAATGGGAGTGGAGGATGGGGGTAAAAGGCAAAAGGGGAAATTTCACGGGGGGAATATTTGGAACTCAGAAGAGGAACGAGAAAGAGTCATCTCAGGTTCTCCTTCTTATTTCAGTCCGCAGGGGAGGGAGAATGAGCCTACAGCCAGATGGAATGCACAGGATGTGGAAGGAAGGGGAGGGATTTTTCTGCGGGATGGTGCTGGATATGTAGATTTGGGTCCAGTGTTCTCTTTCTTCATAGCAGCTGGGAGCTGTGACCCTGAGGCCTGGCTCTTGCAACAGTGGGGTGTAGAGCAGCATTGGGGTAGAGATGTGGCTGTGAATCTATTTGCCTAATGCCAGCTTGTGAAAAGCTAGTTCACCTAAAGACTGGTTTCTTTGAATATTTTATGTTTTCTTGGGTATCCTTTTGTTTCTGGTAATCTAAGGATATACACACCCCAAAGTATACATATATTTTTATACATAAATGTTCATATATTTATATATATATGTATATATAAATATTTCTATGTATATACAAATATATATGCATTTATAAATATTTATTAATATACATTTACAAATATAAACATAAATATATATAAATTTAGAGGCCAGGTCTCACTCTGTTGCCTCGGCTGGAGTGCAATGGTATAAAACAATCATACTTCACTACCGCTCTGAGCTCTTGTGCTCAAGTGATCCTCCCTCCTCAGCTTTCCAAGTAGCTAGAACTACAGGCATGTGCCACCACATCTGGCTAATTGAAAAAAATTTTTTGTGGAGACGGGGTCTTGCTCGGTTGCCCAGGTTTGATCTCGAACACTTGGGCTCACGTGATCCTCCTGTATTGGCCTTCCAAAGTGCTGGAAATACAGGCGTGAATCACTGTGCCCAGTCTCTAAGAACATTAAAAAACCCATTTGATTGAGGGAATATCCTCTCGTGAATAAGTATTTATCAGATTTGCACCATTCGTTGAATGATGGGATTAGTTTGCGCCCTTGAGTGTCTTTGTCTATTATGACTGTTTAAAGGAATTTTTAGCCCATTTGTGGGAGGATAGTACAATTAATCATAATAAATTGACATGTATTACCTAAAGGGATATAAGAATGCCTAATAAAAGATGGTTTTAGGTGAAGGGGGCTGTTCAATTCACACACCTTTTCTCCCTATTTTTCTAGGAGGTTCCTGGGGCCTGGCCCCCAAGACTATGAAGAGCCTTTGCTGAGGCCATGAGGGGTTACCATGGCGACCGAGGCAGCCATCCCCGCCCAGCCCGCTTTGCTGACCAGCAGCATATGGACGTGGGCCCAGCTGCCAGGGCCCCATACCTGTTGGGCTCCAGGGAGGCCTTCTCCACTGAGCCCCGCTTCTGTGCCCCGAGAGCTGGCCTGGGACACATTTCTCCTGAAGGGCCCCTGAGCCTGAGTGAAGGGCCATCGGTAGGCCCTGAGGGAGGGCCAGGGGGGGCTGGGGTTGGGGGGGGGAGCAGCACCTTCCCCAGGATGTACCCTGGCCAAGGCCCCTTCGACACCTGTGAAGACTGTGTGGGCCACCCACAGGGCAAGGGTGCCCCCCGCCTGCCTCCCACACTCCTGGATCAGTTTGAAAAGCAGTTGCCAGTTCAACAAGATGGCTTCCACACGCTACCATACCAGCGAGGGCCAGCAGGGGCGGGGCCCGGGCCAGCACCAGGGACTGGCACTGCCCCAGAGCCCCGCAGCGAGAGCCCTAGCCGCATCCGGCACCTGGTTCACTCTGTGCAGAAGCTCTTTGCCAAGTCCCACTCTCTGGAGGCGCCAGGGAAGCGGGACTATAACGGGCCCAAAGCTGAGGGAAGAGGTGGCTCTGGAGGAGACAGCTACCCTGGCCCGGGTTCCGGAGGCCCCCACACCTCCCACCACCACCATCACCACCACCATCATCACCACCACCAGTCCCGGCACGGCAAGAGGAGCAAGAGCAAGGACCGCAAGGGGGATGGGCGGCACCAGGCCAAGTCCACAGGCTGGTGGAGCTCCGATGACAACTTGGACAGTGACAGCGGCTTCCTGGCGGGTGGGAGGCCCCCTGGGGAGCCTGGTGGTCCCTTCTGCCTGGAGGCTCCAGATGGGTCCTACCGGGACTTGAGCTTCAAGGGGCGCTCGGGCGGGTCAGAAGGCCGCTGCCTTGCCTGCACTGGCATGTCCATGTCACTGGATGGACAGTCGGTCAAGCGAAGTGCCTGGCATACCATGATGGTCAGCCAGGGCCGGGATGGATACCCGGGGGCTGGGCCAGGTAAAGGGCTCCTGGGTCCGGAGACCAAGGCCAAAGCCAGGACTTATCACTATCTGCAGGTGAGGCTTTTTTGGGGTTGGGGAACAGGGTCCTCGACCTTCACCAGTCTTGTCAACCAGGGAGCAGTGGGAAGGGTTGGGTGGAAGCCAGTTGTCCCTGTGATGGAGGGCCTGGATGCAGGGAGGCTCTGGTCTGCCCCACTGGATCACCCTGACCTCCTTTGGGGCTTCACTTTTCCCGTTTGTGCAATGAAGGGGCCCTTCTATTCTAATGATGTGTCAATGCCTGGAAGACCTCCCCTTGACCTACTGTTTTGGACAGACTGTGCTGATCTCTGTTTTGGGGGGTTGGAGGCATAATGAAGTTGAGGGCATGCGGTGAACAGGATGGTGAGGTACAGCTTAGCTGTAGCTGCTCTCAATACTGAAGGTTGGCAGTTGCCAAGCAGTTCTCCTGCCCCAAAGCCTTTTCCAGCCCTCTTTTCTGCTGTAATCCGGGTAGCCCACATGTTTGAATATGAAGATCAGTTATTTCCAGAATGTGCCTCTGTTGAGGTTTGTCATTCCGGGGTACCTGTGGTGGGACAGCCGAGTCTGTAGAGGAGTCCTGGGAGCCTGTCTTATGTGTTTTCCTAGACTAGGGGACAAACTGGGTTTCAGCCCTTTCAGGTGGGGCCTCCTGGGAGTGGATGGTGCAGGCAATAGCTGGCATGCTGTTCTCGTTCTGTCTTACCACCTCTATGGTCTCTGCAGATGAGGCCAGAGCTCTGATTCTTACTTGTTATGAAGCCTTCATCCCAGCCTCATCCAGCCCACATTGTTTTCTTGAGCCCTGCTATAATTTTAGGAGGAAAAGTCAATATGCATTTTGAAGGTCCAGTGTATTTCCGCATTTCACATAGTTGATACTGATCTGTTTATTCAATGAGCATTTCCTGGATGCTGTGGATACAAAGATGAAGACAGATGCTGCTTGTGAGGAGTTCACAGTTTAGAGGGCGAATAGACAAGGAAGCAGATAGAATGTAGTGTGTGATGAGGCTGAGATATGATAGAGCCCGGGGAATCTTGGGAACATAGAGGAGACACCTCACCAACCTGGCGAGGCATGTCCCCTGAGCTGAATCTCAATGGAGGAGTTGGAGTTGTTGGGTGCCGGCTAAATGTGTTCTGGGAAGAGATTATATAGCATGTTCAAAGGTGTGGAGAATAGAGGCTGCGTGTGTCTTTGGGGGACATTGGCATTGCTGGGTAAGTTGTGCACAAGTTAGGGCTTTCCTGGATAACTCGTGAAAGCCCAAGGGAGCATATAGGGCCACAGTGCAAGCAAGAAGGGACTTTTGGAATCAGGACCCTGATTTGCCCCCTCCCTGGGTAGGGAGGTGCTCTAAGCTAGGAACTGAAGGGTCCAGGCAGGGAACACCCATCCATTCTCCCCCACAGCCAATTCCTTGCCATCCCCGAAGACTTGCTGCCATTTCGCTGCTCCCTGCTGCTTCTCCAGGGCTGCCCTGACCTCCCTGGGGGCTTCCTTTTTAACATGCACCTCACAGTGTCCTGCAGAGGAGCGAGGAGCTCTGCAGTGGCTACAGTGTGGGAACCCTGCAGTGTGGCCTTCCCATCTGCTGGCCTGCCTCTCTCCACCTGCCTGCTGCTCCTCTCTGTAGAGAATGGGGAAGGGAAATGATCCTTCTGGTCTGGAGTTCCAGGGCATCTGAGGGCTGGGAAGTCTGAGCCCATGTGGAGAAGAACCAAGGGGCTACAGGGACCCTACAGACAGCATCATGCTCCCCGGCACAAAAACAGGGGAGGCTAGCCCCATGTGGCCAGGCGTCTTTGTTGGACCCCCAATCTGATTGTTGAAGCCCTGTTTCTCCCACTGGATACCAGCTTTCTCTTAACCCTCTTCCAGAATCCCTCTGTCCACTCTGAGCCCCTGTTTGTTTATGGAGTCTCATCTCTTTGTGTTCCCGTCTTCTGATTGAGCCCTAGCCCCTCGAAGAGCCCTGCTCCTCCCCATGGGTTCCTTCAAGAGACCCCATCTCATCCCCAGAGTCTCCACCTTTCCCCTGAACCCTATGCTCTCCCTGAGGTATGACCCCTTTTGGAGCTCCCATCCCTACCCCATTTAACCTGTTCTTTACAACGAGTGTTTTAAACCTTCCCTACCTCCCCCGGTCCTCTCCCCCACATCTTCACTTACACCTCATTTTCCAAAGTGTAGGCTGACATCATGGACTCCCTCAGCTTCCTGTCAGCATCTCTGTAGATGCATCCAGATTTCCAGCCACCCTCATCCCCTTCCTTGGCTCACAGGAAAAGCTGGGACCACCCATCCCAGGCTGATCCATCCTCCAGGGCTCGAGCCCATCTCCTCATGACCCCCTTCATCCCTGAACGGCTCCCCTCCCTCTGAGATTTAAAGACTATCTTTACTGGCTGTTTCCATCATCCTGAAAACATGTCCAATGTCACTTGCATCCTAAAAAATATTTCTGCAGCCCCATCCCACCTTCCATGTCCTTCGTAATCGAGTTCTTAGAGCATACACACCTGTCCTTCACTTCAGTTCTCTCCTCACTGTGGTCTGACTTCCACGCTCCCTGTCATTGAAACGCCCTGGCATGGCCACAGATGATCTCTTGAGGGCTGTCCTCAAAAGGTACTTTTTGGTGCTTATATTAATTGTTACCATTTATTGAGCACTTTCTGTGTCCTGGAAACTCTCTACTAGCTCATTTATCTTTGCCACCAACCCTCCGATGTTGGCATATGTATCATGACCAATTCACCAACAAGGAAAATGACACTTCGAGGTTAATCCGTTTTGCTTAAGTTCACCTAGGCAGCAAGTGATGGGGCCAGCATTGCACATGGATCTTCTAACTCCCGAGCCTGAGTTACTAACCTCTGAACGCACTGTGGCATTTGACATAATCGACTCCTTTTATTCTTGAAATGTCTCCTGTTTCTATGACATGGCATTTTCCTGACTTCCCTCCTACCCCTCTGCCCACTCCTTCTCAGGTGACTTCACAGGCTCCTCTTCCTTTCTTCACAGTCCCTTTTAAAATGTCAGTGGATCTCTGCTCATCTTTCTTCTTCTCTCCCCTGGGCTGTCTCATTCACTGCTATGGATTCAGCTGCCGCCCATGACTCCCACATGCCCGCCTCCAGCCCTGATCTCCCCACTGAATCCCAGAGCCAGACATCCAACCACCTGCTCAACAGTGCTATGCCAAGCTCAAGGTGCTCAACCTGACCCTATCACCTTTCCCTAGACTTGTTTCTCTGGGGTTCTATGGCTCAGTGAGCGGCAGCACCCTCCTCCAGGTCCTCAGCCAGCAGCCTGGCACTCTTCCTCGACTCCACCCGCCCCCTCATACCCCACGTCTAATCAGGCTCACTGATGCTCCTTAACACCTCTCATTTCCATCTCCTCCTCTTCCCCCTCATTGTCATTGTCTTAATTTAGGCCTCATCGTCTCTTGCCTGGATAACAGCATCAGCCTCCTAATTGGTCTTCCTCTCGCCACTTGAGCCTCTGCCCTGCTCCTGGCCCTCCACAATCCAGCCTCTGTTTGGACTGTGGGAGAGCTCTTTCTGCAACACAAATCTGATGTCACTCCCCTGCATGAAGCCCTCTGTGGCTCCCCACAGCGGGGAAGAGGAGAGGATTTGGAATGTAAGCAGGTTGAAAGGATGAAGGAGAAGGAGGGGTAGAAGGTTGACTGAGGTCAGGTGATGCCTCACTGCCGGGCGTGGGATTGACACAGGTCACTTTGGCCTTTGATCTTCAACTGCTTGACGCCTGGCATGCCACTCCCTCAGACTCTCTGGGTGGCCCTTAATTAAGTGCAGAAGGTCTGTGGAGGATGACGAGGTGTCTCTTGTAAGGGAGGGGGACAGCCTGAGACCCTACCTCCCCTTCTGCCTCTGCATGTACCTGAGTGTGCCTGCTCAAGCCAGGGCAGAGCACCTCCCACTGGCAGTGGGGAAAGAGTCCTGGCCTCTAGATTTACTAGGGTCATGTCTGAGAGACAGAGGCCCCTGTCCCTGCAGGTGCCGCAAGATGACTGGGGGGGTTACCCCACTGGTGGCAAGGATGGGGAGATCCCCTGCCGCAGGATGCGGAGCGGCAGCTACATCAAAGCCATGGGGGATGAGGAGAGCGGAGACTCCGATGGCAGCCCCAAGACATCTCCCAAAGCAGTCGCCCGACGCTTCACCACCCGTCGCTCCTCCAGCGTGGACCAGGCCAGGATCAAGTAAGGACAGGGAGGGCTGGGCGGCGGTGTGGGGTCGGGAGGCTGACGTGGGATTTCTGTGGGAGGTGTGTGTAGAGTGGGTGCCAGTCAGGTAGCCTGCTTAGGGTTCAACTGGGGTGTCTCATTCCACTCCATGTAAAGGGAGGGCCTTGGTGAGAGTCCCCCTCTGGTGCCTAGTTGGAGGAGTCTCTCTACCCAGGGTCTCCTAAGGGATCTCTCTTTGGGGGTTCTGAGGGATAGGACTTGCTCAGGGGCCCCCGTGCTTTCATCTCCCCTCTCCCACCTCCTAGCAGTCCACTGTTGTGACTCTGGGATTTTGGCCTTTTCCAGCTGCTGTGTCCCACCCCGGATCCACCCCCGGAGCTCCATCCCTGGCTACAGCCGTTCCCTCACCACCGGACAGGTAGGGAAAGGCCCAGTATGCCTGGAGGAAAGAGTGAAAAGGGGATTCAATCCCAAGCTCAGCCGAGGCCTTAAAATCAGAGGGTCTGCCCATGGAGAGAGCTCAGGCCTGGCTCTGGGGAAGCTGGGAAACCTGCCCTAGGACTCCTGGAGCTGACTCAGGCTGGGAATCTCAGAGAATCACAGCCTTAAAACCCACCAAGTGTCCTCAAAGTGATGAGCTTGTAAGGGCAACGCCTATGCACTGGGGCTCTCCATTGCTCATTGCTCCCACCCTGCCCCCACATAAAAGGTAGGATTGATTTGTACAGACAGGGCACAGGCCACACTGCAGTCTCAGAGATGATCTGGGCCTGAATTCTGCCGCCCTGCCCTCTATCCTGTAGAACCACCAGCAAGAGACTTTACTTTTCAACACCTCTGTTTCTCATCTTTAAAATGGCAATGGTAGGGACAGTTATTTCACAGGGGTTTTGTGAGAGTTCAGTGTGAAAACGTATGCAAGCGCCAGGGTACTTGGCCCGAAAATGGCGTTTTATAAATGTGAGTTCCATATCTAAGTGTGGACTTTCCTCTTAATTAGACGGAGGCAGCACTGTTTAGTAATGAAACACATGAGATGGTGTTGAATTCCAGCTTGGCGCCTTACCAGCTGAGTGACCTGGGGCAAGTTACTTGACTTTTTTGAGCCCCATTTTCCCTTTTTAAAAATAGGCATCATAATAGTGTTCTTGGCACATTGCCAGCACTCAATAAAGGTTAGCTATTTTTACTGTATGCTGGGGAAAATGCAATGCAAAAGACTGTCCACATTGACTCCCATTGTTCACTGCTGCAGTCTCTCAGTATTTCTTTGCTACATTGCCCGAACTGGGGAATCTGATTGGCGCAACTCTCTTTTCGCATCAGACCAGCCTCTGTTGCTACACCCACGAGTTAATGCTTAGCCTTCATTTTACTTGACCCATCAGCAACATCTAACAAAGTTGAAGATTCCCTCCTTCCTGAAACACTTTACTAGGTTGGCTTAGAGGACACCAAAAGCTCTACATTCTCCTAGATTCTCTCCCTGGCTGCTTATCCTGTCTGTGTCTTGGGTGTCTCTATAATTCCCCAGGATCTAGACACTGGAGCTTTTGAGGGCTCAGTCCCTGGACCTCTCTTTATACCTGCTTCTTGGGTGATCTTGTCTGGGCTTATGGCTGAGGGCCTGATGACTACCAAATATGTATCTCCAGCCCAGACTCTCCCATAAAGGCCAGGCATGTATGTCTAACTGTATTGAAATCTCATTTGGATGTCTAGTAGACATCTCAAACTTAAGATGTCCAAAACGAAACTGCTGATATACACCCCTTCCCCAATGCCCTCCCCCCGCCACTGCCCCAATTGCTGCTCTATCCTCTGAATTCTCCATTTTAGAGAATGACAACTTTATCCTTCTAGAAGCTCTGGTTTAAAAGCCTGAAGTCAGTCTTGACCACCTTCTCTCTCTCACAACTCACCTCCAGTCCTTCAGCTGATCCTGCTGGCCCCACCTTTAGAATATGTCCACGATCGAACAACCACTCCTCACCACCTCCACTGCCACCGGTTCCTCCAGGCACCATGTCATTTTGTCTGGACAATGGCACTGCCTTCTAGTCGGTCTCCTGCATTTGCTCTTGCTCCCCTTCACCCTCTCATTACAGCCTGCTCGATCTTTAAAAGATATAATCACATTGACTCACTCTTCTGCTCAAAACCCTCACCTTGCTCAGAGTAAACATCAAGAACCTAACCATGACTTTCAAGGCCTGCGTGACCTGATGACCTAGCTGGAGTGGAGCGGCCTCTGAGTTCCTCTCCTAACGCTGCTCCCTTCCCTCCCACTACAGCCACGCTAGGCCCACTCCCTAGGGCCTTTGCATTTGCCACTACCTTTGCCTAGATGTCACCTTCCCAGACACTCCCATGGATCAGTTCCTCACTTCTTTCAGGTCTTTTCCCAAATGCTCTAAAATTTTTTTTTTTTTTTTTTTTTTTTTTTTTGAGACGGAGTTTCGCTCTTGTTACCCAGGCTGGAGTGCAATGGCACGATCTCGGCTCACCGCAACCTCCGCCTCCTGGGTTCAGGCAATTCTCCTGCCTCAGCCTCCTGAGTAGCTGGGATTACAGGCACGCACCACCATGCCCAGCTAATTTTTTTGTATTTTTAGTAGAGACGGGGTTTCACCATGTTGACCAGGATGGTCTCGATCTCTTGACCTCGTGATCCACCCGCCTCGGCCTCCCAAAGTGCTGGGATTACAGGCTTGAGCCACCGCGCCCGGCTAAAATTTTAATTTAATCTCCCTTCCAGCATTTCCTGTCCCCATTCCCAGTGCTGTCATTGTTGAGGTCTCCTCCTCCTTCCTCCTGCCCTTTCTCCTTCTTCTTAGCCCTTTGCACTATCTAACATCACGTATACTTGATATATTTAGCTTCGAGCTATGGCTTATCATCCTTGCTTTATAGAAGATGAAAAAAGTTTAAAGTACTAGAGATGTCACCCTATTATGTCTTGTAATACTTTTTTTCCATATATATATATATATTTTTTTTTTTTTTTAGTATTTAGTCTATTTTTTATTTTGTTTAGTATTTGCCTAGAACACCTTTTTCCATCTTTTGCTTTAAAGCTTTTTGTCTATGTCTCAGTTATATTTAAAAAAAATAGTTTATAGCTAGATTTTACTTAAATCCATTCTGATAATTGCTTGAGAGTTTAGTACATTTATATTTATTGCGGTCACTGATAATCTGTGATTACCCCTCGGCCTAAACCTAGGGTAGTGTGATGATCCTAACTCTAACCTGTGGGTTTATTTCTGTCATCTTATTTTGTGCCTTCTATTTATCTTGCCTTTGGGCTGATGCTTTTCTGCTCCTTTGCTGCCTCCTTTTGGTTTGAGTTTTCTTTATTCTTCTCCCCACCAAATCCCACACTGGTTTAGTAGTTATGTATTCTATTTTATTCTTTACGGTTACCCTTATGATTTTAATATGCATATTTGACTTAATGTCTGAAGCTGCCAGTTTTTTCTGTATTCCTCCTGAACAATGCAGAGACCTTAGGACATTTTGATTTTGATGACCTCTTCCCTTCTTGTTCTTCTTTTTTTTTTGGCAAAAAAAATTTATTTTCTCACAATTTGGTGGCTAGAAATCTGATCAAGGTGTCAGCTGGAGTGGTTTCTACCATTCAGTGACTTGTATTTTTATATTTTTTATGTTGTTGTTTGGAGAACAAAACATTTTAAATTTGATGATGCATAATTCAATTTTTATCTTCTTGATTGTGTTTTGGTGTAAAATTTAAGAAATCTTTGTGTATGCAAGGTCACAAAAATTTAATGTTTCTCCTAAGAATTTTATGGTTTAACATTTATATTTAGATGTATGACCCACTTTGAGTAGTGTGTGTGTGTGTGCACGTGTGTGTGTGTGTGATTCGAGTTAGAGGTCCAGCTTTATCTTTTTGCATGTGGATATCCAATTTTCCCAGCATCGTTTGTTGAAAGGCTTTTCTTTACTCATTGAAATTTCTTGGCCCCTTTTTCAAAATCAGTTTACCATAAATGCATGTGTTTATTAATGAATCTTAAAATTTATTCCAATGATCCGCATGAGCCTGTCTTTATGCTATTGCCACATGCTTTGATTGCTGTAACTATGTAGTAAGAATTGATTTTGGTAAGTTGAAATTATACAATTTTGTTACTCCTTTTAAAGATTGCTTTGTGTTTTGTGCTTCCTTTGCATATACACATGGATTTTGGGTAGGCTTGTTGATTTCTATAAAAAATATAGCTGGGAATTTGAAGGGATTGCTCTGAATGTGTAGATTAATTTATGGGGTATTGTATTCTTAACATGATTAAATATTATTGTTCTTGAATATTGGATGTATTTCCATTTATTCAGTTCCTATTTTATTTCTTTCAGCATTTACTTTACTTTTAATTTTTATTATAAATTGACAAGTTGTAGGTGTATATATTTATGGGGTACAAAGTGATGTTATGATTTATTAATACAATGTGGAATAATTAAATCAAGTGAATTGACATACCCATCACCTCAAATACTTAGGTGATCTTAGGACACCTTAATTTCAATGACTTCTTCCCTTCTTGCATGGACTTATTGCCCAGCATTTTAGATCTACCTTTTAACCTGTCAAATTAGTTTTTATTATTATTGTTACTTTCTATGTTATTAGCTCTTGATTATATATACTCATATCTCTACCTTTTTTACTCCTCACTCTACCTCCTTACATCTCATTATTTCCTCCTAAAGTATATTCTTTAGTAATTTTTTTCAGTGAATATCCGTTAGTAGCAAACTTTGGCTTTAACAGAAAATATATTTTACCCATACTGTTTGATACAGTTTAGCTTATTATGGGAATTCTAGCTCAGCATTTATTTTCTTTCAGTGTTTTGAAGATATTCTTTTGTCACCCGTCTGTTGTTGCTGTTAAGGAGTCGGCTAGCAACTTGATTGTCTTTGTAGGTAGTTTTAATTTCTCACATTTTGCTGTTGAGATCTTGCTTTGATTTTATTGTTCTGCAGTTTCACTATGCTATGTTCATGTGTGTGCTCTACAGATCTGTGGATTCATGTTTTTCATCAATTCGGGAAAATTCTCTCATGTTATAGGTTGCATAGTATATCTTTTCCCCGTTCTTTTACTTTCAACCTGTTAAGGTATGTCTCTTGTAGGCAGCATCTAATGAGTCTTTTTTTTTCTTTGTCTTACCACTCCACCTTTTGAATGAGTATTTCATCCATTCATGTTTTATTTAATTTAATTTATTTAATTTTTTTTGAGGCAGCATCTTGCTCTGTCACCGAAGCTATAATGTAGTGGCATGAACATAGTTCACTGCAGCCTTGACCTCCCAGGCTCAAGCAATCCTCCCACCTCGGTTCCACAACTAGCAGGGACTAGAGACACATGCCACCATGCCCAGTTAATTTTTGCATTTCTTGTAGAGATGGGGCTTCACCATGTTGCCCAGACTGGTCTCAAACTTCTGAACTCGAGTGATCCAACCACTTTGGTCTCCCAAAGTTCTGGGATTAGAGGCATGAGCCACCATACCAGGCATCTTAATGTGGTTATTGATGTGGTTGGATTGTCTCATATTATTTTTTGATCCTCTGTTTTTTCTTTACTGTCTTGTATTAAATCAATAAATATTTTAGTGTACCATTTACATTTCTTCATTAATTTTTTACTATACTTTTTGAGTTACTTTCTTAGTGGTTGCACTAGGAATTACAATGTATATCTTAGCTCATCAAAACATAATTATGATAAAATATAGAATATAGAAGTGTTGCGCTAATTCATTTTTCCCCCTTTGTGCTATTACCATCATCTATTACCTATATATGTTTTAAATCTAACAGTTGCTGTAAACCAACATTGGTATTATGATAAGTGCTTTGTATAATCTTATGTTATTTAAAGAAGTTAAGAGAGGAAGCAAGGAAAATATATTTATAGAGGCTCTTATGTTTACTCACATATTTACCATTTCTGGTGCTCTTTGTTTCTTCTTGTCTATTTGAGTTACCATTGGGTGTTACTTTCTTTTCCTTTTAGCCTGAAGGACTTCCATTAGTGCTTCTCATACTATAAGTCTTCTGGCAATAAATTATTCAGTTTATATTTATTTGAAAATGTTTTTACGTTTACTTCATCTTGAAAGAACAGTTTTGCTGGATATAGAATTCCTGGCTGACAGTTATTTTTCTTTGAGCAGTTTGAATATACCATTCCACTGCCCTCTGGTGTTCATTATTTTTTATGAAAAGTGAGTTGTTTCCCTCTATGTGATGAATTGTTTTTTCTCACACTGCTATTAAGATTTTCTCTGTCTCCAGCTTTCAACATTTCAAATGTAATTTGTCTGAATATGGGATCTCATAGTGTTTAACTTACTTTAGGTTCATTGAGTTTCTTTGATCTCTAATGATTTTTGTTTTTTAATTAAAATTGATAGCAAGGCACAGTAGTGGGCATTTGTAGCCCTAGCCACTTGGGAATTGGAGGGAGGAGGATTGCTTGAGCCCAAGAGTTTGAGGCTCTAGTGCACTATGATCATTATGATTGTGCCTGTAAAAAGCCACTGCACTGCAGCCTGGGCAGTGAGACCTTGTCTCTAAAAAAAAACAAAAACAAAAACAAAAGCAAAGTTTTTGGCTGTTGTCTACTCAAATATTTTTTTCTGCCCTATCTATTCCTTTTCCTCCTTTTCCTCCTCCTCCTCTGGAACTCCCATTACATGTACGGTAGTATGCTTGATGTTGTCCCATAGGCCTCTGAGGCTGTGTTCATTTCTGTTTAATTTTTTTCTCTCCATGATTCATATTGGGTAATTTATACAGATCCATCTTCATGTTTACTGATCATTTATTATGTTGAGCCCCTCTACTGAATTTTTTATTTCAACTATCTACTCTTCAGCTCCAGAATTTCCGTTTTTCCTTTTTAATCTCTCTTTGTTGTGATTGTATTCATGAAGTCATTGTTGTCATGCTTTCTTTCAAATCTTTAAACATGGTTTCCTTTAATTCTTTGAATGCATTTATAATATCTGCTTTGTAGTCTTTGATACATCCAACATTTGGGGACATGCATACCTTCTTGTTTATTTGCATGTCTCATAATTTTTTGTTAAATACGGAACATTTTAGCTGATATATTGTGGCAACTCTGGATTCTTATGTTTTCCTCTTGAAGATTGTTATTGCTTTGTTTGTTAATCCCTGAATGAAATCTGTCTTCCCTACAACACGTGGCCTCTGATGTTTCCATTCAGTTTTATTTCCTTCTTATTTTTATTTTTAAGCCCTGTTTCTTAGGGGTTCCCCCGTATCTGCAAAGCTTAGTGTTCAGCCAAGGATTTTTCAGAGACTGTGCTCAAGAATCTCAAACTAGTTAGACTTCCTCTCTCTGCCTGTAGTTCTATGTGTGAGCTGGGGAGGGCAAAGTTCAGGTTGTTTTGAAACCTACCCTGGCTTTTAATCATCACCAGATTCTTTTGTTTCCCAGGCACATGTATATAGGCCCCATTGGCTAGGGATGTGTGGGTGGCTCAGGCTTCTCTGGTCTCTGCTGTGCATTCACCCAGCTTCTAGTTAACCCAAGATATGTGGAGAGCTTATCAAACTTTCTATGTCTGTCTCACCCCCTGGAATTTTCTGATAAATTCCTGGTTAGTTTGCCAGTCCACTGCTTGCCCCAAACATTGTTGAAACCCAGCCTAGCAGTGCTGCTAGCCTTCCCTTTTCTTGGCACTATAACTGATAATGCCTCAAATTAAGTGAAGTCCTCTGGCAGAGACAGTGAAGCAGCTGATTTTTCACAGGCTGCATCGCCTTTGTTGAAGTATTGCAACTGATAGTGTTGGGGGCTTGGTGAACAAAGGCAGCCTCAGGCAAGGATACTATAGAGTCATACTATTCTTACCCAAAGTTCAGTAATTTTTATGAATACGTGTTTCTTTGTTGTATGCCTTTGATTGATTTTCAGAGGGATAAAATGGTGGTTTTGACAATTTAGTCCTGCTTTAGAGTCTTATTTTCTTCTTATGTTTTCAGTTTTATCTTTTAAGCTTAGAACTTTTAAACATCATTTAAAAGTTATTTTGTTTAAGCTAAAGTAACACTAGCTACTATAACAGAGAAATCTTGAATTCTCAATGGCTTTACTCAATAAAAGTTTAGTTTTTGTGTATATCACAATTTGTATTTTCTATTGCTATATAAATTATCCCCAAATGGAGTGTCTTTAAACAACAAATATTTATTATCTCACAGTTTCTGTGGGTCAGGAATCTGAGAGCAGCTTGGCTGGGTGCCAGTAGGTCAAATGTCTCACAAAGTTGCGATCAAGGTGTTAGCCAAAGCTGCAGCATCTCAAGGCTTATCTGGGAGAAGATCTGCCTCCACTCGCACTCACATGGCTGTTGGCAGGCCACAAATCCTTGCTGGCTACTGACTGGGGGCATCAATTTCTTCTATGTGGGACTCACTACAGGGCTACTGACAACATAGCAGCCTGCCTCCCCTAGAGCAAAGGCTCTGAGAGAAAGAGAGTAAGGAAAGGTGTCGCAGATGGAAGCCATGGTCTGTTTGTAACCTAATCTCAGAAGTGATATCCCATTGTATCTGCCATATTCTATTCATTATAGGTGGGTCAGTAAGTCCAGTCCACACTTATAAGAAAGAAATTACACAAGGGTGTGAGTTCCAGGAGATGGAGATCATTAGGAGCTATGTCAGAGGCTGTCTACCATGTACTACACTCATCTTCAATGGAACTTTATCTATGGGAAGCATGAGCAGCTTGAATTAGGAGTGAGTTCCCCAGGAAATATTTTGCAATTGCTTCTGTTAGAATATCCCTGGTTTGGGACTATTTTATGTTAATTTTTAATTTTGGGGGTATGGCCCATGAAGGTTCATGCAGATACACAGTATCTGTCTGTGTGAGGACCAGCTTGTAGGTACAGATTCTTAGGGGATTTGCCTCTTTTCCCTTCCCGCCTCCCTGTACTTCAGACTAGCTTTCTTGTCATCAGCCTGTGGTGAAGACTAATTTTTTTATTCTCGTTTACATTTTCATCAAAGATTTCACTTTTCCTAACTTTATGCAGGTTCTCATTTCCAATTCCATGCTCCATGTGGGCCTAAAGCCTTCCTCCTGTGCCCAAGTGGGTATTAAAACCTAAGCCTTTGCCAAAACACTGAGACCAACAGCTCCTGCCCCCACCTCCCGCCTCCACTGGGCTGTTTGCAGCATTGGCTCACACAGTTAATATTCTGATTTTCCAGTCTCCTCTTCGCTTTTGTCCCCTGGGGACTTATCTAGCTTTCTTGTGAGCTCAGCTATGCATATAAAGCAACATTTGTTATATTTTATCCAATGTTTTGAAATAGGAGAGTTTTCTAAAGGTTATCTAAACTAAATAACACATGTAAAGTACACAGGATGTTGCCTGGCCCCCTGTTGGACCCATCAACTCTAGTCTGGACAATTTTCAATTAGACACAAAGCATTTTTACTTTAAATATTCTGTGAGCTTGGAAATGGCTACTGATTCTCAGTCTAGTTTGGAAAAAGGCTAAGGATCTCATCCCAAGAGGATTCTTTGACTCTGACTTTCCTGTAAGTGGGTGTTAGGGGAAGTAGGGTGGAAGTCAGTGCAGGAAGGAGCATTCACAGCACACTGTTACAGTTTTATAATTGTAAGGTAGTAAAGATCAACTTGGGTGCAGTGTTTCTCTGGGAGTCTCTCTGAGTCTGTTTCCCTTGTGTTCTGGTCTCCTGTTGGAACACTAGATGCTCCTCTTGGCCAGCTCAGCTGGCAGGTGTATGACCTGAGGGAGTTGTTCACCCTCTTTCGTCTGCCTTGGATAGAATTGGTAGTGAGTATAGCCTGTGGGTGGGATTTCAAGAGCTTCGGAACCCCAGGGAAAGAGGCACTTCTTATTCTGAGTGGTATTGTTGCTGTGATTTAAGAGCCTCTTGTTGCCAATAATAGTAGCTAAAGTTTATTGAGCATCTACTGTGTGCCAGATATTATGTTAGTGCTTTACACACAGAAGAGGACTAGAGAGACAGAAATATATGACAGAGTGAGATTCCTATCATCCCTGGTGTCCAGACTCGAGATCAGCGTGCTTTCTGCTAGGGTTAGATTAGCTCCCCTGTGCTCCAAGAGGGATACCCTGGGCTGTATTTGCTCTAGTTGGGGAGTGTCTTGAGCTTAGCCCATAAATAGCAGGAGATAGTTCAGTTCCTATATTTTAGGAAATACACTGGCAACTGTTGTCCTTGGTGCCTCAGAAATGCAGACAGAAAGACTGAGTGGTAGATGACAGAGCATCATGGTGAAAGCCACGACTGTCACACAAGTGTGACTTGTGACACTCAAATATGAGAGAACTTAACTTCTACAGGATCTCAGATTGATTTTTCCATGACCTGTGATTTCCATACACTTGTAATGAAGCTACTTTAGAAAAAGCTTCAAGAAGTCCAGGCAAACCGTTTTAATGACTGGGCCCACATTGGAACCACTGAATCTAAGTCTCCAGCAAATTTGGCTCTGAGTTTCTATGCAGTTAAAGCAAGAGAGGTGTTTTGTTAACCTGGGTTCAGATCTTTAGGGTAGGGTCTGAGTTAATGTAGGTTTAACAAGCTCCCCAGGAGATTCTGTTGCTCAATCAGCCTTACATGGGAGCCAGGAAGCATGACATTTAATTTCAGTTTTGTCACCTACCAGCTGGGCATCCTTAGACAGTTCATCTGCCCTCTCTGGGTCTTGTTTGCCCATTAATAGATTGGAATAGAAATGGCTCTATTTGAAGTAGAATCCAGTAAATCATGTTATGCTTTGGAAACTGAATTATGGAAACATTCAACTACAGTTTACACATGGATCAGGCCACTCCTTTGAGCCTCTGTTGACTGCACATAAATATAACGTTGTGAATCTTTCCTGGGAGATGTCACAAGATGCAGCCATGTGATACTTGCTGTTATGTTTGCCATGGGATGCTGTCGAGGACCTTGTCCATGACTTCATCCAATGGAGTCTATATAATCATCCACAGAGGATGATGGTCTCTTAGTCTTAGGGGCAGGAATTGTTGTGGTTCTCATGGGCATCTGGCCTGTGTTTACCAGGTAGGCCTTGAGACCTTTGCATGCCACTAACTGAGGGCTTGCTGTGTGCCAGTACCTGTACCAAAAGCCTTATATGTTTTTCTTTGAGTCCCCTCAATAACCCTATGAAGATGGTACTATCATCTCTCCCATTTGACAGGCAAGCAAGCTGAGGCCCCCAAACTTTTACTTTCCCAGGGCATTCTGCTAGGAAGTAGTATAGCTGGCTGGGCGCAGTGGCTCATGCCTGTAATCCCAGCACTCTGGAAGGTCAAGGTAGGTGGATCACGGGTCAGGAGATCAAGACCATCCTGGCTGGCCAACATGGTGAAACCCTGTCTCTACTAAAAATGCAAAAAATTAGCTGGGCGTGACAGAATGCGCCTGTAATCCCAGCTACTCAGGAGGCTGAGGGAGGAGAATTGCTTGAACCTGGGAGGCGGAGGTTGCAGTGAATTGAGATTGCACCACTGTACTCCAGCCTGGGTAATAGAGAGTCCATCTAAAAAAAAAAAAAAAAAAAAAAAAAAAGGAAGTGGTATAGCCAGCACTTGAATCTAGGTGGGATCTCACTCATAGCCCATGCAGGCAACTCTGAGGCTATACTCCCTGATGCTTTTCCTGCTTGGAAGCTCAGGGTTGAATATGCACCCATCTTGAGCAATGTTCAGGACTTTGTCACCTGTGTTCTGAGTGTAGCCCTTACCTCTGGTGGCAACTTTTCCTACCTTTACTTTTTCTTTGCACCAGTTTTCTCCTGTAATGTGAATGAAGCTGCAACCTCTATGGTATATTTAGTCTTAGTGTGGTGGTGTGCAGCACAGTTCCTTGAACAAAATTTTTGTTTTGCTTCTTTTCATACTTTAACTTATTTTTTTTCTTTTAACACCATGGATTCTGCACCACCAAAATACCAAACACAAAACCAAGAACTTCATCCAGCAATGGCTCAGCTTTCCTCAGAGGGGAAAGGTAGAGAAGGAACCCACCGGTTAAGCCTGGGCCAGAGTGAGTGGGCAGAAGGTGGGGAAAGGCTTGGGACACTGGTAGATTAATAACTTTGCTCCATCACTTACCCATTAGTTTCTGTCCTGCCACTTGGTATATATATGGGTTGCTTTCGATCAATTTTGTAATGTAATAGATTATAAATAATAAAAGGTGTCCTCCAAGCAGTCCCTATCCCCATACTGGGCAGGAGGGTGTATGCCAGGTCCCTGCTCCTGTTGGGATCAGGTGAGAGAAACGTCAGGGGCTGGGACTAGGTGGTGAGGAAAGGAAAACATGGTGGTCTGCAGCCTGGGGTGCAGCCAGACAGACACCTGGAGGAGGCATAGGTGGGGTAGAGGTGGGGGTGTGGTATTTAGAGGAAAGAATGGGCCCCAAGACAAGCCTGGGGAGCAGAATGGGGCAGAGGTGCCCCCATGTTTTTTTTGCATAGAGTTAGGGTTTCTTTTGGTTCAAATGTGGAAGAGTCGCCCACAGCCGCTGTAGATACAGAGGTCTTCCTAAGGCAGAGTACCCCAGGGACTTCTACTCCCTCCCGGCACCTCGTAACTGTCCTCCCTCCCCCCGCCCCCCAGCTCAGCGATGAGTTGAACCAGCAGCTGGAGGCCGTGTGCGGGTCCGTGTTTGGGGAGCTGGAGTCCCAGGCCGTGGACGCCCTGGACCTGCCCGGCTGTTTCCGCATGCGGAGCCACAGCTACCTCCGGGCCATCCAGGCTGGCTGCTCTCAAGATGACGACTGCCTGCCCCTCCTCGCTGCCCCTGCTGCTGTCTCAGGGAGGCCCGGCTCCTGTGAGTACAACCTCCCTGCCCCTGGCCCCGCCCTAGGCTGGAGAGCGCGCGGGGTCTGGGTCCTGGCCATCCCCTCGACAGTGCTGTGAACCTGCGCAGATCGCTCCCTCCCGGGCTCGGGTGGCGCGGAGAGCGTCCCCCGGCGTGTGTGCAGCCCTACGTGGAGTAGGCGCCCCTGCAGGGTCCCGTAGGGCCGCTTGGGGGTGGGAGTCGGGCGCGGGCCCGGGACCCCGGCTGGTCCGCGAGCCTCACGCGCGACGTCTCTGTGCCCGCCCGCCACAGCCTTCAACTTCAGAAAGGCCCCGCCCCCCATCCCGCCGGGAAGCCAGGCCCCGCCCCGCATCTCCATCACCGCCCAGAGCAGCACCGACTCCGCGCAAGAGAGCTTCACCGCGGCCGAGGGCCCCGCCCGGCGCTGCAGCTCCGCCGACGGCCTGGACGGCCCCGCCATGGGCGCGCGCACCCTGGAGTTGGCGCCGGTGCCGCCCCGGGCCAGCCCCAAGCCCCCCACACTCATCATCAAGACCATCCCTGGCAGGGAGGAGCTGCGGAGCCTGGCGCGGCAGCGGAAGTGGCGGCCGTCCATTGGGGTGCAGGTATGGAACGGGAAGCGCCCACGAGGGCTCTGACCTGGCTGGTTGGGGCTGGAGTGAGGGGCTGGAAGTGGCCTTCTCGATATATCGACCTTCTTCGTGGCTTGCCCTGAGCTGCAAGTGGACCTCGTGCCTGGAGATCGACGGGGCCGTTCCAGCCAGCCCTCGCCCACTCCCTTGTCCCTGTCCTGGCACCATCGCCCCTCCTGACTAATGGAGGGCTGGAGACCAGTGGTTGCCACTTTGAGGCCTGTGGCCGACCGCCTGGGTCTCTCATCTTGTTCAGGCAGATGGTTTTTGCAGGACCTGCCAGCTGGCTTGGGGCGCAGCCATTGCTAGACGTTCTCCCCGGGAAGGGCTTTCACCTTGGCGCGCCACAGCCACTGATTCCTCCACCCTGCCACCAGGTGGAGACGATCTCAGACTCGGACACCGAGAACAGGAGCCGGAGGGAGTTCCACTCCATCGGCGTGCAGGTGGAAGAGGACAAGAGGTAGGTCACGGTGGGACCCAGGCTTCGGTGAGGGACAGGAGGAGAGGGCTGCATAGTGTCCTCACTAGCCCAGTCTTCCTGCACATCCTCTTTTCCTGGACGTGAGACCTAGCCTTTTCATAGAGGGTGGTCAGAGTATCCACAGAGGCTGTCCACAGAGATGTCACCAGAGGAGTCATCAAACCTAGAGTTCCTGTGCCCATGCCCACCCCAGGTGTTCAGAGGCAGACAGGAGATACACAGCGGTTGCAGGGAAGGAGAGGTTGGGAAAGGTTACATGTAGGTGCCGAGCAGAAACAATTGTCCTTTCCAGGGGATGACAGGATCTGCCAATCCCTCATTACATCCTGTGGTGTACAAGTATGTGAGCTCAAAAAGAAACAAACAGGAAGATTGCAGCTCAGGGGCACCTGGCAGATACAACACTCCTCCTCACTTGGCTCACACAAGCATTTAACCAGTTGGGGGTTCCTATTACATGCCTGAGTCTGTGGCATACCCGAGATGGTAGAATTACCAGCAGCCACTATCTGGCATTAGGTGGCCTCAGAAAATATTGACTCCTTAATTTTCACTGAATAATTAGCATTGCCAGCTCTGGAGGGGATACCGGAAAGAGACCTCTCTGTTGTTTGGTGCCTGTGGGGAGATGCTTTCCCTAATGACCGTGTGGCAGTGCCATACGGTCATTAGAGATATGGTGTCTGAGAGCTTGCCTGGGGCTGGCCATAATGGTTTTGTGGTAATCTGAGCTGCCTAAGCCATATGACTGGAGAATAAAACTAGTGTACCAGGCCAGGTGCGGTGGCTCACACCTATAATCTCTACACTTTGGGAGGCCAGGGTGGGTGGATCACTTGAGGCCAGGAGTTCGAGACCAGCCTGGCCAACATGGAGAAACCCCATCACTACTAAAAATACAAAAATGAGCCGGGTGTGGCGGTGTGCTCCTGTAGTCTCTGCTGCTCTGGAGGCTGAGGCACGAGAATTGGTTAAACCCAGGAGCCGGAGGTTGCAGCGAGCTGATATCGCACCATTGCACTCCAGCCTGGGTGACTGAGCGAGACTGTCTCAAAAAAACCCAAAACACAAAAAACTAGTGTTCCACCAGCAGCGGTTACTCGCAGCTCTGTTCCCAGTTGCTGTCCTTCCCCTAAATTTCCCCAGCTATTTCTGGAATGCCCTTGGGATGTCTTGTGTGTGCGCCTGATCAAGTCTTTTTGGTGTTCCTGTGGGATTCACCAATTTTCCTGACTTCTGCTTTGCCTCCCTGAAGTTCCGTATGCCTCTGGGGCTGTAAATGCCTTCATCGAGGGTGTCATATGCTGCCCTGCTTGCTTGCATGACTTCTAAAGCTGCTGTCCTTCAAACTTTTACTGTGCCACAAAGATTACAGAAAAATAGCATTCTGTGGCAAACTCAATTTGCAAATCTGTGACTTGAATTATTGAGAGATGGGATAAGAGTCACGGATGGATGCAACTCTATGTTCTGAATCCTACCCACCCCCAACCCTAGTGCTATCCCATGGACCACCAAGCCCACTCACTCCCTTTAGAGGCTTTTTGGTTCCCGGTCTAGAGAGGGCTGTGGAGTGGGGGTTCCCCCATTCTTCCTAATAACCCTTGAATCCTGGGAAGAGTGCTGCAGGTCTTCTAGCTGAGACTTCTGCTAAATCAGTAAACTCTTGTCACTGATTGATTGATTCATTCATCAGATACTTACTAAGCACATGTTGTATAATAGCTCCTATGCACTGTGTTAAATGCTTTAGGAAACATCAAAGATGTGACTCCTGCCCTCACAGAAGTTATGGTCTAGAGGGAAATCAAGGCAATGAATAAGTAATCCTTGAATAAAAATAGACTATACATTATGATATAACAGGTAGTGGGATTTTATTGCACATTTTGTGGTAATATAAAAGAAAAAAGGAGATAAGAGAAAAGGGATGTTATTTAGACTAAGCAGGTGACATTTAAGCTGAGACTTGATGATTGACTAAGAGCTCTCAGGTGATGATTGGAGGGAAAAGCATTCCAGGGAGAGGGAATAACATATGTGGAGGTGCTGGGGCAGGAAAGAGTTTGACATGTATCAGGAACTGAAAGAAGGTCCATGTGGCTGGTGTAGGGTGGGGCAGGGGAGTAGGGAGGGAGTTAATTGGAGAACAGGCAGGGAGCAGGTTATGCAGAGCATGGATATGATAAGGAATTGGAATCTAATTATGAGTAATGAGTAGCCATGAAAAGGTTAAAGAAGGAGTGCAACATGATGGAACTTATGTTCATGAAAGATCAAAAGCTGCTGAGTGGAGAATGAATTCGAGGAAAGTAATAGTGGAAATGAGAAAGCTAGTTAGGAGGATTTTTCATGATCCAGAAGAAAGGTGATTACGTTTTGCAGTATGGTGGCTATCGTGATTGGGATGTTTTTCTTCTGTTGTATTTTATAACTAGGCACTGCTAGTGTGTGGGAACACTGTTAGGTTTTGTATGTTGATTTTATATTCAGTAACGTTGCTGCTGAATTAGGTCTTTCTTACTAGGTCTCATAGGTTATCTGAAAATCATGATGGCCTTCCTATATCATCAGTTATTTTTCTGCAAATGAAGATATTTCTTTTAAATCTGTATTTTTCATTTATTTTTCTTGTAATACTCCATTTAATAGGACTTCTGTTCTCTGTTGAGTGGTATTGACTTTAGTGGCTATGCTTCTCAAGATGATGTTTGCTACAAATTTTGATGGATACCATTTGTCAGATTAAGGAAATTCCTTTCTATTCCTAGTTGGCTAAGAATCTTATTTTTATTTTTTAAAATAGAAAATATGAGTGGA
The DNA here is from genome assembly GCF_009761245.1 of Sapajus apella. NCBI lineage: Eukaryota > Metazoa > Chordata > Mammalia > Primates > Cebidae > Sapajus > Sapajus apella. The sequence continues at coordinate 6,879,578 of NW_022437002.1, read as the reverse complement.
AGTTTATTGAATGCTTTCTCAGAATCTATTTAGATGATCATAGATTTTTCTCTTTCCACATGTAACATGGTGAATTATATGAATGGATTTTCCAATCTTTCATTCCTGGGATAAACCCTGCTTAATACCATTGTCAGTCTGGATTAAACTTGGCTGTGAGTCACGGAGCCTCAGTAGTGTCTTAAAAGTGTACTTCTCTCTCACTTAAAAAAAAAAAAAAGCCAGCTTAGATGTAGGGAGTGCAGTGTCAGGACTCCAGTCTCCTTGTATTTTGTATGCCGCTTTTTGTCCAAGGAGCTGAAGTTCAAGCCCCTCTAGTCATGTCTGCATTCTGAGCAGTGGGAAACAGGAAAGAGGAAGAGGCATGCAGTCCTTCCTTTTTAAAAAGACTTTCTGAAAGTTGCACGCAACCACTTTCATCACATTGGCTAAAATCTCATCACATGGTGGCACCTAGCCGCAAGGGAGGCTGTGAAGTATAGTCGTAGCTGGGAAGCAATGTGGAGGGTGTGAACTACATAGCTGAGAATCAGGGTTTTCATGCCTGAAGACAAAGAATGGCTATGTGGAGCTCTAGGGATTTTGTTACAGTTTGCTATATTATTTTTATATACATTATTAGATTTCTGAACCGTTGTTACTTAAAAATTTTAATCATTTAGATTTATGAATATATCGTAAGTGATATTGGCCTACAGTTTTTTTTATTGTTACTCAATTCAGGTATTGGAGCTAAGAGAGACTCCTAAAATGAATTTGGTAGGTTTCTGTGTGTTTTTGTTCTTTGGAACAATTTGTGTAAGAAGAATTATCTATTCCTTAAGGTTTGGCAAAGGTTGCCTATAAAATTATGTAGGCCTGATGCATTTTGGGCATAGGAGAAACTTTTAAAACTACTTTTAAAACTTTTAAAGCTTCAGTTTCTTTAGTAATTATTGACCTATTCTGATTTTATTTTTTTCTTGAATCATTTTGGTGATTTATATTTGTTTTAAAAAATGAAACATTTTATAAAAATTGACAGCTTTCAAAGTTTTTGGCACAAATATTCTTTCTCATAGTATTAAAATGTTATCAATATTTGTTGTATCTCTATATTAATATCTCCCTTTCACTTCTTCTCTTTTTTTAGACAGAGTCTCACTCTGTTGTCCAGGGTAGAGTGCCGTGATACGATCTTTAGTAATTATTGACCTATTCTGATTTTATTTTTTCACTGCAACCTCAGCCTCCTGAGTACCTGGGATTACAGGCGTCTGCCACCATGCCTGGATAATTTTTATATTTTTAATAGAGATGAAGTTTCACCATGTTGACCAGGCTGGTCTCGAACTCCTGACCTTAGGTGATCCTCCCGCCTTGGCCTACTAAAGTCTTGGGACTACAGGAGTGAGCCACTGGGCTTGGCTCCCTTTTCATTTCTAATACCATCTATTTATGTCTTACCTCTCTTTCTTGATCAGCCTTGCCTGAGGTTTGTGTATTTTATCATTTAAATATATTTTTTAGGCCAGGCACAGTAACTCACACCTATAATTCTAGTACGTTGGGAGGCTGAGGCAGGAGGATTGCTTGAGATCAGGAGTGCAAGATGAGCCTGGGCAACATAGTGAGTCCTGATTTCTACAAAAAATGTGAAAATTAGTTGGACATGGTGGCACGCATCTATAGTTCCAGATCCTGGGGAGGCTGAGGTGGGTAAATAACTTGAACCCACGAGTTTGAGGCTGCAGTGATCTCTGATCACACCACTGTACTTCAGCCTGTCTTTGAGACACTGAGACCCTGTGTCAAAGAAAAAAAAAGTTGGGGGGGTGGGCGGGGAGAAAAAATAAATATATTTTAAAACTTATATTTTATTCGTCTTTTTAAAAAACTAGTTTTTGGTTTTGGCGAGCAATCTTTAATATTTCCTTTCTTCTACTACTTTTGGTTATTTTCTTTCTTCTGCCGTTTATCTTTTTTTTCTGCATCTTGAATTCAACCCTAACTTTCAATATTTTTTATTTTTTAACATGTGCTCTTAGGGCTATAACTTCCCTTATAACTATATACTTTCTTTTTGTTTTTTGGAGACAGAGTCTCGCTCTGTTGCCAGGCGCCAGGCTGGAGTGCAGTGGTGCGATCTCGGCTCACTGCAACCTCTGCCTCCCTGGTTCAGGCAATTCTCCTGCCTTAGCCTCCAGAGTAGCTGGGACTACAGGGGCACACCACAACACCCAGCTAATTTTTGTATTTTTTTAGTAGAGATGGGGTTTCACAATGTTGGCCTGGATGGTCTCGATCTCTTGACCTGGTGATCTGCCCACCTCGGCCTTCCAAAGTGCTGGGATTACAGGCGTGAACCACGGCACCCGGCCATAACTATATACTTTTATGGCTGCATCTCATAAGTTTTGAGATGCAGTATTTTTATTGTACATTTCTGAATAGTTTATAACTTTCATCTTTCATCATGTTTCTTTTTAACCTATGAATTTTTAGAATAAATTTTTAAATTTTTTTTAGTTTCCAAATGAGTTTTTTTCACAGGGGACTGCCTTTTCATAATTGATTTCTAAACTTGCTACATTGTGGCCATTCATATCATGTATCTATTATACTTCTTCCTTAGAATTTGTTGAGGCTTCCTTCATTATGTGTACATACATCATATATCAGGGGTCCCCAGACCCTGGGTCGGGGACTGGTACTTGTCCACAGCCTGTTAGGAACCAGGCTGCACAGCAGGCGGCGAGCAGCAGGTGAGTGAGCATTACTACCTGAGCTCACCTCCTGTCAGATAGATTCTCATAGGAGCCCGAACCCTATTGGGAACTGCATATGTGAGGGATCTAGGTTGTGTGCTTCTTAAGAGAATCTAATGTTTGATGATCTGTCTCCCATCACCCCCAGATGGGACTGTCTAGTTACAGGAAAACAAGTTCAGGGCTCCCACTAATTCTACATTATGATGAGTTGAGTAATTATTATATGTTACAATGTAATAATAATAGAAATAAAGTACACAATAAATGTAATGTGCCTGAATCATCCCCAAACCACTCCCACTATGACCCCTACAGCTTGTGGAAAAATTATCTTCCACGAAACTAGTCCCTGGTGCCAAAAAAGTTGGGGACTGCTGTCATATGTGGTCAAACTTATAATTTATACTTTTCAAATGTTTATCTTTTTTTTTTTGTACATTCGATCTACCATTTCTGAGAGGTGTGTTAAAAATGTCTCACTGTGAATGTGGATACGTCATCTGCCCTGGTATCTTTTACTTCAGTTTGAGAATGTGCTGTTTACAAACATTCAAGCTTTTGACTGTTGTATCTTCTTGATGGCTTGGCTCTTTATCATTAAATAGGCAGCTTTTCATCCTTACTAATGTCTTTTGCCTTGAAGTCTTTTTTGTCCTATTTTATTGCTTTGGCTTCTTGCTTTTGGTTAATTTTCCAATATATCTTTTTCCATCCTTTTATTTTCAACCTTCCTGTATCCTTATGTTTTAGATGTGTTTTTTAAATTTCTTTCTTTTTTTTTTTGAGAAGAGCCTCACTCTGTTGCCCATGCTGGAGTGCAGCGGCATGATCTTGGCTCACTGCAACCTCTGCCTCCCATGTTCTAGCGACTCTCCTGCCTCAGCCACCCAGGTAGCTGGGATTACAAGCACCTGCCACCACACCTGGCTAATTTTTGTATTTTTAGTAGAAATGGGGCTTCACCACGTTGGCCAGGCTGGTCTTGAACTGACCTCAAGTGATCCACCTGCCTCGGCCTCCCGAAGTGTTGGGATTACAGGTGTGAGCCACCACGGCACCTGGCCTATATGTGTTGCTTATAAGCAATATGTAGCTAGAGTTTAGACATATTCGATCCATGTATATACTTTTTCATTACTGATTCATTTGAGTTTATCTCTATTATCTCTTTAAACATTTTCTAGTTGACATCCTTTTTCTTTGCTTTCCCTCTCTCCTACTTTTTATTTATGTTGAACTAATCAACAGGAAATAAAGTTTACTTTATTTCTCTCCTCTCCACTGGTTTGGAAGTTTACATTTTAGTAGTGATTTCCCTTAAAAATTTAACAGATATACTTAATTTCATTATTTTCCTTATAAAGTCTGACATTATTTTCCTTATAAAGTCTGACTTCTATCTGCCTTTGGCAGAAAACAAGAATCTTGGAACACTTTAATTTCCTTCTTAATTTTCTCCTCCCATCTTCCATCTTAATGTTTCTCTAGTAGTTTGATTATACTTCTTTAAAAGTCTCTGCTAAATCCGCTGCTATTGTATCTTTTATGCTTTAATAGTTTAGATTTACAAATGTGTTTCCATAATTTATGTGCTCCCTATTGTTTGTTACTGCCCTCTTTTTCCTCCTGGTTCAATTTACTTCATGTTGAAGCACTGCTTAAAGTTTTAAAGTTAGTGTCTCACCTTGAGGCTTGAGGTTTCTTGCGTTTCACAGGTAATACTCGTTTGAACCCCACACCCCCACACAAGGAAGCCTTAATGTTCCGATTTCCCAGCATCCTCCTTCCAGGCCAACATTCCTGCATCCCTGCCATGAGTGTTTCAAGTCCAAATTTGCAAATGAAACAGACCTTCTTGGCTGCTGGCTTTGTGCACAGGGTCTCTTTCCAGCTCCCCTTGCTGCACAGGTCTGGGGTTTCTCCTCTCATCCTCCCTCAGCGTTTTCATCTAGCCTCTAGCATATGCCTGGACTGATCTCCTTGTGGCTCACTTGGCTTAGACCCCCTCTCACAATACAGGTTTTGAATTTCCTTCCTGTTTCTCGTACCTGGAAATTTCTCAAGCCCAGCATTGTGACAAAAACGCTTTTTTGATTTTTTTAAAATCCAGCATTTCTGTGTGTTTATTCTGTGTGTTTAGGGTGTGAGTGGGAGCTCCCTAAGTTAGTTCAGTCTACTGTATTGATCTGTGGTCTGAGTAAGGCTGATAGCAGTGGATACAGAGAGAAATGGGCCAATTTGGGTGGCATTTTAGAGTGAAAGTCAGGGAAGGGCAGGGACAGGCAGAGAACGTGGCCGTCCTTGCTCTTGTGTAAGAGCTTGGAGAGGTCTTGATGTGGAGGGCTGAGGAGAGGACATGGTGTTGAATAAGCATCTAAAGAACCAAATTGCCTGGGACAGGTGATCACACTGGGAATTCAGAGCGAGTGACAGGTGCGGAGAGGGGAAATCTGGCCCATCTCTTTGGCCAGGCTCCCTGGCCTGTCTGCTGCAGGCATCCTTAGTCATACACCTGTACAGCCCTTTCTGTCCCTTATGTCCCTGGCACTTTAAGTCTGACTCCCCACACACCATGCCCCAACTGGTGCATAAAAGCGAGCCATGAATTCCAGCAGCCTCACCTGGCCAGTTTTCAGGCCTAGCCCCCACTGCGCACACAGCCACGCCCCATTTTCTTTGACTCTCTTGTCCTTACTGCTGTCTCACTTATCCCAGTATCTGTTTCTCTCTTTGTACTTCGGTTTTTAAAATTGCTGGGCAGGAAAGTCTCTTCTCATCTGCCTTTCAGGGTGTTCCCTGCTCATCTCTTGGGTGAGGAGTTTGGACTTCTTGTTCCATCTGGGAATTGTCTGTGAGTCCTTCCAGTTGCCCAGTATCAGCGATGACTTGGCTTAGAATATACAGTGAGGGGTCTGGCACTCCTTCAGCTCTATCTGCACTGCACCCCGTCCCCCCAAGATTGATCTGTCCACAGATATTTATTGAATTGGTATTGTTTGCCAAATAGTGTGCTGGGCACTGAGGATGCAAAGGTGGGCAGAACCAGAGACAGCTTCAGCCCCTGCAAAGCTTACCCTGCTTGATTATATGTTTAGGCTCTTAGATGCCTTCCACAGGAGTTTCTACAGGAGCTAGTTTGAAGGCTCTGCCTAGTTGAAATGACACCATCCTCCCTCCTCCCTGCCCACTCCCCCTCCCACCCCTCCAGCCTGCTGCCAAATACTCTTGGCAAAACCTCTTGACAACTTCTGGATATTGAGCTTTCCTTGGATACTGTGTCTCTTGGGATAACCCAGCTTCTTCCCAGAGGCTTTTATGTTATCCCCCAGAGAATCAGAGTAGAAACTCTCCCTGAAGTAACCATGATGACAACTTGCAGAATTATCAGGAATGTAATCACTGTCACCTTGGAGAACTCAAAGGGAGGAGGCTTCTGCAGCCTCATTTACAGGCTTGGGAGAAAAATTGTGAATGCATTGTTACGCATTAATGACAATTCACAGCTGAAGCCAGTTTTTATCCTGCGCTGACAGCTGTTGGTGGAGACCACAGCAAATACTGCCAAATCTAAAACTAAATAGTGACATAAGCCCTGAACTTCACTATCCTGAAAATTCATCTGTAGAGTTAGGAGTGGGTTTGACTGTGATTTACAGAAACCACCCCACCAAACAACAGTGATTTAAATATGATAGAAGTTTATTTCCCTCTTGCTTAGAGGAAATCCAGGGAGCATTAGTTGAGCTCTGACAGGTGCCCCACAGTGTGAGGACTCGGAGCCTGTCTTATTCCTCATCCCCCACCCCATTAGCACTTGCCTTTGGTGTCATGTTCCAAGATGGCTGCTTGAGGTCCAGCCATCATGTCTGCACGCTGGTGACCCAGGAGGAGGAAGAGGCAAGGAAGGGCATACCCCTTCCTTTTAAGGACACGTTTTTGGAAGTTGCACATGCCATGACTTCTTGTATCTCATGGACTGGAACTTAGTCACATGGCTACATCTACTTGGTAGGGAGATTGGGAAAGAATCTTTTTTTTTGTTTTTTTCTTTGCGATGGAGTCTCGCTCTTTTGCCCAGGCTGGAGTACAGTGGCGCTATTTCAGCTCACTGCAACCCCTGCCTCCCAGGTTCAAGCTGACTCTCCTGCCTCAGCCTCCTGAGTAGCTGGGATTACAGGCATGTGCCACCACACCCAGCTGATTTTTGTATTTTTAGTAGAGACAGGGTTTCACCATGTTGGCCAGACTGGTCTTGAACTCCTGACCTCAGGTGATCAACCCATCTGGGCCTCCCAAACTGCTGGGATTACGGGCATGAGCCACTGCGCCCGGCCAAATCTTTATTCAAAGTAGCCATATATCCAGCATAAAATGGTGGGGTTCTGTTACTAAGGGGGAAATGGAGAGTGGATGCTGGAAGATAGTTACTGCTTTCTACCATCCTTCCTTCCTTCCTTCCAACCAACCAACGTTCATGTGTGATGAACTGCCCTATTTAGTGAGGAGACAGTTATGCAAATAACCAGCCATGATACAATGTGATATGGAGTAGAAAAGAGGTTTTGTTCAAAGTGCTGTGGGAGAACAGATGGAAATGATCAACAGCAATCATAATAATTAATAACTACAATGCCCTAGCTGGGTTCTCAGTGCTACATTCCGATGAATGTGTTTGTCCAGCTCCCTTTCTTTTCAGTGAGAGCTGCAAACCATTTTGCTTCTCTAGAATAGCTAACACAATGGGCAGGCAGGGTGCTGTTCTGAGTTCTTTATGGATATTATCTCACAACAGTCTTATGAACTGCTACTATTATCATTCTCATTTACAGATGGGGAAATGAGGCACAAGCCACGGAGCCGGGTTTTGGACCTGGGCAAGGCTCCAGAGCACACGGGTTTAACCGCTCTGTTCTGCTGCCTCCCCTAAAGCTGCTCATTCTCATTCCTTTCCCTGCTCCCCAGACATCCCCAGCAGACAGCCACCGCCATCACCCACTTCACTGTGATGACTGGGGTCAACTGGTGGGACTTCTGTCCACTTCCAGGCCAACCCCCAGCTTACTTAGATCTCTTTCCCTTGTCCCCTCCACCAGTCCTGCCTTCATCTTAGGGGTCAACCTCCCTAAGCCTCGGTTTTTTCATCTACGAGTAGGACTGATACTAACACCCATACAGTGGAACTGTTCGTGAGGATTGAGTGTTTATTCATGGAAAGTGCTTTCCTGGCACATACTAAGTGCTCAGAAGATGTTATTCTTTTTTATCCCCCTTATATCTGGTTCCTTGTATTATTGCCTCTCTCTTCTCTCTCTTCATTCAGTTTCTCTTTACAGGTTGCATTAATTTCCTATTCCTGCTGAAACAAATTATCATAAATTCAGTGATGGAAAACAATACATACTTATTATCTGGGGTCAGAGTCTCAATGGGGTTTCAAACTGGGCTCTGGAAGGCTCTGGGAAGAATCCATTTAGTCAGTTTCCAGTTAATAGAGGCTGTCTGCATTCCTTTGCCTGCAGCCTGCTTCTGTCTTCAAAGCCAGCAGTGGTGGGTTGAGTCCCCGTGTTGCATTATTCCAGCCTTGATTCTGTCGTTCCATCTTCTTCTCTGACTCTCCCACCTCCCTCTTTCATTTATAAAATGTGTTTACACCAGAATAATCCAGGAGAGTCTCTTCTTCTTAGTATCCTTAACTTCATCACATCGGCAATGCCCTTTTTGCCATGGAAGGTAACAGATTCACGGGTTCAGGGATTAGGATGTGGACCTCTTTGGTGGCCATGATTCTGCCTACAGGTTCTTTCCTCTTGGGATACAGCATGCGAGAAGCACCCGAAACAAAATATCCCTCTCGAACAGAACATTCTCTCTGTCTTCCTCCCTTCTCAGCCAGGCTCTTCGGGAGTTGCCTTGACTAGTTTCCTCCACCTCCCGACAACCTGCTGCAGTTGGCATCTGCCCCCACATTCCACCAAACCCACTCTTGCTTGGATCACTCGTGGCTTCCATATTGCCAAATCCGTGGGCACCTTTCATTCTTAACTGGCTGTGTTTTCCATGTTAGCTGCCCATTCGTTCATGACACCTGTCTGTCCCCTCACTGCTTTTATGTCACTTTCTGCTGGTTTTCTCCCTCTTCCTTTCTGGCTTAGACTCGTCTATGAGCGGCACCATCTCCACCTAACCCTGAAATGTCCATGCTCCCTGGGGTTTGGATCTTGGATCCGTTGTTCTTTTCTTGGGTGAGCTTGTCCCACACTGCTGGTTTTAAATGCCACTTGCCCAGGGATGAGCGACTCCTGCGTATGCTGTACACATCTCTGGCTGCTGGCTGGGAGCGTTGGTGAGGACCGTGCTTCCGGTCATCCCATCGGCTCCTCCACTTCCTCAGTCTCCTTTGAGGCAGACATGTGAGAGAGCTCACTGAGGCAGTGACTTTCGAAGCATGAAGGCTGGGGCACTTGGTGCTTTTGTTCCCGGCTGTGTGGCTGTTTCCATCTCGATGGAATGTGATCCTCTCAGGACATCTTGGAGGACAGGTGGAAGGCAGCAGACACGGCAGTGCCAAAGGACAGAACTGTGTTTAGCAGGGGTGACAGGAAAGCACGCAGGCGTGGCAGATCTTCAGGCACGTGTTTATTGGAGCAAACCCCTCCTTTATCTTTGCAGTTTGCAACGGCTGAAGCTCTGAAGGAGCCACAGGCTAACCAGTGCACAAAGGCACAAAAACATTCAAAGCAAGTCAGGGTGCATCCTAAGAGTACAGTTAGACACACAAGACTCTCACCAGAAAGAGAACAGCCTGCCCGAATGGCAGGAATGCCTCTGAAGCCAGGAGGGCTGCCGAGGGAAGTGTGGTACTCAGGAGTGGTCTTGGGGGCAGGGGGAGTGAAATAGGTGAAGCCGGATTTTAAGCAGGGAATGGACAAGGAGCTAGGAGGATGAAGGCAGGGGAGTAGCGGGTGCAAAGGCTTAAAGTCAGGATCACTTAGAGTCCATTCGGGGAACAGGAGCATGTGGGGGAGATGAGGTTGAAGAGGAGGACTGTGTCCAGGGTGTCAGGGCCTCAGATAATGCTGGCACAGGAAGTCTGAACTTTGTTTTGTTGGCAATAGGGGGCTGTTGAAGGGTTTTGAGCAGGGGAATGACTTGGCAGAGCTCAGCTTTAGGAAGACTATTCCAGTCTTGGGTGGACTGGGAAGGGCCCCAGATCTTAAAATATGCAAAACATAATTTTAGAGAGAGGAGCTACCTTGGCAATTACCAATCTATTTCTATAATTGTATATATGTGTGTATTTTTAGATGTATATGTATGTGTATATTTATATCTAATATATATATTTTAAGTACATACACTATACACATTGGATGTCCTAGATGGAGGGTGAGTGACAAAGGCACACAGTGACAAAGCCAGCATTAGAACTCGGAGCTAACTCCTGGTCCCGTGCTCCTCCTTGGCAGGGTACCGAGTGGAGGCAGATGTAACTGAAAGGGGGCCAGTCTAATTGTCAAGGCAGATGGTGATGCAAGCCCTGCCCAGGGCAGGACAGGGCAGACACGGAGGGGAAGACTGTGTGGGAGGCAGTGAGGATATGTTCTCTCTCCTTTTCCCTCTCTGGGTGGGGGTTGGGACATAGGGCTCGCTGGAGACTGCACATGAGTGCATCTCTTCTTCCTGGGTCCTGCAGCATCCTTCTGGGCCTGGTTTCTATGGCAACAGGCTCCCAGCAGGCAGCCTGCCAGCTGGAGAGAAGTAGGCAGGCAAGGAGAGAAGGCCTGGGCAGCAAGAGAAAGGCTGAAGTTGCGGGGGTTGGGAAAGTCTCTTGGGGAGCTGTAGGGACTCCTTGAGCTGGCCCCACAATCCCTTCTGACCATGTAGGGGTGGAAGTAGCTCAGGACACACAGGTTTTTCTTTTGTGGTCCTTGAATTTCCAAACCTTGATCTTCTGTTTATCCCCTTATCTCCCACATCTCCTGACTCCCACTTCTTAAAAGTATTGCCTGGTCTCAACCGCATGCATCTTCAGGGGTCACTGACTTCTTCATAGAAAAGAACTCTGAACTCAGGAAAAAAACGAACGAGGCCAGTTGACCTTCTGGTTTGCATAAGATTTGCATATTATTAACTCAAAGACAAGAAATTTCCAGGCCCTATGTCATTCCTGCAAACAACTTAATTCAGCTCCACTGGCCCTGGCTGACTGTGTCTGGCCAGGCTCTGGGCTGAGCCATCAGGGTCCCTAGAGAAGTCCTCCCAGCTGCTGGCCCACTCCACCCCCAGCTGCTCCAAGGCATTTCTTCCTGTGACGTTCTAGCAGCTGGTGCAGTGCCAAGTGCTTGGACTATGGAGCCCAGCAGGCCTGAGTCCAAATCCTGGCTCTGCTACTTAGAAGCTGCGTTGACTTAGTTTATTCATCTCTAGGTAGGGCTGAGGACACTCTAGTGCAGCTGGTGTAAACTAGCATAGACATAGCATTTGTTAAAATGTTGAAATACTTCTGCCTTCGCTGGTAAAGAGTCACCACCCTGGCTCCTCCCTGGCCCCTCTAGCCCACTCCACAGTCTAGCCCCTGCAGGGCACTGCTGCAGCATTTTGGTCTGTGTCTCCTCTGCCTGGTGTATGGCAGCATCTGCTCTGTCCATGGACAGAACTGGTTACTAAATAGTTTGAATATCACCCCTGTCTAGAGGCAGTGCAATAGGTAGGTATATTATGTACCTAGCTGTTGCAAGGACCAATATATTTAAAGTGTATAAAGTCTATCACTTTGTAGGTTCCCTTTCTCATTCCCTTCCTTTTTTTTTTACTTGGGATGGGGATGAGAGAGAGCTGGCATGAGCCTGGGCAATGGGGAATGACAGGCACCCCTCTCCCCAGGCGAGCAAGGTTCAAGCGCTCCAACAGCGTGACGGCTGGCGTGCAGGCAGACCTGGAGCTGGAGGGCCTGGCTGGCCTGGCCACGGTGGCCACAGAAGACAAGGCCCTGCAGTTTGGACGCTCCTTCCAGAGGCATGCCTCTGAGCCCCAGCCTGGGCCCCGGGCCCCCACCTACTCAGTCTTCCGCACAGTCCACACGCAGGGCCAGTGGGCCTACCGTGAGGGCTACCCACTGCCGTATGAGCCGCCGGCCACTGATGGGTCACCTGGCCCTGCCCCTGCCCCCACCCCTGGCCCTGGGGCTGGCCGCCGTGACTCCTGGATAGAGCGTGGTTCCCGTAGCCTCCCTGACTCAGGCCGTGCGTCCCCCTGCCCACGGGACGGCGAGTGGTTCATCAAGATGCTGCGGGCAGAAGTGGAGAAGCTGGAGCACTGGTGCCAGCAGATGGAGCGTGAGGCGGAGGACTATGAGCTACCCGAGGAGAGTGAGTCACAGCTCAGGAGACCCTGATGGGGTGACGGGGGCTGCAGTGTAACAGGAGGTCCCTTCGGCTGGTGCCTCACAGGTCCTCTGCACTGGAGTGTGGGGGTCAACACTGGCAGCAGGACATGCTGGGAGCTCTTGGAAGGGAGCATGGTGCACACAGTGCAGCTTTAGAGGCCAGGGCTGGGCTGTGGACCCTGCAGGCCAAAGGGCTGGGCCTTCTAGGGATGGCTGCTGGTCCAGATCACCAAGTTTATGGGGACTAAGGGAACTCCGTTCAGATCTGGACTGGTGTGGGGGTCTGGGTGGTGGGACCAGGATTACAGAGAGGGAGGCAGTTCACAATGTCAGGTCCTGTCTGAGGCATAGATGAGGAGATTCAGCCAGGGAGACATGGTCCTGGCCTGAGGGAGAGCATGGCCCTTCCTATAAGTCGTATCTACTGGGAGACACAGTCTTACCTCAGAATATCCAAGTTGAGGGGAGAGTGACTAGGAAGATGTGTTACAGACATGAAATTACTTGGTCATTCTTAAAGGGCGCAGGACTCATGCATGCACTGGTGAGTGAGGAACAAAGCCCAGCCAATGGGTAGTCAGTGAGCTAAAGCCCTGGCCAGGGCCATAGCGCTAGGCTGGGGCTGGTCTCCTTCTGTTCTCTGACACCGGAGAGAGAAAGGATAAAGGAGGATGAGCACTCAAGAAATGTAGGTTGTATAAAGGAGGGAACGTCAGTGTCTGAGGATACAGTCTCCGTGCTCTATCCAGGTGTAGTAGAATAAGAACTGGTTAGGAACTTGAGGATGGGATGGGGCCGGGGCTGGAGGAGACTGATGGATAGACAGTGCCAAACAACTGAGGGGTCAGCATCATTCAGGGCAGAGTTCCTGGAGGCTGGGGAAGGAGAGGCATCATTTCCCTTCCTGAATTTCCCTCTGCTTTCTAGTCCTGGAGAAGATCCGCAGCGCTGTGGGCAGCACACAACTTCTCCTGTCCCAGAAGGTTCAGCAGTTCTTCCGGCTCTGTCAGCAAAGCATGGTGAGCACCTGTAGTAGTAGATCCTACCAGATATGTGTGACCCAGAGTGTGTGTGTGTGTGTGTGTGTGTGTGTGTGTGTGTGTGCCGGAGGTGTGTCCATGCCTGCAGGGCTGGCTGTGAGTCTTGTGCCTGGAGGTAGGACCAGGTGTTTGTGCACAAGACGGGGAGGCCTGGGCTCTTTCTTGTCCCCCTGTCCCCCAGCCCCCACCCACTCTCCCAGGCTGAGCTTCCTGGCAGTAAGGGTGGATAGGGCTTTCTCTTGTCCTGGCTGGGGCTCAGACCTCCCTGACCGACCACTTTCCCTCCATCTCCCTCTGCTGCAGGATCCCACTGCGTTCCCTGTGCCCACCTTCCAGGACCTGGCGGGTTTCTGGGACCTCCTACAGCTCTCCATCGAGGATGTGACCCTCAAGTTCCTGGAGCTACAGCAACTCAAGGCCAACAGCTGGAAGCTCCTGGAGCCTAAGGTGGGGCTGGGGTCCCTTTAGGCAAAGAGTCCAGACTCTGGGAAATTCCCCTCCCCAGAGAGGTGGAGGGTGGGGCGAACAAGGGGGCAGGGGAAGGGACCCATGGCAGCAAGGGCAGCTTGGACAGGTGATAGGTGACCATCCCCTTCCAGAGTGACCACGCTCGTGGCCACTGCCACTTGCTTGGCCCCAGTGCTCATCACTGCTTGTGCTGAACCCCAAGGCTTCCTCAGCCGGGGCACGACTGCAGCTGGAGAGAGCAAAAGTAGACTTTACAGAAGGACAGACTGTCCTCAGTTCGGGCCTAGGCATCGAGGGCAGAACCTTGAGGGTCCCCTCAGCCGCCAGGTCGCTGGACTTTGTCTGCGATATGGCCCAGAGACCTGGAAAGTGCACCCTCGGGGCGTAGCCTGGGTTGGGGAACGCCCTTCTCGGGACCTGGAGTGAAAACCCAGCTTTGATGCGAGCTGTTGAGAACAGCGCCACCAGGGGGCGCTCGAACGCGCCGCGCTTTGGTGGAAAACGTGGGGATTTGACCTTGTCGGAACAGGCGCACGTGGGGCTTCGGGTCACGGGATCCGAGGCTGAGCGCCATCGCGTTCGGAGCCCCGCGGTCATCAGCGCTCCGGGTGCGGGGGACCGCGGGGGCGGGCACCGGGGTGTGGGGTGGTAAGGCGCCCCCGCTCAGCGCCGCCCTCTGCCCCGCAGGAGGAGAAGAAGGTCCCTCCGCCGATACCAAAGAAGCCCCTGCGGGGCCGGGGCGTGCCGGTGAAGGAGCGCTCCCTGGACTCCGTGGACAGGCAGCGGCAGGAAGCGCGCAAGCGGCTCCTGGCGGCCAAGCGCGCCGCTTCCTTCCGCCACAGCTCGGCCACCGAGAGTGCCGACAGCATCGAGATCTACATCCCCGAGGCCCAGACCAGGCTGTGACCGGTCCGGCCCGCCCAGCCCGGCCCGGGCCCGCGGTTCTCCACCCGTACTGTACACCCAGCGTCGAGGTCACTGTGAACGCGGGCCGCCCCGAGCGCCCGCCCCACCGGCACCGCACGCCCCGGCCCCCGGGCCCGTCACACTCTCGTGGGTTTTTTAGCTTCCTGACCCCACGCGAAGGCGCCCGGGCTGGGCAGGGGGCCGTGCCTCTCCGCCCTGCGCCCTTCACCTGGATCCCCCGCCCACCTGGTCCGACGCTTTGTCCCCACCTCCTCCCCATGGGCACCATCTCTGCCATTCTTTCCCCCCACGGGCCAGGCGGGGCCGGGTCCCCCATCTGGGCTCTGCGTTCCCCCCCACCCCGCGGGGCTGGGCTTCGTGGGGATCAAGCTTCGTGGCTTTTTATGAAGAATCCCGAACCCCGCCTAGGAGCCTGCCCCACCTCCCAGGGGCTCCATCCTCAGCCCTCAGCCCACCGGGCCCAGGGACCACAGTGGCTGGACCAACCCAGGACCAGGGCGCCTGGGCCTCTCCCCTTTCCCAGCGGCTGGGGAGGGGAGATGGGGGCTTCCCCTCACCACACCTGTGGCTGTTCCCACATCCCCTTGAGTATCCCAGGAAAAATAAAACGGCAGAACTGCACTTGAGCCAGCTGCTCTCTCCAGAAGAGGCCACCTCCGTCCCGTGTGTGGGAGGACGGGGGTGAAGGAAGAAGGGCCCGGGAGCCCACTCTCTTGGTTTGGAGACAGCAGGGGTTGCCTGGGCTCCTCCCAGGGATGGGCTAGCTGGTGGAAAGGAGATTCGGCCCCTGGTGCCCACAGTAAGAACCTGAACCCTCCTGCAAGGGCCCAGGTGGGGTGAAGAGGGGGAGGATGTCCATCTTCCTGCTCTCCCTGTTTCAGTGTTTTCCATTCTGCCTCCCAGTCCCCAGGGGTCCCCCAGAGAGGGAAGCCTGGAGCTCGCCCAGCACACTGCATGTGCTCAATAAACTGGGAGTGTGGTTATTGTTAGGCATTGACAAATACAGGTTTCCCTTCCCCTAGGGGCACACTGTTCCTTCTGCTCCAGTCATTCCTGATCAGCAGAAAAACTTCAGGCCTGCCACATTTTCTGATGCCTCCTATGGGTGGGCACCTTGGTGGGGGCTGCTGTGGGGGAGCAGGAAGTACAAATAACCAAGCTCTCCTGGGAAGCCAAATGGCAACCAGAACCTAGTGTCGATGGCTTTATTGAGTGGTCAGTGTGGGTCAGGCAAGGGGTGAGTGCTTTACATGAATGTGGCTGGTCCTTACAACAGATGAGAAAGCCGAAGCTCAGGGCAGGTTACACGACCTGTCCGAGGTCAAATGCCAAATCATGAGATTTTAGCTCTGCAGCCTTCTTAGACCAGAGAGGGCTGTTGGCAGTCTCCACCCAGAAAGCCCCTTTCCACTCCTTGAGCAGTCCTTTGGGTTGGTGTATCACCTCCAGGCAGGAGGAAAAGCCTTCAGTATTGGCTGCCTTTCTGGGCCACACTGGATCCGCTAATTCTTCTCATTCGTTTATGTGGCACTCATTTATCGCTTTCAGGCACCACAGGGATGGCCCTGAACAAGGTGTAGTTTCTACCCTGAATGGAGCTTATTATGGTGGTATGGGAAAAATAGAGAAGTAAGCAGGCAGTTAAAATACAGGAGTGAGTGCCAGAAAGATGATGAGGGGTTAGCTGCTGAAGGAGGGCCAGGGCTGGGGAGAATGTTCCAAGATCAGGGAACAGCTGTGCAAAGGCCTGGAGGACGAAGAGACATTGGGAGCACAGAGACTTGATCATATCCGTGTTTGGGTCTCATTGAGGAGGGTGGCCTGGGTCTTGTGGGCTGTAGGGAGCCAGAGGAGGGTTTTGGACAGAAGAGTGGCATGAATGATTTATAGACTGGTTTGGTAGATGACTTCTGAAAAGCAAGAGATGGTTCACACACACACACTCATGTGAGCTGGAAGGTGAGGAGGGCTCTAATGGGACCTGAATTCCCAAAAGCAATCAGCTTGGAGCTGATCTCATACAGACTCCTGAGCCTGGTCCAAGACTTAGTGAATAGACTCTGCCCTCCAATAAGTTTTTAACAAGTGCTCCACAAGATCCTGAGCAGCCAGGTTTGGGAAGACTTAGATTGGATGACTGTCCAAAAGTCTCCGATGGAAGTAAACTGGGTCAGTTTACTTCACTAAGATTGTTTTATCATCTCTAAAATTGGGACATGGGTGAGGTTTGAACTCAGAGCAATGCTGTAAAACAGGTGTCGTTATCACCCCCATTTACAGATGAGGAAACTGGGACTTGGAGAGGTTTCAACAGCTTACCTCAAACCATGAAGCCAGGAAGTGGCTGAGTCTGAGTTTAACCCTTTACATTATACAGCATTTAATGGGTCTATGACTTTTCTCAGAAACAGCCAGGTTTCCCAGGATTGTGAGGTATATGAGAGAGGGCACAAAGGAACAGGTCAGCACCTGCAACTCTGTGGTCATCCTGCTGCAGACATGATGTCTAAAATCTCCCCAGCTGGGGCTGGTGTGCATGAGTCTCCTTTGGTTCTTGTGGCCTAGGTAGTTATGCTGAGCCCCATAGATAAGTTGAAGATTAGATCCAGTCCTTTTGCTTGAGTTGCTTATAGTCTGGCCATGACCAGGCACATAAACAGAAAGTTATGGTGCAAAGGGAGGCCTGCTTTCCCAGAAGGGCCGAGGGATTGAGAGGAGAGAGCCTCCAGCAACCAGGGTGTCTTAATCCGTTTTGTGCTGCGATAATAGAATACCACAGAGTGGGTAACTTATAATAAACAGGTATTTATTGGCTCACAGTTCTGGGGGCTGGGAAATTCAATGTCACGGTGCTGGCATCCTTTGAGGGCCTTCTTGCTGTGTCATCCCATGGCAGAAGTTGAGCAGGCAAGAGAGGGAGTTGAACTTGCCCTTGTATAAGGGCATTAATTCCACTCTTGAGAGTGCAGCCCTCATGGCCTAATAACCTCTTAAAGGTCTCGCTTCTTAATACTTACGATGACAAATTTCAGCATAAGTTTTGGAGGGTACAACCATAGCACAGGTAGTCTGGGAAAGCTTTCTGCCTTATGAACTGGATCTTGCAGGATGAATTAGCATTTTGCAGTCAAGGAAGAGAAGGGAGAAATTCATTTCAGGCCAAGGGACCAGCCTGGGCAAAGCCATGGAAGCACGTGTGTTGGGAATGAAAGCATAGGCTGGAGAGGGTGACAGGTGATGGTGGCTGGAGAGGGCGTGGAGGAGATATGGCCAGAAGGGACCAATATAGAGTTGGTGATTGGGGGCTAAGATGGAGACCTCATAGTTTTATTTGAAAGATAAAACTATGGTCAATGGAATGGAAATGCACTGGCGGGGGCAACAAGATGGCAGGGAGACCTTTGAGGGAGCTGCTAAAGTGGTCCAGGTAAGAGAGAATGATGTTGACTTTGAGAGACATTTAGGAAGCATAGCTGCCGTAAGCTGGATCTGGGGAATAATGCAAAGATGGGACGCCTTGAAGGTGTCACTCAAATTTCTGGCTTAATGAATGAGTAAGGCCACGAATGGACATAGGACATTACAGAAGGAGCAATACAGTTTGGAAATACTTAACATGTCAATAACCATTTACTGAGCACTGAGAAGGTGCAAACTACTATGCCAAGCACTTTATACACGTTTAGATTGATTTAATACAGCAACCCTAGGGGCGGGTACTATTGTCTTTTTTTTTAAAACAAAGAGTGTAAATAGCTTTTCTGAGATTAGCAGACAAGAGTCAGGATTTGAACCCATGGCTATCTGATTTCTAAGTCTATGCTCCTGAGCCCCTCAGCACTTCTGCTTGAGGGAACCGCTAGCCATGACTCAAGACTCAGCTCAAGGCCTGGTTCCTCTAGGGAGCCTTCCCTGAACCTTCCTGTGGCCGGGCTGAAGATCCTCTTCTGTGCTGCGTGTGTATACTTCTGTCATCACATTTCTTACACTCTGTTGACATTTTGTAGACCCATCTGTTTCTTTAGTCAGAGAACTCCGGAGGCAGGTTGGTCCCAGTCATTTTTGCATCCCCAATGCCTAGCACATGATTGGCTGACCGAATGCCAGTTCCTCTGGGCAGTTCTGTTCCCTTCTCCTCTCCACATATTCAATTAGTGCACAGGTTCTGCTAACAATGGTCTCCTAAATATTTCTTTGTACTGTTGGGGCTCGGAAAGCAATACCCCAAAGATTGGCGCTTTGACATGCCGAGAGGCCTTCGAAGCTGCCTCAGAATCAAGGTCCCTCTAACCTTGTTTCCCAAGTACAGGGAGGGACTCTCTGGAATTTCCTAATCTGATCAAGAAAACCTCTTTCCAAAAAAAAACAAAATTGCCTTCCTCCCCTCTCCGAAATCTCATCTGTCTCTGAAAAGAAGACTGAGGAAGGCAACCACACCTGGATGGATTTTTTACAAGATGATGCCTGCTTCTTGGGCTCATTCAAATTCTAAAGAGAATCATTTACAAGTGAATTTCTGTCCATTTTTTCCGCTCTAAGAATCACTTAGGGCCCTCAAAAGAATTGTCTATATCCTCCGTCTCTCCCCTTCCCCTGTGAAAAAGGGTGTATAAGCTTCTGTACCCCATTGGGTTATTGGGTAACCATTCTCCTGTGACCCCTTCCCTTCCCGGCCACCCCACCCCCCGTGCTATGCACGTTAAAATAAAATTTTGTATGTCTTTTCTCCTATTAATCTGCCTTTTGTCAGTTGATTTTCAGTGAACCTTGGCTTGTACAATACTGTTCCCTTTTCTCCGTCTTCGCTTCCAGAGCTTAGCTTTGAGCTTTTTGAGATAATAGAGGAAGGGTATCTAACGTGATAAGCAGTCTACGTATGAGGCTTCCTATGGAGGTCACCCTTAAGCTTGAAAATTGTGCCAGAGCACAGTTTGGCATAGTAAAGAAAGGTGGGAAGGGCACTTCATGGCCAGGCACGATGGCTCACGCCTGTAATCCCAGCACTTTGGGAGGCTGAGGCGGGCAGACTGATTGAGTTTGAGACCAGCCTGGCAACATGGTAAAACGCGGTCTCTACAAAAAGCACAAAAATTAGCCGGGCCTGGTGATGTGCATCTCTGGTCACAGTTACTGGGAAGGCTGAAGTGGGAGTCACTTGAGCCCAGGAGGTCGAGGCTGCAGTAAGCTATGATTGTGCCACTGCACTCCAGCCTGGGCGACAGAGCAAGATCCTGTTTGAAAAAAAAAAAAAAAAAAAAAAGGTGGAAAGGACACTTTAGGTAGATGAAAAAGCATCAGGAAGGCACTGAGGTATGAAACAGTGTGGCCTGCTGGGTTTAGTATGTGCTAGTAAAATAAATACGCAGGCTGAGATTAGTGGGATGAGGGTGGGAAGGGCCCTCCTGTAGGGGCATCAAGAAGCTTGAGCTTTGGGACTTTTCTGTATATGATTAAATTGATGTTTATGTAGGGTACAGAGGGGACACACAGGAGGAAGTGAATACCTGTACTTGAGAGGTCATGTAAGACTTAGGTTTTACTATATTTCAATTATTTTTAGGCTAACAATAGCCACATTTATTTTCCTGCTGGCTGTGTGCCTGGCACAGTACTTTACAAATATTATGTTATCTAACCCTCACATCATCCCTGCGAAATGGATCTTATTACCTCTACACAGAAGGGGAAGCCTCAGACAGGTTAATAATATTCCCAAGGTCACTAGAAAGCTAGTCCAGATCCCAAGAGGCCTTAAAGGACCAAATTATACTCTTCTAAAAAGAGCTTCCTAGCTGGCGCGGTGGCTCACACCTGTAATCCCAGCATTTTGGGAGGCCGAGGCGGGTGGATCACAGGATCAAGAGATCGAGACTATCCTGACCAACATGGTGAAAAACCATCTCAACTAAAAATACAAAAATTAGCTGGGCGTGGTGGCGTGCCCCCGTAGTCCCAGCTACTCGGGAGGCTGAGGCAGAAGAATCTCTTGAACCCGGGAGGCAGAGGCTGCAGTGAGCCGAGATCGCGCCACTGCACTCCAGCCTGGACCACAGAGCAAGACTTCGTTTAAAAAAAAAAACAGCTTCTTGAGGTCAGGGATCATGTCTTTTGTTTCTGTGTGCCCAGACCTAGGTCTTAGAAGATGCCTAGTACACATCAGTTGAAAAAAATAACTGGATTATCTTTCACTTTTTCCACGCAGAAAGCATGTGGCAACATCGCTGAGAAGCCTCCAAGCCACCAGGGGGCGCGAAGTCCATCTCAGCGCAGCGAGGTCCGGTTGCGGACGCCTAGCTTCCTTCCGTTCTTTGGCTAAAGTTCAGCCAATCCCTGCGCTCGGAGAGGGCCAACGGCCAGTGGGCAGGGTCACAGGGCAAGGTCCCGCGGGCCGCTGGGAGCGGCGACTTCCGTGCTCCCGGCGAGCCGGCGGAGAGCGGGGGCCGCGCTGGGGAGTGTGGGCTGGGCCGCAGGTGAGCGCGCGGTCCCGGCGAGCAGGTCTTGTCAGCCCAGGCCCGTAACCTCTAAGTTATGGGAGGAGTGATCGCTAGGGTCCACCCCGGTCCCGGCCAGGCGTGACGACCCCCTCTTTTGCGGGTGTTCTGGTACCAAGTCTCGGAGCCCAGCTGGTCCTCTGCAGGCAGGGATTCTCGGCACCTCAATGAGGATGGACGTTGATGAGGCCATGAAGGAGGTGGGCTAGGGGCAGGGGACCGGCAGCCCCAGGGAAGGGAGAAGGGTAGCCAGCTGGACCCTGACCTCATTTGCGCTCCCATCCCTGGAGTGCGCTCGAGTGACTGTCAGAGTTAATTCTTCCGGCATCTCAGGCCTCCTCTGTCCTTGTTAGCAGTTCTTTAATGTGGGACGACGGCTCTGGCCTCGTTGGGCCTCCGGGCACCCAACTGGGGCAGATTTCCCAGCAACCCAGTTGACCTTTACTGGATGCTTTTGGCACACTTCCTCCATGCCGGGCTGGAGATATGCGTCACAGTATTTTTCACTTTTGTCTCTTTCATTGTGATACCCTGGGGATGACTATGATGGAGTCTCTAGGTTTTTGTAATCAGCAAAGGCATCTGTTATGTTCTTGCTACCTTTTGGGGGAGTGGGTGGAGGATGTGATTTTACACTAGGGAGTTGTTTGGACTGTCATTCATTTGTTCAACAGACCTTTTTTGGGCACTCTGCCAGGCATGGTAGGAGAGGTGCAGGGATGGACAGGGCACAATGGGGACAGACAGACATGGTTCTTGCCCTTTCGGAGCTTAAAGTTTCTTGAGAAATGCAAACAGGTTAAGTCAGCACCGCGCCTGACACAGAGCAAGTGGTTATAAGTGTTGAATAAAGGAATTAATTGACTTATTTGGGAATCATAGAATGTGAGCAGGCTGGTAAAGAGCGACTTTATGCTGCCTGTGAGAGTTGTGATCTCATGCTCGATATGTTTTAAGACAAAATTTGGAAATCTGAATGGACAATTGCTATTTAGGGAAAACATTTACATATACAGAGGACTTACTTTAAAGGTGGGAAATAAAACAGAGAAGTATTAGGTTTGGGATTCTTTAGAGGTGCCTCTTGTAACTACTGCTATATCTCAGAATTTCACAAATCCCTGAGTATAATCTTGGAGTCTGGGATAAAGGAGCACTTCTAGGTAATGAAATGCCAGGCTAATGGGAAGAAACTGTAGGAAGCTCTCTCTGAGTCCAGAATTTGGTCAGAAATCATATACCTCTGCAGTGTGTTCTTCCCACTAGAAAGAGTGTAGGCTTTTAAGTTGGAGAGGCCTGGGTTCAAAATCAGTGGCTCTGTCTCTTCTAGTGATCTTGGGTAAGTGCCCCAAAAATGTCTGTGAGCCTTTGTGGCTTAACTAGAGTCTGGCCTAATTATTCCTACATCATAAAGGTGTTATGAGGATCAGAGGATGATTAGTGTGTAAATTGTCATCATAGTGCCTGGTGCTAAGACAATAAGGAGCGGAATCTTGGAGCTGCTGCAGTTTTTTTTTTTTTTTTTTTTTTTTAATTTCATGATAACTCCCTTATTCCAGGGGTCCTCAGTCCCCTGGGGCACAGACCAGGGGTGGTCTTCAGCCCATTAGGAACTGGACTACACAGCAGGAGGTGAGTGTTGAGCGGTGGGTGAGCTGGGAAGCATTACCGCCTGAGCTTCATCTTCTGGTTAAATCAGCAGCAGTATTATAGTCCCACAGGAGTGCAAACCCTATTGTGAACTGCGCATGCGAAGATCTAGGTTGCATGCTTATGAGAATCTAATGCCTGATGATCTGGGCTGGAACAGTTTCATCCCGAAACCATCCCTCTCCACCTCTCATCCATGGAAAAATTGTCTTCCACGAAACTGGTCCCTGGCACCAAATAGGTTGGGGACTGCTGCCTTATCGTGTTAGGTCTAGAGAACACTGGGATTCTTTCAAAGAGAATTAGAACCAAAGAAAGAGGGGGAGAGTCATCTTATCCTCGGTGAGGTTTCGATTGTTTTCTTTAGATCAGAGATAGCAGTGTTGGAGAAATACCTATGGGGGCATCGACAAAGATTTTTTAGTTGATACTTTTGGGGCAAGTTACTTAACCCTCTGATAGTGGGTTGAGTATCTACCTCACATGGTGGACATGAGGATTAAGAGAGAGAGTGTATACCAAGCGCCTAGCTGAAGGCCTTGCATGTAATAAGTGCTCAATAAATGGCAGCTGTGTTATAACTGTGAATGAGCTTTGATAATTGATAATAGTAATAATCATTTCAGCCTGAATAGTCATTAGAGTGACCCAATTTTTGTGTTTTTACATTACTTCAGTATTGGACTACTTCATTTCAGGAGTCCCTGAGGCAATTCACTCTGTCCCCCTCAACTGTACATGGCTTGTACTGTGGTTTTTTTTTTTTTTTGCAGAAAATCTTCGAGTCTTATGTTGTCCAGAGTATGTATAATGATTTGTGATATTTTCAGGAGCTTTTTATGTCAATACGAGGGTATGCGTTTGGTTGAAGATAGGATTTTTTTTTTTTTCCTTGAGACAGAATCTCATTCTGTCGCCCAGGCTGGAGTGCAGTGGCATGATCTCAGCTCACTGCAACCTCCGCCTCCCAGGTTCAAGTGATTCTCCTGCCTCAGCCCCCTAAGTAATAAGGATTATAAGCCTCCTAAAGTTCTGGGATTACAGGCATGAGCCACTGTCTTCAGCCAAGATAGGATATTTTGAAAGTGGTTTAGTTAGCCAGATTTGTAACGTATAGGTTTGTCTCATTGTTGGAAAAGCCAGGTTCAGAATAGGATAAAACAGTTATCTGTTTACCTGAAATCCAGGATAATTAGGTAATGCATTATGGATGTGACTGTTTCAATATACTCCTTATGCTTTACATGAAGAAAAGGAACTACTTTTCATATTGTGGAGCCAGGAGATTCATCGTAGAATTGTGTGTCATGGGGAAAAGGTGGCTGGCTGCACTCATGGAGAAACTTCATAGAGCAGAGGAAGGCTGCTTTTCCCGGTCTTGAAATGCTGGCAAACTAGAGGGAGGGCCTGGGATCAGCTGTAGACTTGAAGCCCTATTAGGTAAGGCTCAGAGGTCCCCTTGTGAGGAACATTGTCTTATATTGGTGCACATGCGTCAAAGAGTACAGTCAATAAAATGGAGATTCTTCCTTCTTCCCTAACAAGGGAATCTTTTGAAATTTCTTAGATTATTTCAGGGACCGTCCTCTCGCATTGCTCTGCACAGGACTGGGTGCTCAGTAAATTGGGCCAGGCTGCCTGGTGAGTGGAGAGCCCCAGTGGGTTGCTCTTATTTGGTGGGAGAGGATGCTGGGTTCTCTCTAATGCACCTTGTGCTCTTCTGCAGATGTCATGTGGCCTGTGTTTTGGACCGCGGTTCGTACCTATGCTCCCTATGTTACATTCCCTGTCGCCTTCGTGGTTGGGGCTGTGGGCTACCACCTGGAATGGTTCATCAGGGGAAAGGACCCCCAGCCTGCGGAGGAGGAAAAGAGCATCTCAGAGCGCCGGGAGGATCGCAAGCTGGATGAGCTTCTAGGCAAGGACCACACCCAGGTGGTGAGCCTTAAGGACAAGCTAGAATTTGCCCCAAAAGCTGTGCTGAACAGAAACCGCCCAGAGAAGAATTAATGGAGGACACAGGGCCCTGTGGTCCTACTGTGGCCGGTGACTGGTCCTGCTACCATGTCCACCCAGCCCCAGAACCCACATCTGATTGGCTTTGTTGCATATTCTGGCCCCTCCCATACCGCACAGCCATACAAGTACTGGCTGCTCCTTGATGGCCAGGCAGACCCAGCAGCCGCCGAAGGGACATTGAAGAGGAAGGCCGCATCTGTTGTGTGGTGGCCACAAGCACTCAGGCGTCTGAGTTTACTGGTGCACTGCTGGGAGGAGCGTTATGAGATGAACGTTGGTTATCAGTCTCCATGGGCAGGCGGCTTGGCCTCGAGTGGGAATGGCTGGGATTTGGGTGTTGCCTTTAGGAGGGATACCTGCATGTCTAGTTCCAGTCTGCACTGGGAAGAATTCAAATATGCACCTGGCTCCCTTCACTATTTTGCCCTATCCTTTGTGCTCATTCTTACTGAAATCTGTCTTGTCAGCTCAGGAATAGGAATCCCCAGGGAAGGAAAGCATTTTTCTGTTCTGGGAAGCCCAGACTTTGGGGCAGGGCCAAACATGTGCCTGGTGAATTTGCTTGAAAACCATCACTGTCTTCTACCCTCATCACTGTATAGTGCAAAACTTGATTAAAGTGGTATCTGAGAACCATAATGATCGAATCCTATCATCCAGATGGTATTTGGGGGTCTTAGGAGTCAGGCATTTTAGAGCAGGATAAGATTGGTACTAAAGGGTGCCAAGGAGCCCTGGAAACTGCTTTACTAGGATGGTTGCACTGAATCCTGGAGGCACAGATTCCCAAGAACCTTTTACCATCATTACAGTTGACTGTAGCACCTTCAAGCCTAAATGGAAGTAGACCACACACACACACGCTTTTCCCTATAAAAGTATTATACGCACATTCAAGAAAATTTGGTAGGGATTTTAAGAAGGTCACCCATGTTCTCAGCTCTTTCATAACCACCTGTTAACATTTGTTGTCTTTTACTAATTCTCTGCATAGGTTTTAAAGATAGTTATCACTATGTACATTTAGTTTTGTATACGTTTCTTACATACTATTATAATTTTTCCATTTTATATGGTCATCATAATTGGGCTTTTGGAGACGGGGTCTCACTCTATCACACAGGCTTGAGTGCAGTACAATCACAGCTCAATGCAACCTTGACCTCCTGGGCTCAAGCAGTCCTCCCACCTCAGCCTCCCAAGTAGCTGGGACTACAGGAGCATGCCACCATGCCCAGCTAATTTAAAATTTTTTTTGGTAGAACCAGGTCTCACTATGTTGCTCCCCAGGCTGGTCTCAAACTCCTGGGCTCAAGTGATCCTCCGGCCTTGGTTGGTCTGTTATTTTTATTTTTATTTATTTTTTTGGAGACAGTCTCTATCTGTCACCCAGGCTGGAGTGCAGTGGCATGATCTTGGCTCACTGCAACCTCTGCCTTCTGGGTTCAAGTGATTCTCCCACCTCAGCTCCCTAAGTAGCTGGGAACACAGACATAAGCCATTATGTCCAGCTAATTTTTGTGTTTTTAGTAGAGATGGGGTTTCATCATGTTGGCTAGGCTGGTCTTGAACTCTTGACCTCAAGTGATCCGTCCTTTGGCTTGGCCTCCCAAAGTGCTGGGATTACAGGTGTGAGGCACTGTGCCTGGTGGCCTGTAGTTGTTTTTAATAGCAACATAATTGTCTATCAAGTGGAAGTATGGCATAAGTTTATCCTGGACAATTTCCATATTGCTAGACATTTGAATTGCTTCTGGTCATTCACTCCTTTAGACACTGCAACGAATATATAAAGCTTTTTCTGCATTTTGAAATAAATAGTAAAAATAGCAAATGTCATTTTGGATGAAATAGGATGAGTGAGCAGTTTTGAGGATCTCATGCATAATACCAAATGTCTTTCCTAAAGGGCTCTAGGAGGTCTACTAAATGTTGCCATGTAAGACGTTGCTGGTGAGGCTGTGAGGGAAGTAAAGGCAGAGGTTAGGAAGAAGCATAAGAAGCTGTTGCCTCTTGAAGCCAACTGATGTTTAACTTAAGTGAGCAAAGGGCAGTACTGAACATTTGATGAAGAATGAATCTGCCTCTAAAAGGGAATGGGAATTGGCTCTGCTTCTTATCTCAGGCTCTCTCTCCTGAGGCCTGATGGTGTTCACAGGTGGGTGAGGGTGGAGTTCCTGAGCAGTTAGAGGTGCCAGCTGTGGAGAGGTGCCAGCTGGAGGTGCCTTCCTGCAAGGTGGTGGCCTGAGAGGAGGGAGCAGGTTGAGTCGTTGGCTTCTATCTAGGTCACTGAGGCCTAGTGGGAATGTGGAAGTGAGCTGCTGTTACTTCCCAGGGAACAAATCTGATAGGGAGCTTAGGGAGAGACTGTCAGCTACCCAAGTAAGGGGCTTTCTGGTTCTGGCTGATGAGCAGGCCTCATCGGCACACCAGTGCTGCCACCCTATGGCAGTCCTGGGCATTACCAAGCCTGTGGTCACTTCCCCTGGGCTAAACCTAACACTGGTGCTGGCAAGGTCAGGTGACAAATGAGCCACCACACTGTCAGAAAGCACAGACCTGCCAAAAGGGGGCAGTGGCGACTCACCTTTTAATCTGTGCTGCTTATCCAGTGGTACCAGATTTTGAATTTTTCAAAAAGATGTTCTAAGAGGTTCTAAGATGTTCTGAGAGCTCCAGAGGGGGTACAAAATTAAAAGATGCTGGAAATTCAGGGGTTTTTGGTATGTGTAACCTTTTGATTTTTAAGTGTTGATAATTCATTATGAAAAATTCTAAGCATGCTAACATACCCATGGGGTTAATTTGACCCAGTGGCTGCCAATTAGTGACCTCTCAAACTGCCCCTCCTTCTGATGACACCTAAGAATACTTTTTTTTTTTTTTTTTTCAATCTAACAACTTGTGACACATACTAGATCCCAGAATTGGTTTCCCTCAAAACACTTTTGGGCATCCTGTACAAAGGCAGCTTAATATCAACCTAAGAAAAACAACAGGATGGAAAGCCTACAGAAACAATACCAAACAAATTTTCCCATGGACATTTTTGGAGTTTTCAGATCTTTTAGGTATTTCTGTCACCACCCGTTGGCCTCCTCTCGGTGTCAGGTCGAGAGAGCCCTATCTTTGGAAATCCAGGTGGCTCCCTTCTTCCAGTCTCACTTTGATTGTGCCCCCTTTTAAATACGTTTCCTTTCCAAGGGTATATCCTCACTGAATTTCTTCCTCTAGCAAATCTATTTTTTTTTTTTTTTTGAGACAGAGTTTCGCTCTTGTTACCCAGGCTGGAGTGCAATGGCACGATCTCGGCTCACCGCAACCTCCGCCTCCTGGGTTCAGGCAATTCTCCTGCCTCAGCCTCCTGAGTAGCTGGGATTACAGGCACGCGCCACCATGCCCAGCTAATTTTTTGTAGTTTTAGTAGAGACGGGGTTTCACCATGTTGACCAGGATGGTCTCGATCTCTTGACCTCGTGATCCACCCGCCTCGGCCTCCCAAAGTGCTGGGATTACAGGCTTGAGCCACCGCGCCCGGCCTAGCAAATCTATTAATAT
This sequence comes from Sapajus apella, assembly GCF_009761245.1. Lineage (NCBI taxonomy): Eukaryota > Metazoa > Chordata > Mammalia > Primates > Cebidae > Sapajus > Sapajus apella. The sequence goes on along the minus strand of NW_022437002.1, from coordinate 6,851,290 downwards.
TCTCAGCTAGATCTTTCTTTCCCACAGCCTGGCTGAGATCAGCAATTGCAGTGGCTGTAAGATAGTATATGCGCTTCTAGCCTCTGCTCAGGTGACATTAGGTAGCAAGGTTTATGTGGATGCAGGTATGACAGGTGAGGGTTGCTGGGATGCACCAAGGTGCAGACTGGTTTTCTCCCATGCTTGCTGATTCACCTTGGAGGCATGTGACCCTCTTTTTGACTGGCCTTCCAGTCACAGTTCGCTGAAGCACATGAGTAAGTGGACGTGCTTGGGGCCTTTTGCTGCCTCCCTCCCCAGTCTCTTCCCAGCCCTGTGATGGTGGTGGCTTTAGCGTAGGGTTATCCTGTCGGAGCACGGCAGGAATCACTTCTCTCCCTGCAGCGGCTCAGTGTCTGGTGCTTTTCCACTCTCTCTAGACCCTTTCCTGTGCCTGTTGCTGTGATAGCACAAGTCGGCTGGGCAGCTGCCAGAACAAGCCTGCCAGGGAGCCTTTTGACTTTTGTCAGCTCGCCAGGGCTCCAGGCTGGTGGGACTGTTGGCCAGTGAAACATCATGGAATTAGCCTTGCCGGAGTCTGAGTTGGGAGCCAGGCAGTGAAAATGAAAAAGCCCCTCCGTCTTGCCTCACTTTTCCTTTTCCACTTTGCTTTAGGTCTCTAAGTACTTGTAGGGTGGGGAGCCAGGGCAGTGTAGCAGAGAGTACGTAAAGTGGATTCTGGAGTCTGACAGACGTGAGTTATGAATACTGCCTTAACCACTAACTGGATGACCTTGGGGAAGTCAGGCCTTCCGAACCTCAGTATCCTCACCTGTAAAATAGGGGTAAAAATTTTTGTTGGGTTGTTGTGAGGATTTGGTAATTATGTAAAGTTCTTAGTATAGAGACTATGCTAAGAACTTTACATACATTGTCACAGATTGTGCTAAAACTTTACATACATTACCTCATCCTCACAGTAATCAGTAGGTACTCAGTAGATGTTAGCAACTTTAATTTTATTGCAGGAAGAACCTAATAGTTGCGGGTATCCTTGTGATCCTGGTGAGATGGGGATCTGGGGGAGACAGCAGCCTTGGCTAAGGGACAACAGGGATCCTCAGACCTGGTGGTTGAGAGCTGCTTAGAAATATTTTATAGAAAGAACTGGCTTGCGTAAGAACCAAGAAGCACAGGCTGGTCAGGAGATTGCAGGCTTCAGACCTGCATTACTCAGTGGTAGTTCCATTAGTGCAGTCTGCAAAGTCAGAGGGAAGCAGATTGGCCAGAATGCCCAGGAGGTCACAGATCAGGAGAATGGGGAGAGGAAAGAGCCTTGGACTTGGAGGCAAGAGATCTGGGTGGTGACCTGGGGTATGCTGCTTCACCTCTCCTGGCCTTGGTTTCCCTGCAAAATGGGGAACGTGTTCCCTGCTGATAGTGTGAAAAGAGTGAGAAAACCCCTTTAGAGTGCTCTGAAAACATGCAGGTGCTCGGTATTACAGCCCAGTAAAACCTCCCTTTTATCTAGCTGGGATGGTGGCCAGTCTGAATAATAAAATACAAATAAATGTGCTATTACTTGTTTTCTGTACACAGCCTGTTTTAAAGTATCTGCTAAATAGAAGTCTTTAGGGGAACCAGTTTGAAGAGTAAGCAGTAATTACTAACTGCTGTATCAGTTTTCATCCTGTTCCAGCAGTGCCTCTGGTACTTAAAAAACAGTTTACTCTTTTTGAATTAAACTTTTGTTACCATCGGTTATCTGTTAATCAGATCCTTTTTACATAATACAAAAGTAAACCCTGGTTTTGTTTTTTGTTAAAAAATGCCAAATGTGCCCTTCTAATTATTCCAATTAAAAAAAAATCTTTACTAGTGTAAAAATCTTTACAGCCTTTCCATCTAGAAGATTCCAGAGTCCTTAGCACCCTTATTTCCTCTCTCACTGCCCAGTTTCTTCACGTCCAGCCCCGCTCCGGTGTCTATTTCTCCTTCTGCAAGCCTAAGCTGCTAGTAATTTGGAGTAATTTGCATAACCGTTTTGCCCAACCTTCTTCTTTCATGGATTGTGGATGCTACAGAGTCTGTAGCACTTCAAGGTAATCTGTTTTTTTGTTTTGTTTTGTTTTTGAGACGGAGTTTCGCTCTTGTTACCCAGGCTGGAGTGCAATGGCGCGATCTCGGCTCACCGAAACCTCCGCCTCCTGGGTTCAGGCAATTCTCCTGCCTCCTGAGTAGCTGGGATTACAGGCACGCGCCACCATGCCCAGCTGATTTTTTGTATTTTTAGTAGAGACGGGGTTTCACCATGTTGACCAGGATGGTCTCGATCTCTTGACCTCGTGATCCACCCGCCTCGGCCTCCCAAAGTGCTGGGATTACAGGCGTGAGCCACCGCGCCCGCCGGTAATCTGTTTTTAAACCAAGCTCCTTGAGGCTCCCAACCCCATCCCCGGAACCTTTTTGCTCTTTCCTGCTTGTCTCTTCCTCCACCAATACAATGGTCAGGGCATTTTGGTTCAAAGCTTTTGTAATGGGAAATTGTTTTTACTCGTCATATTCTAGCTTTTTGCAGTACACAATATTCTTTTCATGGGATTCTCCCTTGACACCACCACATCTCAGTTTTTTTTCCAGCTCTCCTGCCTCTGTTCCCTCCTGTTCTAATGTAAGTATTCTTCCAGCTTCATTCTTGCCTCTTTTCTTGCTGGACAGTCTTAGCCTCATCTGTGGCTTTACCCACCCCAGTGGCGATGACTTGATGACTCTCTAGTGTATCTCTCTAGTTCTGAATTTCCCCCTAAATTCCAGATGATTATCCAAAACAGCATACCACCCATCTCTGTCTAGATTTACCATATAGTATAATGGTTAAAATGTGACCTGGGTTTGAAGCCTAGCTCTGTAATCTAGTTGTGTGACTAGAGAAGTTATTTAAATTTTCTACATATCATCTGTAAAATGGGGCTAATTCTGCCTACTTCACAGAGTTGTGAAGTGTGACATAATGTTTATAAGTTTATGAGACACCTAGTGCAGTGCCTGGCATAGAGTTCCTTCCCTCTGTCCTGGCATTCAGATTGTTTTTGATCTTGCCCCTCCTCCCTCTTGTGGATTCCATCACCCACTCATGATGGCCACTTCTACATCTGAAATCCATCCTTTGTTTTCTGTCTTACTCCCCTGCTTTTGGCCCTCTTCATTTCTTTTTTTTTTTTTTGACACAAAGTCTCGCTCTGCTGCCAGGCTGGAGTGCAGTGGTGTGATCTTGGCTCGCTGCAAACTCCACCTCCCGGGTTCAAACGATTCTCCTTGCCTCAGCCTCCCAAGTAGTTGGGATTACAGGTGCACGCCACCAGTCCTGGCTAATTTTTGTATTTTTAGTAGAGATGGGGTTTCACTGTATTGGCCAGGATGGTCTCGATCTCTTGACCTCGTGATCTGTCCACCTCACCCTCCCAAAGTGCTGGGATTACAAGCATGAGCCCCCACGCTAGGCCGGTCCTCTTCATTTCTTGCCTAAGCTTTTGGTCTCCTCCTGAAAGTTCTCCCGATTTCTGCCAGCATTTTCTTTCTGAGGACCTTCCTGGCTCCTCACCTATAGGAAGCAAATGAAGGCCCCTTGCATGTCGTGCAAGCTCTTTCACCATGTGCCCCAGCCACCTCCTTAGCTTCATCTCCCATTGTTCCCCATGATAGAACCTAGTTTTTGCCACATCTTGAATATGTTATGCCCATTTAAACCTTGAGACCACCATGTGCTCTACACATCATGCCTCCCTGGTGCTTCCCTCACTGGCTGCCTGGCAACTAGTGAACTCCTAGTTACACTATGGGATTTAGCATGTGGGGCCACATCCAATCTTCCTAAGCACAGATTGTCATTCCTGCTCTGCTTCTCTAGCCCTGTGTTCATTCTTCTACTGTAAGAATGTTGTTGCAAGGCACTGGGATTGGTGTGTCTGTATCCCCCCTAGACTGTGAGTTCCTTGAGGGCAGGGACCAATTCTTACCATGCCCCTTGCAGAGTGCCTCATATATAGTCATTTTCAATAAATGTTGGAAGAATTAAGAGGTCCTAGAGTGTGATTCTGGAATGGAGCAGGTACTAGGGCTGGGTGTGGGGACAGGTCCCTTAGAAAGATAGGGAGCAGGGTCGCCAGGTGTGTGTTTTGAGGTGCCGGGCAGCTTAGAGCTAATGGCAGCCGTGTTTTGCTACAGCATTGACTTCCCCAAGGCTGGTAATGGGATAAATGAAAAGAAACTACTGGCTTAATTTTTTTCATGGGGCTTGGGGCTTGGGCAGAGGGCTGTATTTCCCTCCTGGGTAGGACCTGGACCAGGATAGCCCATGATGAATTTGACCCTGATGACTCTGTAGTGGGGAACAATGTCCTCAGGAAAGCATTCAGGAAACCCTTCATGTAGTAGTGATCAAAGCTCCGCAGCAGCTCAGCAGGGTGGATGGGAAAACTCCAAGGAATTCAGCAAGGCCCTGGGTCTGAGCCCAGGGAACCTCCTAATGCACTTACCACGTGGAGCTCTCCCTCAGCCTCTTGGCAGACCCTTGGTATGAGGAATCCTGGGAAGGGGTGAGAATGGCTACCTGGAGATCCTGTGGGAGCCACTGCTTCTGGAGTGTCTCTGTTTTATCTCCCTTTCCCCCTTCATGCCTTCCCTCCAGCCATGTGCCTAAGAGGGTGGGGTGCGCTGGCAGGTGAGGGCTGTAAGCCTTGAAAATAGAGATGGGGAAGGCTCTGGTTTCCCCACCTCCTCAAGAAGCAGACTGTAAACCTTGTATTTATATGAAACCCTCTTTCCACTTGTGTGTTATTCCTAAGGAGTTCAAATAGAAGAGAAAAAATCACCGATTCTCCTTCTGCCCCTGGAGTAGGAAGTGGCTCACCCAAGATAATGGGATTCTTGGCAGAGCTGGCCCTGTGGCCGCCCCACGCCCTCTCCCTTTCCCAGCTTGCACCTTGTCATTATGCCAAACCAAGGTCAGCTTGTGGCCTGTGGTTTGGTTGACTTGAGATGAGGGGAAACCTCCTTGGGTGCCTGCTGGCCGCAGAGTACAGACAAAGCACCTCCAGTCAGGTCAGCGGCTCATGTGACTTACCTCTGCTGATGAAGGCTGCAGCCTGCTTTTCCTGCCCGCTCCCAGTTTCGTTTTCCAGCACACAGCTCAAAGATCAACTCTTGGGGTAGCTGTGCCCTTTTGATCCTCGCTAAGCTGTTTTCCCCACGTGCGGCAGGGTAGCAGGTCACAGTCTTTCCCACAGCTGCGAGTCCTGTGTGTTTATTATTTGGTTGATTGATGACAAGGTAGATTGTTCAGCTGCTGTTGTCCCTAAAGCCCTGTCCTTGGCTGGTTTTTACCTAGCTGACATGTGCTGGAATCTTGATAGGCTCAGAACCCCCCACACCGCCCACCCTGCAATCCGCTGTCCTCAAGGAGCCCAGCTCTGGAGCTAGACTGCCCTCATTCAAGGCCCAGCACTGTCCCTTACAGCTGCAGGCCTTGGCAAGCTTCTTCTCAGTGTATCTGTCTCCTGTGTTAAATGGGGCTAATGTATTGCTTATAGGGTTATTGTGAGGGTGACAGGAAAACACAGCAAAGCATCTGGAACAGCGGCTCAGGTACAGTTAGCACCAGGAACAGCTGGTTATTGTGGTTAGGAGTATTTTTTCCATTCCATGCATTTAGCCACACTTTAAGACCCTGATATCTCTCTGAGATCTAAGAGGGGATACTTGAGTATAGTGGGGAAACTGAGGCCCACAGTAACCCTGTGGCCGATGGCTGGGTCCCCTGATCCTCAGCCCTGAGGCCTGTTGGCTGTGCTGTTTGGTGCTTCTCTGCCCCTGTTTCACTGCCCCTCCTCCGAGTCCCCAGGGCCGTCCTGCACTGCCTTGGTGTCTTGCAGCAGTCCCAAGCTGCACACAGCCTTGGTTGGCTCACGGACTGCAGATAGAGATTTCTGGAGGAGGCTGGAGAAGCTGAGGGGTGGCTGAGGGTGGCGCTGAGCTGAGGGGACCCTGCCCGGGCTACTGTGGGTCTTGGGAGTGTGTGTGGAGGGAGTGCCCCAGACTCTTCCTCATGATCCCCCAGACCAGACAGGGGATGTGACTTAGCTTGTCAGGGCTGCCGTAATGAAACAGCACAACATGGCTCACCAACCAGAGACTTAACTTCTCACCGTTCTGGAGGCTGGAAGTCCCAGATCAAGGTGCCAGCTTGATTGGATTTTTCTGTAGACTCTCTCTCTGGCTTACAGGTGGGTACCCTTTTGCTGCCTCTTCACACGGGCATCTCTCTGTGCCTGTTCACCCCTAGTGTGTCCAAATTTCCTCTTCTTTGTTTTTCAGATGGAATTTTGCTCTTGTTGCCCAGGCCGGAGTGCAATGGTGTGATCTCAGCTCACCGCAACCAACACCTCCTGGGTTCAAGCAATTCTCCTGCCTTAACCTCCCGAGTAGCTGGGATTGCAGGCGTGCACCACTACAACTGGCTAATTTCATATTTTTAATAGAGATGGGGTTTCTTCATGTTGGTCAGGCTGGTCTTGAACTCCCAACCGAAGGTGATACACTTGTCTCTGCCTCCCAAAGTGCTGGGATTATGGGCGTGAGCTACCATGCCCGGCCCCCAAATTTCCTCTTCAAAAGACACCAGTCACATTAGATTAGGGCCCAGCCTAATGGCCACATTTTAACTTAATCTCATCTTTAAAAGCCTGTCTCCAAATACAGTTGCATTATGAAGTTTAGGACTTCGACATATGACTCTTATGGGGACATAGTTCAGCAGTAGCAGAAAGACAGATGGCAGCAGCATGAGGGGGGCTGCTGCTGGGGAAACCTCTGCACAGGAGAGTGGCTGCAGCCAGAGCCTTTAATGGGAAAGGAGCTCAGCCTACCCTGGGAGGGGCTGGTGTTGGGTCCTCCTCCTCCTCTCCCACAAGAGGCCTTAGAGTGAGAACTAAACGCCTGAGGCCGGAAGGCTCTGTGAGCTGATTATCCCTGTGGTCTCTGGGGTGAAGGAACAGTCAGCAGGCCCCAGGCACTGTCCTGGCCTTCCCCTGCCTTATCAGAGCCTTGACTCCCTTCCGCCTCTAGGCTGTGACCCAGGCTCTCCGATGAGGGCACAGTGACTTTGAAGGGGGTAACACCGCCCCCTTTGTTTTAGCTGAGCTCTGTAGCTCTCCATGTACCCACCTGGCAGGAGTGGTTTAGAAACAGCATGGGGAGTTCAAACATCACTTCTAGTATTTTTTCCAGGAGATTTACTTGTCTGATTGGGTTGGTGTAGGCTGATATTCTAGTAAAGTCTTTCCTCTCTGAGCGCATGTGTTTTCTGATAAAAGCTGAGCGCGGGTGGGGATGTGGCTCAAAAACTTTCTGGAAGTCAGAATTGGCCGCAGATGACACGTAAGTGCTTTGCCTGGCCCTGGAGCCCCCCTCCCCATCAGTCTTCCACGTAGCCTGGTTAGGCGGGCTAGAGATCATGGTCCTCTGATGGTGCACGTTTCCCCCAGCATCCCATATCTCCCTCTGGGGTCAGCAGTTCTGGGTCTCTCATGGCCTCTTGTCCCCCCAGGCCCAGAAGCCAGCACTGGAGAGCAGGAAGGACAGATGCTTTAGGTCCAGCCGCCCGCTGCCTTCTGCCCAGCCAGCTCCATGGAGTCCTAGGATTGCAGAGGTTCCCTGGCTTCTTGGAACAGAGCTAGAGGGCAGCCACCCTCTTTTCCTGTGGACTTCATTAGTCTTGGGAATCCAAGGCAGACAAACCCCAGAAAAGCAGAGAAGGAAAGCTGTGTGCTCACTGAGCTCCTTTAGGCTACGGGTTGGGCTGTATGCTTCTGATATCTCCTTTAATCCTCTCAAGAGCCCTGCAAAGCAGAGGTTGTTTTCTCCATTTTATAGATGAGAAAACTGAGACTCAGGGGCTAAGTAACTAAATTGCACATTGAGCAAGTGGTTGTTCTGGGAGCGAAACCTAGGTCTGCTGGCTTTGGAGCTCCGGTCTACCTCCTGTGGAGCTGGCTGTTCCTCCCAGCTTCACTGTGCCCTTGGCCTTTCTTCCCCTTGGACAGTGGAGGGTGGAGGGTGGGAAAGTCAGTGGGGGCTTCCTCCCCTCCTCCTTCCTTTCATCTCCAGAGACCTCTTTGTTTTCCCTGATTCCTGGACACACTGGGCCGTGGGCTCCTGACTGACTGGGTTGCAGCTCTCAGATCTCCAGTGACTAGGAGGGAATGAATGGATTGTCACCTCTTGACCTGTATCCCCCACCCCCACTGCCTCTGCAACCCCAGCGACCACAATGGCCCGAGGCTGATTCAGTGCCGGCATTGTTGACGATGGGGAACAATGCTCGGGGACAGGCTGCTGGCAGGACTGGGTGCAGCCACCTGCCCATCTCCAGCATTGTTTCTCCCAGGCTAGGACGTTGGGAGATGACTTTCCGTGTGTGAAATATGAGTGTCCTGAGAGCAGGTGTGAGAGGAGGGAGCAAACGGTAACCTCTGCATTCCCCTATATCCAAAACATCTCCCAGTGCCAAGCAAGGCTGTGGGTACTATGGGCTTCCTCTTACGAGACTGTGGGTCACGCAGTTCCACCTCTCACTAGCTGTGTGACCCTGGGCGAAGTCACTTAGCTTCTCTGTGTCCTAGTCTTTAATATACGGATTTGCTACCTCCTTCACCAGTAATTGAGGGGAAAACTCTTAGCATAGTGCCTCATTCCATAGAAGATATCAGCTTTCCCTCTTGGCCCTGCTTTCCTGGTAATTGGCAGGTGCTCTTGATCTCTTGGGCCAGCTTCTGCTGGGAGGCAAGGTGCTGTGGCGAAGCACAACCTGGGAGAGCCTTTCCTGAGTCCAGCTGGAGCCAGAGATAAAGGACCTCCCTACTTCCCCAGCTCTCTTGCTTCACTTTGCTTTTTGTAACGTGGAGGAAGCTGAAGGCATTGTGATTATCGGCTCTGGGAAGATAAACTTGAAGGGTGACTTAATAAGCATTTGTAAACCTATCGAAGGTTATCATTCAGAGCAGAGTGACCAGCGGATATGCGGAAACAGGTTTAGTGTGCAGCAGAGGTATGTGAGTAGACATGAGAACGCCTTTCGCAGCAGGAGAAGGCCTGGGAACCTGGAAGTGGGGCTGGGGGTGAGACTGAGGAAGCCTGTAAAATCTTTAAAAATAGGTCATTTTGTTCTGAGTGGGCTTGGGTGGGGTTTGGCTAAGAGGTAGAAGGACAGGTCAGAGGCCAGCCAGGAATTCACCCATGAATCAGAAGTCAGGTGAGACTGGCTGGGCGTCCTTAGGCAAACAGAGTTGTGTATTCTAGGGGATCCTGGGCTAGGGGGTAGATAGGGAAACCCTGCCTCTGTCCCCGCCCCCAGCTTTGCCTTGCTGTATTTTCAGAGACAGCACAGGAAGTGGGCCTTCACAATGTCAGGATACAGGAAGCTATCGGACTATTGAAGGCCACTTCCTGTGAGCTGGTCATTCACATACATTTGTCACAGGCTATCAGGCCTTTTGGGCCCTGCCATTGTCTGGAGGGGCTGCAAAAGACTAGGGGCCGCCAGCAGAGGCTTTTGGACACAGAATACACTATTGTGCTGAACTGGCAGCACCCCATGGGGTGGGGAGGAAAGTGGTGGGTAAGAAAGGGGACGCCTGGCTCTCATTGTCATTGGTTGCACAATGGGGTTGGGGGCTGGGTCCTCTCCTGCTCATGGGAGCCTGAACTTCTGGGAGATGAGATAGCTACACAGGAGCCTGGCTTCAGGCATGATACCGGAGTGAGCTGGAAAGGAGTTCCATCACTTTATTAGCAGTGATGGGCTTTCTAGATCTTTACCAACGGCCAGTGTGACATAGCATGGGCTTGGAGTAAGGCAGACCTAGATTTCAAAGTCATCCTCCACTACTATCAGCGGTGCAACTTTGTGCCTACCACCCTACACCTCTGAACTTTAGTCCTGCTCCTGTTCGATGAGGATCGTAAGAGCTGGCTCATAGGGATGATAATTGCTTGAAATCATCTGTCCAAGCCCTTTGCTTGGTACCTGGCACTTATCAGATGTCTGAGAAATGTGAGTTCCTTCTCCACCCTCATCTCCTTCCCTTCCAGCTCACTTCTGACCCCACTGTCTGGTCTGCCAGTGAGCAAGTGAATTAGTGAGTACAGGGGTTTGAAGAGAGATTTTAATATCAGCCCAAACAAAGCATTACTTCTGCCTTTTTTAATGCCAAGAATATCAAATAGACCATAATTATCTGGACTAATGGATGGCACAGTCACAGATAATTTTTTTCTGGCCATGTGCCTTTGGCCTTATGTGTGAATCTGGGTGTGCCTGATTTCTGGAAGTTCACATCAAGCCAAATACTGCAGTTGTAACGGGGCCGACCTGCTCTGGAGGAGATGAGTTAGAGAACTGTCTAGCAGCCTGTGCATTTGACCTGCTCAGCTCTTGAGACCCATTGGTGCCAGGCAGGGGCCGCTCTCTTTCTCAGCTGTCTGATAGGTGGAATACCATGGACTTTGGAGGCAGACACTTGGGTTCAGATCTTGACTCTGGCCCTAACTAATGGTGTGTCAAGGAAAGTTATTTGACTTCTTTGGGTCTCTGTCTCTTTATAATCTGAGCTTAATTTTATTTACTTTATACATCTCTGTGAAGATGAAATAAGGTAATGCACATGCTCCTCGGCTAGTCATGTTTTCCTTCCATTTCTTTCCCTTTTCCTCTTGTCTCTGTCACTCAGCCCTACTCTGAGCAGAGATCCCTTTCTGATCATTGCTGGTGTACAGATGTGGTTGTGTTTGGACTTGAGGATCCTACTGCCCTACAGAGTAGGAGAGCCAGGCAATGGCTGTTCAGTGTGATAGCCATTAGCCACATGTGACCATTTAAAGTAAAATGAGCAAAAATGAAAAATTAGCTCCTCATGTGGCCAGTGGCTATTGTATTGGACAGTGGGGAGAGACATTCCTATCATTGCAGATTGTCCTATTGGATAGTGCTGAGCCAGAGGGTGTGATGTAACCATGGAACCTGATAAGCAGAAGGAAATAAATTAATGAGGAAAAAGAATCTGGTTGGCTGAGAACTGAGTGAAATAGTATCCCTCTACTATCTGGAGTGTCTGTGGGCTTTGGACTCTCCATGTTAGTTCTCTTCTTCCACCGGTGGAGTTAATCCAGTGCACACTTGGTCTAACACTCAAATGCCGGGAACCTCTGGGGCTGGACTGAGAAGGCTGCCCAAGTAGGCCCTGTGCTCCACGGATGGGTCATGGCCAGGCCTTACTGACTAACAGAGTTTGTCTTGTGTTCTATGGCCCCCAGGCAGGTGTGAATTGTGACTGCTTAGGCCCAGGGAAGCCACAACTGCCCTAGGACTGTTTATCCTAGCACCTGCCACTCTAGACTCTTCCCTTTGTCTCCCATCCTTGACACAGAAACCACAGACAATCACATGGCCTTGCTCTGATGTCAATGACACACTCATTCCCTAAGCATAGATTGAGGTTCTGGCACGTGGTTCACAGTCTCTCCCTCCTCACCACACTTGGCTTCAGGCACTGGTCCTACCACTCTTAGCTAGGCTGCTCCCTGAGCCTCTGTGGGCTGCTGGGCTGGCTTTGTTGCCAACAGCCTGGTGTGCGTGAGTCCTAGGCACCCCCTGACCAAAGCCATCTAACCTCAGCTGCACATTCCCAGTTTATACAGCTTATCAGCCCTGCTTTGCTTCCTGATACTCTGACTAGCCTTGACAGCGTCCCCCTCTGCTCCCCTTAGAGGAGCAGGGCTGGATGTCTGTGCCCTTCAGCTCTGGACTGGGCTCCTGCTCTGAACACGCCTGTTTCCTGAAACCCCAATTCTGAAACCCGTCTGCTTGGAACATCAAACTGGCCTCAAGACATCACGTTGGGCTGGATCTTGCCTTTGGAGTAACTAACCCTCGCTGCTCCCATCCCAGCTTCCTGTCCTTTCCCATCAGCTGCGCAACAGTGGAGGCTCAGCAAGTCTGGCTCCTGAGGCTATGGGTGTTGGACAGGTTTAGGAAGGCCCCATAGGCTGGTTCCCAGATAGTCACAGCAGTTAGAATTCATAGGAGCTTGGCAGATGCCAAAGTGAGGAGCCCATCTGGGGTCACATGTGAGGCCAAGTTTTCCCCAAACTTGGGAGGGATCAGGGTCTCTAGCCCAGAGTATGTTCTGCTCCCGTTGCTCATTTCATAGTTGTAGATCTTGAGTCAAATAAAAGAGAATGGCCACACAAAGCCACACTGCGGGGTCTGAGTAGTGATCAAGCATCCAGGTTGCTTCTGAAGTCTCCTAGCCCTTTTCATTCAAGCCTGGGGTCCCTCTCTTGCTTTCTAGGATAGAACAAGCTGTTTTCTTGTCCCCCATCTGATCTCTTCCTCCTTCCCTCCCTGCCCGTGTGAAACTGTGTGAGGAAGGTGGTCCCCAGGCATCAGAAGGTTTCCAAAGACACTAGCAACTGCCCCACCACCAATTCTTACCTCCACCTCACCCGAAAGGCAGCTGAGGGGTGGTGGTATCCGGGAAGGGATCTTGATCCCAGAAACGAACAATGTTACTGCCCATGCCATTGTTGGGAGAAACCCAAGGGACAGCCTAACGGGTGCCTCCCTCTGCCCCCCCACCACCCAGGGCTTTTTTTTTCCCTTGGCACTGCTGCCCTTTGTCCTTCCTATTTTGGGAAAAGGCATATGGGGGCTTTAGGCAAGTGACCAAAACGAAACTTGTTCAGGTGAAAAGAACTTGCTAGTTCCCAGGGCAGCTTCGGCGGCAGACACGAAATGACCCAGTACTATCTCCCTGCCCCTCACCTCCGCATGTCTCTCTGGGGTGGCCCCAGCCTCTTACAGAAGACCCATTTCTTCCATGTGCAGGAAAACAGGGCCAATGCTAGCCCCAGGTCTTCTGTGTTACAGGTTCTGTCAGTCACAGGAGCGGGCTATCAAATTTGGCTTCTAAATCCAAAAATCCTAAAGAAGGGACACACTAGCCCAGGTACTCGTGTCCCTTGAGTACTAAAGAGTGTCTGGGAAGAAGATGTGTTAGGCAAGACCAGGCAGCTTCTGCAGTGGCCTGTCGATGGGGTCACAGTTCCCAGAGAAGGCATGTGGTTCCTCAGATGACATTACAAGAAGGAACAAGTGTGACTGCGCCTCTTGGGCAGGGCAGGGTTTGCAGGGATGGACTCGGCCTTCTCTGCCTTGGTGATTTCTTAGTAGAAGTGCACTAGCCTTAGAAATGGAACTGAAGTGAGGATAGCTAAGAGGACTCCTAGGATTGTGGCCTGGAAATGGGTATTAAGAGTGGCCCAGGTAGCCCGATTTATTGGAAAGTACATGGCCGTAAAGCCAGAGACACTGAGGCTCAGCATTAGCTCCACCTCTGCAAGTGACTTGGCCTTTCTGATCCCATCTCTAAAAGTGCACGAGATGTGAGTTTCCCTGGCCTCATCAACCTGTGGATTCAAATGAAATGATACTGGCTTTAATGCTCCATTTTTTCTGCCTCATATTTCCCCCACATTTCTAGGACCCCAGACTTCTACGCACTCAGAGAGACCCCAGGCTATCTCTTATGTGCTCACAGCCTGCTAGTTCATGACTGGCCCTGGCTTGCAAGCCACAGAAGGGCTGCAGGGTCCCTGGAAGGGTCCTCACTCCATCCATGTCCGGTGCTGTCCTGGTGCCCTCAAACTTGCAGACAGCCCAGGTTCCAGGTGGCACCCTGCTTCCATGGGTCCTTATTGCACTGGAGCCACTTGAAGGTCCATGAAGAAGTGGGAAGAAGGTTCTTTTCACCACATCCAGATCATACCTTGTTACTGGCCCCCAAAGCGGTGTGGCTTGTGAGCCTTCTCTCACAAAATCCCCTAGGAAAGAAAGTTCTTTGGCCTCTGCCAGAAGATCCCTTCTTTCTTCCTGAGGTTCTGCCCTAGTCCTGGGAGCTGGGCCAGGGAAGGTTGGTAATCTTGCCCTGGAGAAGGCCTGCCCCCTGAACACTCCTTCCATATCAGACCCTCCCCTTGTAAATATATGCTGGGAGGAGCGGATGCTGGCCTTTCCACATATCATATATACCGACTCTGAATCCCGACTTGCCATACCTAGAAAGCCCTTTGCCAAAATGACAGTGTTCTTTTAGAAGGATTGTTGTGTGGATTAAAGGAGATACAGGATGCGTGCTCAACAAATGTTAGTTCCGTTTCTTCAATTCACAAACTCATTGCTCTCCTATGGGAAGGCGGGGATGCTAGCACCCCTTATTGTGCAGCTGCTTAGAAACCAGGGGAGCGGGCCCTGAAGGCCAGGAAGGCCTGGCATGGCTTGGCAGATTCAGCTGGCATTCATCCAGTTCAGCAACTCTTCTGTGGGCTTTTTGGGGGAGCTACATGGGTCCAAATGTGGTAGAATCAAAGATCTAGCTGGTGGTTAGATGTGCCAGGGTATGAGCCAAAAGAGGTAATCCTGGCTGAGATGTGAGCAGGAGACCTCAGACATAGGAGGGGAGCAAGAGAATGTAAAACTTTTTTTTTTTTTTTTTTGAGACGGAGTCTTGTCCTGTCATTCAGGCTGGAGTGCAATGGTGCAATCTCGGCTCACTGCAAACTCTACCTCCCAGGCTCAAGAGATTCTCCTGCCTTAGCCTCCTGAGCAGCTGGGATTATAGGCATGCATCATGAAGCCCAGCTAATTTTTGTATTTTTAGTAGAGACAGGGTATTACCATGTTGGTCAGGCTGGTTTTTTTTTTTTTTTTTTTTTGATGGAGTCTCGTTCTGTTGCCCAGACTGTAGTGCAGTGGCAGGATCTCAGCTCCCTGCAACCTCCGTCTCCCAGGTTCAAGTGATTCTCCTGCCTTAGCCTCCTGAGTAGCTGGGATTACAGTGCCTGCTACCATGCCGGGCTAATTTTTGTATTTTTAGTAGAGATGGGGTTTCACCATACTGGCCAGGCTGGTTATGAACTCCTGACTTCAAGTGATCCACCTGCCTTGGCCTCCCAAAGTGCTGGGATTACAGGCATTAGCCACTGTGCCTGGCCCAAGAATGTACATTTTGGGTGTCCCGAAAACCTGTGTTTCACCTGAACTACCCCTGCAACATGTGCGTCCACCCTGCTGCAGATGAAAGCCCAGCTTCCCTCCCGGGCAGGAGTCCTTCTGCGGCAGCCCCATTGGTGGTCACTCAGCCTCTGATAGGATGCTTCCGAAAGCAGGTCCATCGAATAGGAATGACCCGTGTTCTAGATTCAAAGCCATCTCCATATGTTGGAATGAGAAAAATCTAACAGTAGTAGAGGGTAAAATAACAAACTGCCTAAAGACAGGCTGGGGACAGCTGGTTTAAAGATAGTTAATCTAAAAAGCAACCTTGGGGACTGGTACTTTGTAAGGCCTATAATCTCAGCACTTTGGGAGGCCGAGATGGGAGGATCACTTCAGGTCAGGAGTTCGAGACCAGCCTAGCCAACATGGTGAAACCCCATCTCTACTAAAATTACAAAAATTAGCTGGGCATGGTAGTGCGTGCCTATAATCCCAGCTACTCAGGAGGCTGAGGTAGGAGAAATGCTTGCACCTTGGAGGCAGAGGTTATAGTGAGCCAAGATTGCATCACTGTATTTTAGCCTGGGCAATGAGTGAGCTGACTCAAAAAAAAAAAAGGCAACCTTGACAGAGGCTCAGAAGTGGGGACAGGGACTCCACAGGAGGCAGAGGGAAAGGACTAGGCTGAAGTCATTGAGAAGTCACTTGGGAAGTGTAAGAGCTTCCTGAAAGGAGGTATCCTCCCTAGTGAGATGTTCTGCATTCTGGAAGCCAGGCCTAACTGTCCCTCAACCCCTCCTACTGTTCCCTGGGAAAGGCCCCCAGAGAAAGTTCTTTCTAGATCACTCAGTCCCCAGTAAAAGTTGGGGCCAGGTCATTGACCCATGAAGGGACACATGGAGGTGGGGTCCTTGGGGACCAGGCAGGATAAGGAGTCAAGTGGAAGCTGCTCCAGGAACACTGAAGCTGGCAGCTTCCCAGAGGAGGTGGCTTGTAACCTCAAGAAGGCTCATAGTTGCCCTTTGCCTGAGTACCTAAGATAGGGAGGTGGCCACTGTGCCCTGCTGTGCCTGTCCAGCCTTCAATGCCCATGGAGAGACACATGGAAACCCAGGATTAGCCACATGCATGAGTCAAGGTGCAGGTGCTCACATGGGCATGGACAAGGGCACATACACACCCGTATACAGACATGGACTCTGACATATGCATACCAGTGCCTTCCCATCTTCAGCCACTGTTGTTCTGGAGAATTCATCCAGGCCCAGGACTGCTTGACCCCTCCTCCTCTGTCCTCACACCCAGACTCCAGTCAGCCCCACCCCTGAGAAAGTACAACTCAGGGGTCCCCAGGGCTGCACAGGAAATGCTTTGCACACTACGGGTCAGCCAGGCTATTTTCTGTCCCAGGACTGGAGGGAGGTTGGGCTGGAAGCAGCCAGTCATGACACAATCAGCTATTTTCTGCCTCTTTCTCTGTGGCTTTTTCTCTGCCTCTACCATTTGCAGTCAGTGTTTCTCTGTTTCTCCATGTCCCTGTATTTCTCTTTCAGGCCTCGGGATCTTTTAACCCAATGCTTTTACTGCATTTTTTTTTTTTTTTTTCTTTTCTTTGTGAGACTGAGTTTCACTCTTGTCCAGGCTGGAGAGCAATGGTGCGATCTTGACTCACCACAACCTCTGTCTCCCGGGTTCAAACGATTCTCCTGCCTCAGCCTCCCAAATAGCTGGGATTATAGGCACACGCCGCCCTGCCTGGCTAATTTTGTATTTTTAGTAGAGACAGGGTTTCTCCACCTTGGTCAGGCTGGTCTTGAACTCCCTACCTCAGGTGATTCGTCTGCTTCATCCTCCCAAAGTGCTGGGATTATAGGCAGAGCCACTGTGCCTGGCCATGTGTTAACTGGCCATCCTGCATTTCACTCAGTGATCACCTATGTACCCTATAAAACTCAGTGCAGTGCCACCTCTTCCAGAAAGCTTTCTCTGGCCCCTCACTCCAGTCCAATTTAGATGCCCTTCCCCTTTGCTCCCAGAGCTCTGCGCAGGAAAACTCTCTTAGCTCTGTGTGATGCGGATGCCGTTTGCCCCTGCTTCTGCAGAAGGACTGTGAGAAACTTGAGGGTAGGTGCCTTGTCTTTTTTTTTCTTTTTTTCTTTTTGAGACAGGGTCTTGCTCTGTTGTCCATGCTGGAGTACAGTGGTGTGATCATGGCTCACTGCACCCTTGATCTCCTGGGTTAAAGCCATCCTCCCACCTCAGCTTCCCATGTAGCTGGGACCACAGGCACATGCCACCATGGACAGTTAATATTTAAATTTTTTTTGTAGAGATGGAGTCTTGCTATATTGCCCAGGCTGGTCTAAAACTCCTGAGCTCAGGCACATCCTCCTGCCTCAGCCTTCCAGAGTGCTGGGATTACAGCACAGGTGACCTGTCTTAATGACTCTTTCTCAGCATCTGCACACACAGGTATATGTCCATACCTGCATCCATGTTTACTTCATTTATTCATTTACTTGTGTACTGGAAGACTGTACTGTGATAGTTAAAAGCCCAGACCCTGGAGTAAGACTGCCTGAATTATAATTTCAGCTGTGTGACTTTGGACAGTTGTTTGAGCTCCTGTGTCTCAGTTTCCTCTGCTATAAAGTGGGGATGATACCAGTACCTGCTGCACTGAGTGGTTGGGAGGATGAAACAAGTTGACACATGTAAAACACTAAGAAGAGTTCCTGGCCCCCTGCAGGTACTCCTACATGTTAGCTATGTTCATATTTCACAAGTGATAAAATGGAGAAAATTGCATTTATCATTACTTCCCTCAGGCATCACACTGTCTGCTTGGGAAGGATGCTTTGAGTAGTTACTAGGGTGTAAGCCCTCTTGTCAAGGGATATATCCTTGAGTAACAACAAATGGTTGCTGAACTCTTTATTTAAAGAGGGTAGGCTGGGCATGGTGGCTCATGCTTGTAATCCCAGCACTTTGGGAGGCCGAGGTGGGCAGGTCACTTGAGGTCAGGAGTTTGAGACCAGCCTGGCTGACATGGTGAAACCCCCTTCCACTAAAAATACAAAAATTAGCCAGGCATAGTGACACATGCCTGTAATCCCAGCTAGTAGGAAGGGTGAGGCAGGGGAGTCACTTGAACTCGGGAGGTGGAGGTGGCAGGGAGCCAAGATCGCACCACTGAACTCTAGCCTGGGTGACAGAGTGAGACTCCATCTCAAAAAAAAAAAAAAAAAGAAAAAAGATAAATAAATAAAGAGGATAAGCCAGGTGCAGTGTCACGTGTCTATAATCTCAACACTTTGAGAGGCTAAGGTGGGAGGATCCCTTGAGCCCAGGAGTTTGAGGCTGCAGTGAGCTATGATTGTGCCACTGCCCTCCAGCCTGGGCAACAAAGTGAGACTATGTCTTAAAAAATAAAAAGTGGGGTAGATTGGGCAGCTGCAGGGGTTTTGTTTAACTGAGTGAGATGTGCTTCAGGTTTTGGGCCAGAACTGAATTGTTTGAGACAGGAGAGTCTGGGCATGATATGGGGCAAAGGCAAGACGGAGATATATTAGTTTCCTACTGCTGCTGAAACAAATGACCACAAATGTGGTGGCCTAAAGCAACATAAATTTATTACCTGACAGTTCTGGAGGCCAGAAGTCTGAAGTGGATCTTACTGGGCTAAAATCCAGGTGTCAGCAGACTGCATTCTTTTCTTTAGGCTTAGGGGAGAACCTATTTTCTTACCCTTTCTAGTTTCTAGAGGCCACACACATTCCTTGGCATGTGGCTCCCTTCCACCATCTTTAAAGCCAGCTCAAGTGACATCACATTACTCTGACCTCCATTTCTACCTTCCTCTTGCACTTTTTTTTTTCTTGAGACAGAGTCTTACTCTGCTGCCCAGCTGGAGTGCAGTGGTGCCATCTCAGCTCACTGCAACCTTCACCTCCTGGGCTTAAGCATTCTCCCACCTCAGCCTCCCAGTTAGTCAGGACTACAGGTATGTATCACCATGCCTGGCTAATTTTTATATTTTTTATAGAGACAGGGTTTCATCATGTTGGCCAGGCTGGTCTCGAACTCCTGGGTTCAAGCGATCTACTCACCTCAGCCTCCCAAAGAGCTGGGATTACAGGCCTGAGACACCATGCCTGGCCTCCTCTTGTACTTTTAGTGACTACCTTGATAATCCAGGATAAACTCCCTATCTTAATGTCAGCTGATTAACAACCTTAATTCCATCTGCAGCCTTAATTCCATTTTGCCGTGTAACCTAACATATTCACAGGTTCATGGTCATTCTGTGTTCCATCAAGGACTTCTGCTGATATGAAGGAGACTGGGGAACACACATATCTGCTGTGTATTTGGGGGCTTTGCTGTGCGGTGTGCATCTCCTCTGATTTTCTTACTAAACCTTCAGTGCTCAGGTGCTTTGTGGAATGCATTTTCTTGGGGGGACATATGAAGACATGTGGAATCTTGGCTCAAGGATTGTTGGGAGGCAAAACCTGAGGCTTCCCTCAACAGGGAGAGCTGAATGCTGGGTCACATATTCATTTAGTCAACTTGTATGAGCCAGGCTGGACTCAAGGGTCGTCGCCTTCATGTCATTTACAATCTATTAGAGGGAACAGGTGTACAAACAGGTAATAGTCACTCTGGGCTAGGAGGATCAGTGATGGTGATCTACATGGCTGGAGCACAAAGGAGGCACCCAACTTAGCCTGGAGGGAGGAGAGGCTGGGTAGACTTCCCTGAGGAAGTGATGCCTCATCTGAATTGAGAAGGATGAATAGAAATTCAGCAGGTGAAGCTCGGGCAGCACATCTTAGGCAGTCTGGGCCATCAGAGAAAGGATGTGGAGATGAAGGTGCAAGCTGGCATGGTGTGTGCATTGTGTGTGTGTATGTGTGTGTGTGTGTGTGTGTGAGACTATAAGCATAGTTCTGGCACAATAGCAGCACTCAGTGAATGTTTCTAGAATAAACACTTCAGTGTTATGCTGTCTTATTTCTGCTTCTTGGCAGACCACGGCCCTGCCAAACTTAACCAAATAGGAGACACCTCCTTTTAGGGAAGCCCACAGGGTTACTGTGACCCATCTGAGAAATGTTTTTTCCGGATCTGTCTTTAGGAAAAAGAGGAAAGTTTGTTTCATATCTGGTGTACAACATAACAATAACTCTTCACATTTGCAGAATCCCTTACACTTTCCTGGATACTTTCATTTGAAATGTCTCAACTAATCAGTGTTTTCTTTTTCAGCTGAAGAAACTGAGGCTCAGAGAATTAACTACTGTTTCTCAAGGTCACATAGCCATGTGGCAGATCCGGGCATGGACTCCAGCATGCTTGCTTCACAATCAGGCCCTGGCACCTGCAGATTACAGATTGTCCTACCCCTTCCCTCTGGTTTTGGAGGCAGCTGGGGGGCAGGACTGAGTCTCCTGGTGCAGCCCATGGTGTTTCTCCCTCTTCCCCGGAAGGGATTTCCTGGAGGTGGAAGTGAGACCTGAAGGCATAGAGAGTGTGCATTGTTCAGCTGCACCTGGTGGTGAGCTCATGTCAGCAGACGGAACGGGGAAGACAGCATCAGACCAGGGATTGGAAATTGCCTGAGCAGTTTCCTTTGCCCAGGTCCCTACCACCATCTTTGACTCTTCTTTCTGGGAACTGGTTCCTTCCTTGAATCCTGAGCTGACTGTCATGAGGCCAGGGACCTGGTGAGGCCAGGGAAGTCCCTCAGTTTCCCTGTCTGAAAATGAGGGGGTGAGGTTAGATCAGTTTGCCTAAGTGTGATCTGCTGAACATTAGTCCTACAAAATGCTTCACAAGAATCGAGTTGCATGGTCAGATAAACCAGGGAAAAGCTGATGATTTCTTCTAGATGTTCACAGTGCACACTGGCATATTACAGACTCTGAGATGTCCAGAAATGAAGTAATCCAAGCTCACCAGTGTTTCTCAAGCAACTTATTTGACTACAGAACCTTTCTCATACTCTTTGTAGTATTCTATTAATGTTCACCACACCATGGAAGGGTTTGGTCTCTTGGTGGGTATCAGCCCAGTGACCACAGCCAAGAGAGAAGTAGCAAGGGGATTTTATTACTTGCAACAAATTAGGAGAACGCCATGGGTAGTTTCCAAAGCAGTATCTTCCTGAGCTGGGGCTGAGTTAGGTTTTATAAGCATAGGATAATGAGGTGTGATCTGATTGGATCTTGCGATGAGGTGATGCAGGGAGGCATAATCTAACTGGACACTGCCATGCAGCATCAGCTTCTAAATTCAGTCCCCACTCTTTGGACTGAGCACTTAGGATCCCTCTGTGGCTGCACGCTTGGTTCATCTGGGCATGCTCCGGCTATGTGACCTGAGGGTCCCTGGAAACTCAAAACCAACTCACAACTTTCTTACATAAAAGTTGAACCAGGCCAGGTGTCATGGCTCACACCTGTAATTCCAGCGCTTGTGGTAGGCTGAGGTGGGTGGACCACTAGAGGTCAGGAGTTCAAGACCAGCCTGGCCAACAGTCTCTACCAAAAATACAAAAATTAGCCAGGTGTGGTGGTGGGTGCCTGTAATCCTAGCTACCCTGGAGGCTTAGGCAGGAGAATTGCTTGAACCCAGGAGGCAGAGGTTGCAGTGAGCTGAGATCATGCCACTGCACTCCAGCCTGGGGGAACAGAGTAAAACTCTGTCTCAAAAAAAAAAAAAAGTTGAACCAGAATTGTCTGGTGTGGTTACAATAGCTTTGGGAAATGTTGGAATAGATGATCTCTAAGGTCCCTCCTCACCTCTACTCCAAAATGTAAGCTCTTTGAGGCATGAGACTATTGTTGACACTTGTCCCCTAATTTTGCCTGCCTAGAACCCTAAGACCTCCCCTTGACTTAAGGGAATCTCATATGACTCCTGGAGGGAAGCAGAACTCCATCTCTCACTATGGAGGCCATAGGGAGCAAGATATTTCCTCCTCCCTGTTTCTGGCTGCTGGGTCGGGGTATGTGATCTCGGCTTCAGACTTGGAAACCAGAGACAATGGCCTAGAGATAAAGGGACAATGGAAGATTCAGACAGGCCATGCCCACAGATAGGAACGGGCACCTACAGCAGCATTCTGCATGGATTCTATGCCTGCAAGGTCACCTTGGCTGGAGTTCCTGCTGCCGAGCCTCCCTGGATTTCTGGTGGTTCTCTGAGCCTCATTTTAAGTCTTCCCATTCATGCTCTATAGTCCTTCATTAATTTTTCTCACTTGTGTTAGCCTGAGTTGTTACTATTGCTTTCAGCTGAGAATCCTGACTGGGCACATCGTAGGCATTCAAGAAATATTGGTGGAATAATCTATACAATCAATTTCTGTCCCATGATTGAGACCACTTTCCTATATTGTCAGCAATCCAAACTAATTTGATTTGTCTTGTCCTGCAACCACTGAGTGCAAGCCCTCTGCAGGGATGCAGCAGGGGATCCCAGAGTGAATCAGGCTTAGTCTGTGTCTCCAGTGACCCCTAAATCTAGTGTGGGAGACTGGCATGGGCCAGCAGACAGGCCCTAGAAGAGTGCTGTGGGAACAGAGGAGAGGCCTAGCTGAAGAGAAGACTTACTTCCTGGAGAAGATGTACCTGAGCTGGACTCAAGATGTAGGTCAGCATGGGAAGAGTACATCCCAAGCTAAGGAAAGAGTGCAAGCCAGTGGGTGTGGGGAAGCCTGGGGCATGCAGGCTTGTTATGAGAATAGCAATAGGCAAGGCACCAAAGTCCGTGCTAAAGACATTGGCTTTTATTCTGCTGGCTGTGGGGAGTCGCTGAAGTGTTGAGTAGGTGAGGGACATGATAATAGCCTGAAAGACAGTTTGGTGCTATAGGAAGAGCCTGGGTTTGGGGACTGACAGCCAGATGTTGCTACTTAGGAGCAATGGCTTGGGCAAGTCACTGAACTTTCTGAACCTCAGTTTTCTCGTCTGTAAAATGGATACAATAAAACTCAGCAGAGTTGTTGCAAGGATTGGAGATATTGTTTGATATAAAATACCTGACACATAGTAGGCACCCAGCAAAGGCTAATTTGTCATTAGGAGATCCCTGGGCTACAAAGACCTAGAAAGGAGAGCAGGGGTTGTGCCTTTTATTTTGTTATTCTTAGTACAGTTTTGGAACAGAGTAGACACTAGGTAACATTCTTTGAATGCAGGATGGCTGGAGTACAGCAGCTGGTATGCAGGAAGGAATAAAGAAGTAAGACTGAGCCGGGTGCCGTGGCTCATGCCCGTAATCCCAGCACTTTGTGAGGCCGAGGCGGGTGGATCACGAGGTTAGGAGTTCAAGACCAGCCTGATCAACATGGAGAAACCCTGTCTCTACTAAAAATACAAAATTAGCTGGGTGTGGTGGTATATGCCTGTACTCCCAGCTACTCAGGAGGCTAAGGTAGGAGAATCACTTGAACCCAGGAGGCAGAGGTTGTGGTGAGCCAAGATCACACCATTGCACTCCAGCCTTGGCAACGAGAGTGAAACTGTCTCAAAAAACAAAAACAAAAACAAAACAAACAAACAAACAAAACAATAAAAGAAGTAAGGCTGTTGGCATGGAGGTTCCTGTTGGAAGCATCTAGGGCAGAGATATGAAGCCAGCCCTGGAGAATGATGTCTGACTCTGAGCAAATAAAGTCTTCATGATTTGTCCACTGGTTCAATGTAGGGGGAGAGCTGAGAGGTTCTTGTCCTGAGCAGAGAGAGAGAGAGAGAGAAAGAGAGAGAGAGAGAAACTCTTCTTATTTTGGACATGTTGACTTTGAAGTGCTTGGTGCACATTTAGATGAACACACAGATGGGCCTAGGAGAGAGAATGGGCTTCTTTTATGTGGATTTAAGAGTTTGTTTCAAGGCTTCAAGTACAAATAGAGAGATTCTAGGTCAAACTACAGACAAAGTTTTGGAGTAGGCTGCCTCTGAAGGTAATCTGATTCCTGTTGGTGGAGGTTGCATGAGCAGAAGCTGGTCAAGCATTCGTAGGGAGGCTAGATCACAATAGGGTCCAATTCCTGGCTGGATGGTGTATCAGTCAGCTTTTGCTGTGTAAGAAACATAAAACCTCAGTGCTATATAACAGTAAGGGCTTATGGCTCACAGGTCAGGCAGCTTTGCTGATCTTGGATGGGCTTATTCACCTGTCTGGGGGTTGGTTGGTGTTGGCTGGTCTACACTGCCTCAGCTGGGATGATCAGGATGGCTTTGCTCTGCTCCACATGTCCCTCATTCTCTCTGAGGCTCCCAGAGGCTTGTTCTCTTGGCTGTCATGGAGGTGTAAGAGAGCAGATATGAACACGCAAGGCCTTTGGGGGCCCAGACTAAGGACTGGTATCCAGTCACTTCTATTGCATTTTGTTGGTCAGTGCAGGCCACAGGCCAGCCCACATTCAAAGGTGAGGAAATAGAGCCCACCTCTTCAGTGAGATAAACTGCAAAGCATTAGGACAAAGCCTGTGGATAGAGGGAGGGAATGAAGAATTAGGGTCATGAATGCAATGCCAAGTAGGTGGCAGTTAGACCAGAGTTTTTCAACCTGTGTTCTGTGCAAGCCTAAGCTTTGCACATTTTTCTCAGGGAGCCCTATAAGCCTTGGGGGAGGCTGAATGGGTTGGAAGTTTTCCCTGGACTGTTGTAAAAGCCTTTTAACTTAGTATGAATAATGGTAAACATTACTGAGTGCTCACTATACATCTGGTATATTTTAGCTCCCTATTTAATCCCATAAGAACCCTTAAGATGGGTGTCATTACTTTGCCGTTTTGTTGATGAAGATACACAGAACCTTAAAGTGGTTAAGTCACCAGCCCAGAGTCACATGGCTGGTTTGGCCTGTCTGATCTCAGCATTCTCGCCTTCAAATTCTCTGCTCTTCCATCTCCTGTCTTTCCATTCTTGGGGCTGCTGATGGGTTTGACAGGTACAGGGGAGAGACCCAGATTGCAGGGAACCAGAGGACAGTTAGAGCACAGGGGGAAGGCAGGAGATCACAGCAGTGGCTGATGGGCAGAGGATGGGGAGGTAGAAGGGCTTGAGGTTTTACATAAGGTGAAGGGCAGGTGTGCCTGTTACAGGGGTTATATCCTGAGGCAGAGCCATCCTGAGTGTGGGGGCTGCCCCAGGTGGATCTGGGCCGGAAGCTCATTTACTTCCTCATTTAACCGAGGACTGTAGAGTGCCCGCCATGTTCCAGGCACTGGTGTGGATACTGGGGAATACAACGTACCACGTTAACTGCCTTTTTGAAATTTACTTCTCAATGGAGGGAGACAGACACTAAACCTATAGGTAAATCCATAACATAACTTCAGGTGGCCATAAGAACTGAAGGACAGGTCTCCCTGAAGGGGATTCCCTGGTGGGTTCAAGGTTGGATTGATGACAGAATACACAGGCCAGGAGTCACCTTCCAGTGCTCCCTGTGGGGCTGCGCTGTCTGGCCAGAGGGAGAGCACAGCCCAGAGGTAGACCGGCAGGAGGCCAAGCCTTTTTGGATTGAATTATCAGGCCAGGGCCTTAGGTGCGCTGGGGGCAGGAAGCAGGTGTGGAGTTGGATAAGGACAGAGCAAAAATAGAGCTGAGGGTAGTAAGCGAAGATGAGGGAGGACTGTGAAATCAGAGAGGTGGGGATGGGGAGTTGGGTTAAGTTTGACAGGATGGGGTCTAGCTGGAGAACAGCCTGTGGAACAGGCAAAGACCCTTCAGTCCCAGGGATCTTAGGTGTCAGAGATCAGTTCCAATACCAGCTCATAATGCGGTTGCTTAAAGTAATGCATGGAAGATGGATTTTGAGGCAGCATCTCACTTCAGTGGGAGACAAAGACCTTATCGATTCATAATGTCTGCCATGTTCATGGAAGGGAGAGGAGCAGCACAGTGCATTAGTGCATTGGGGGATTGGTGGGAGCAGCCCACCTTTGGGGGATACTTCATCAAGAATATCCTCTAGAATTGCCAGTGCATGGTGATGATAAAAAGCTGGCTGGGTTTTAGGCAGCTTTATTATTATTTTTAAGTTTACTGCAGACAGTGCACCCCCTATTGCCCACACCTTGGGTTGACCACTCCTATCCTCCACTTTTGCACATCCCTTTACACATGCAGATGGTAGATCAAAAGCAAAGCACCCCTTTCTATCACCTGTTATAAGCCTCCAGTGGCAGGATGCACACTGCCTTTTTTCCAAAGACTTGGAATTGAAGGACAGTTGCTGTGTTTAGTTGGACAGATCACTTGGCTTTTAGAGCGTTTCTCCATCTGTGCAATGAAACACCTGTTGTGGCCTCATTTGAGCAGTCTGGTATACATGGAACACTCTGGCCCTGAGCTGATGGACACCAGGGGTCTTTTTTGTACAAGACCCCCGGGCCTAGTTGGAGAAATCATGAAAGGAAGGTATTTGAGAGTTGATTATTGGCTTCCTGGACAG
Organism: Sapajus apella; assembly: GCF_009761245.1. Lineage (NCBI taxonomy): Eukaryota > Metazoa > Chordata > Mammalia > Primates > Cebidae > Sapajus > Sapajus apella. The sequence goes on along the minus strand of NW_022437002.1, from coordinate 6,824,730 downwards.
TAAGACCTTCCCCCAAATGGAGGGAAAATAAATGCTCCCTCAGCTTTTTGAATGGGGAAGGTCACGAATAGGAATGGAAGACAGAGGTGAAGTGGAGTCAAAGGACAGGGACTGTCTCTGGGCAGGGTCAGAACTGGCAAGGACGGCAAGACATAATCTCTTGGTGGTGTTCAGAATTGTGAGGTTGGCTGCAGGGGCTGTGACCCTTGGAGAGAGGTCATCCTTTTCCTTAGAGCTAAAGAGGGACCAAGGGGGCCAGAGTCTGTGTGTACAAAGTATGTGGATGGTGTGGCCCGGAGGAACAAGGGTTACATCTACAAGATGGGGGTGATACTCCCTGCTTTACCGACAGTAGCGGGGGGCTGTTGGTGTCCTACCCATACCTCCTCGGTTCTGACCATCCTCGCACAGCTGTCAACTTGCATTTCTCTGCCTGAGGACATTCTCTGGATTCAGGTGCATGCTCAGTTCAATCATGGAGCAGTCTGGAAGCTTAGAGAGCTTAGATGCCGGGGACCGCTCTCAGTCAGCGATGTGTAGGAGTGGCGGATGAATATTCCAGCTTCCTTGCATCTCTTGGGGACAATTTTGTTCTGTGCTGTTTCCAAGATGTCCCTAGTGGGGCTGAGCCCCAGTTGTCCACAGAAGTCCCTGCTCACCCTGTGTTGGTTTCCTCCTTATTTCTTTTCTCTTATGGTAGCTTTCTGGGATCAACCCCCAAATAAACCATTTTGCACTCAAATCCTTACCTCCTGCTTTGGCGGGTGGGGAACACAAACTAAGACATTAAGCTAACTGGTCTGTTGTGAGCTTCCTGTTAAGAGAATATAGCTCTGGAAGGTTGATGATGGTTTTCGCAGCAGCTCTCTAGGAAACGAATACAGTAACCTGGTAAGTGCTTTGTAAACTAAAGACTCCTATGAATATGAAGGGCTCTGGGACTGGTCAGGGTATGGTCAAAGAACATAAACTTTGTGGTCAGACAGATATAAATTTATATCCCAATTGGGTACCAATTGCTGCGTGACTTTGAACAAGTCACTCAACCTCTCTCAACCTGTTTCCTTATCTGAAGAAGGCCATGGGCAGCGATTCCTACTTCTCATGGTCTCTACAAGCACTGAAAAGGACATTGCTGGCAAAGGGACCGGCATAGAGACTGGCCAAGGGGCAGGCACCCCATGGAGCATTCCAGTTCTTGAAGGCTAGCCTGCCGTGCTTCTGAGATCAGTGATTGCCTCTGTGGCCTGGCAGTCTCTTCTCTTTCTCTGAAAGGCTTGTGGTTGGGTGCTTTATCCCTAGAGTGGCAGGCACTTTCTGTCCTGCAACTCCGAACCTGGCAGGCTGGCCAGAATGACCTCCAGGGCGAGCCTGGTCCTGGCCCTGCCTCTGCAGCCCTACCTGGCAGCCCGGCCTGTCCATGCTTATCAGTGCCTGTGTTTGCTCAGCATGGGTACAGTCCTCCTCCTCCCGTTCGGAAAACAAGAAAACATGTTTTGCCAGTGGCGGGGTGGAGTGGGTGGCCTCTCTGGCTTTAGGCTGGGCCCCCAGCGAGGCCGCCAGTGGGCAGGCAGCCTGTTGTTTTTGGAGCAGAGAGCTGGCCCGCCAGCCGCCTGTTTCCTCCAGCTGTCCAAGCACGGTGAGCTGGGGAGGAAGCCCCCAGTCTGTGGGCCCCAGTTGAACCCCCTGTCACAACAAGGGAACAATGGCTTGGACAGGCTGGTGGGTGGGTGGGTGGAAAGGCAGCCCCCTCTGATCCCTGCCTCCACCAGTGACAGAGACAGGTTGATGGGGTGGGGAGATTTGCTCTCCTCTTACTTCCCCCACCCTCTGCCTTGTTTTCCACCTTGTTGGGCACACCGTCTCCCACCTCAGGGCCAAGGAAAACAGCGGCCTCAGGAAGCGTCTCTGGGCTGTTGCTGGGGTTCCGTAGCTTTTGGAGGCAGCAGAGCTGGGGTAAGGGGCCAGCATGGGACTGTTGCTAACCAGTCATGGTCTGTTTCCCCTGGGGCACCTGAGGATTTTGCGTCTCTGCATCTTTGTGTCTTTAGGCTTTGTGTATGACATGGCACAGGGCACATGGCAGAAACAATTACTTGACCCAATCAATGAAAGATTAAACATATGAATAGGTTTAATTTCTAGCTCTGCTACCTGGTGGCTGTGTGGCTTTCAGCAGGTTATATAACCTCTCTGACCCTTGTTTTCCTCATCCGTAGAATATGTACCTTATGGAATTATTGTGAAAATTAAATGTGCTTCTATCATCTCAACTTTCTCACGGGGAGTGTACAACACAATAAACCCGATACGTTTTAGCTGTCATTAGACTGTTGCTGTTGGTGGTGGTATTGACAGTGTGTGATTTAGAGGAGGTTGTTACAGTATTTCCAGTAAGAAGCCTATACTTTTGTTTCCATGGATACAGGCAGATGCCACTTCTACTGGGCTGAGAGGGCATCTCTCTATTCATCCACAGGCCTCTGTATGGTATGCTGGCCCCTGGGAGTCTGGTCAGCTCTAGTAGACCTTGGGAACTGGGAAAGTAGTTCTGGGTCTACCAAGAGACTCATGTGTGTCAGAGGCTGTGCTGGGTCCTTACACATCTGTTATCTAGTTTAATCTTCTCAATGACTCTGTGAAGAAGACATTATTATCCCCATCTTATAGATGGTGACTCTGAGGCTCAGAGAGATGGTATCATACGGCCAAGGCCATGTGACTGGTAATTTGTAGAGCAGAGATTTCAGTCTAGATCTTTGAAACACCAAGCTGAGTTCATTTGCTTGTGCCTCCCTGCCTAGCAATAAAGATGTGCTACTTAACATCCTGGACTGTTGGTGGAGATTTGGTTCATCAATGATTGTAGACTTAGGATTGAAACAGGAAGTAAAGATATATGTTCAGGTACAAGGCCAGGAATGGAAACCGAAGAGTAAGAAGCTGAGCTCGGTATGAACTAGGGCTTCTGAGGAGTTGTGTTCAAAGTAGGAAGGATAAGGATAGAGCAGTATTGTATATGGTTATACATGTATCTGGGTATATTGGATTAGTTAGACTAATGCTGTAACAATAACAAAAATAAAAACAGCTCTCTATGGCTTAACAAAATAAAGGTTTGGTTTTTGCTTATTTCAGAGTCCAGTGCAATGGGGACAGCTCTGTTCCAGGCAGTCATTCAGGGACTCAGGCTCCTGTCATGTGGTTCCATTGTCTTCTAGAGTCTGAGTCCTGCATTGGATCCTCTTTATCCTCCAGCAAACAGCGTGGAGAAGGCACCCCAACCTTAACTACCTTGTCTAGAGGTAACACATGTCATTTTCACCTTCATTCTATTGGTGAGAACTGGTTGCGTAGTTCTCCTAGATGCAAGGAGTCTAGAGATGAGGTCCAGCAGCATTGTCAGGAAGAAGAGGGCAACATGATATGAGTAAATCCTAGCAGGCTCTACCACAGTAATAATCATTTAACAATACAGCTAACAATTATTGAACTCTTTTATGTGCATGCTACTGTGCTATAGAGAGGTTATTTCATTTAATTATCACTTAATATTTGTAACAACCCTGCGAAGAAGGTAGGTACTTACAGAGATGACTCCTCCACTTTATCAATGAGGAAACTGGTAACTCTTCATCTGCTTTCTCTCACTAAAGTTTTGTCTTTTGTAGAATTTCATATAAATGTAATCATATAGTGTGGCATCTTTTGTGTTTGGCTTTTTTCACTTAGCATACTCTTGAGATTCAACCGTGTTATTGATGTGATCAGGTTTTTTTCATTTTAGCTTGTCTAGTGGGTTTCCTAGTGGCATTTGATTGTAGTTTTGACTTGCATTTCCTTCACGACTAGTATTGTTGAGCATCATTTCATGTCTTTTAGTTAACACTTTTAATGAAGTTCCATTTATCATTTTTTTCTTTTATGGTTTGTGCTTTTTATGTTGTAAGAACTCAATGTCACAAATCTTTACCTACATCAAGAATTTATTTGGAAGTTTTATATTATTAGCTCTTATGTTTAGGTTTTTAAATCTATTTTAAAATTAATTTTTATGTATGGTGTGATGTACAGGCTGACAATTTTTTTCTCCATATCCAATTGTTCTAACACCATTTAATGAAAAAAAAATCCTGACCTCACTCATTTACTTTGGCATCTTTGTCAAAAATCAACTGACTATATATGTGCACATCTATTTCTGGATTCTGTTCTGTTTCATTACTCTATATGTTTATCCTTGTGTTGATACCACACCCTTTTGATCATAGTAATTTAGCAGTAAATCTTGAAAACAGGTAATGTATATGTGCCAATCTTGTTCTTTTTCTAGGTCAGTTTTTATCCAAAGGCCTGATAAGTTTTTCATTGAGGTTATATTTAATTTATAAATTAATTTCAGGGGAACCAACATCTTAAAAACATGGAGTCTTGTTATCCATGAACATGGTATCTATCTTACTTATCTAGATCTTTAATTTTCTTTTTTTTTTTTTTTTTTTTTTTTTTTGAGACGGAGTTTCACTCATGTTACCCAGGCTGGAGTGCAATGGCGCGATCTCGGCTCACCGTAACCTCCACCCCCTGGGTTCAGGCAATTCTCCTGCCTCAGCCTCCTGAGTAGCTGGGATTACAGGCACGCGCCACCATGCCCAGCTAATGTTTTGTATTTTTAGTAGAGACGGGGTTTCACCATGTTGACCAGGATGGTCTCGATCTCTTGACCTCGTGATCCACCCGCCTCGGCCTCCCAAAGTGCTGGGATTACAGGCTTGAGCCACCGCGCCCGGCCAGGTAGATCTTTAATTTTCTTTACCATATGTTATAGTATTCAGAGTAGAGATCTTGTACATTTTGTTAAATTGATGCCTAGTTTTTAAAAAATAGTTTCTAAGCTATTGCAAGTAGTATTTTAAAAAATTCAAATTCCAATGATACTTTGTGGTATATAAGAATATAGTTAATTTTTGTATAGTCTTGTAAATTGAGATCCTGCTAAATGCACTTACTATTTCTAGTATCTTTTTGTAGATTCCTTAGGATTTTCTAAATAATAATGTCATCTGAGAATAAAAACAAATTGACTTTTTCCTTTATAAGATATATATCTTTATTTCCTTTTCCTTGTCTCATTGCACTGGACAGTAAAATATTAAACAGAAGTGGTATGGTCAGATATCCTTGCATAATTTACCACTAAGGATGATGTTAGTCGTAGATTTTTTATAGATACTCTTTATCAAATTGAGGAAGTTCTATTCTTAGAAAACTGAGTTTATAATAATCAAGTGTTGAATTTTGTCAAATTTGTCAAAATTTTGCATCAAAATTTTGTCAAAATTTGCATCCTTTGAGATGTTCATGTGGTTCCAATATTCTAATGTTACACCAATCCCACGTTCCAGAAATAAGCCCCCTTAGTCATAAGGTATTATCTTTTCTATATATCACTAAACTTTTATTTATTTTTTCTTTGTTTTTATTTTTTCAACCATAGGGAATAAATCACTAAACTTTTATTAAGGATTTTATATGTCTATGTTCACAAAGGATATTAGTCTGTAATTTCTTTCTTGTTTTGAATGTCTGTGATTTACTTAGGCAGATGCTTGCTTGCAAATTAAGTTGGGATATGTTCCTTCTTTTTCTGTTTTCTGGAAGAGTTTGTGTGGATTGTTAATGCTTCTTCTTTGCATGTTTGATAGAATTCATCAGTGATGTCATGTAGGCCTGGAGTTCTCTTTCTGGGAAGGTTTTGAACTATGAACTTTATTTAGTAGATCTAAGACTGTCCAGGTTATCTATGTCTTCTTGAGTGAGCTTTGATTGTATTTTCAAAGAATGTGCCCATTTTATCTATATTGTTGAATTTGTTGGCGTGAAGTTGTTCATATTTCCTTATTATTCTTTTATTACCTGTAGGATCTGTACTCTTTTTATACTTGATATTGGTAATTTGTGTCTTTTTCTATTTGGCTTGATCAATCTGGCTGGTGGATTATCTACTTTATATTTATATTTATTTTTAGGGTCAGCTTGGTTTGATTTTTTTCTATTGTTCATATAGTTCATGGACTTCCATTTTTGTTTTTGCCTTTTGTTTTTTTTCAGACAGGGCCTGTCTTTGTCACCCAGGCTGGAGTGCAATTGTATGATCATAGCTTAATGCAGCCTCAACCTCCGTGACTCAAGAGATCCTCCTACCTCAGCCTCTTGATTAGCTGGGACTACAGGCACACACCCTCATGCCCTGCTAATTTTTAAATTCTTCATAGATACAGGGTCTCACTGTGTTGCCTAGGCTGGTCTCAAACTCCTGGACTCAAGCAATCCACCTGCTGTGGTCTCCCAAAGTGCTGGGGTTACAGGGAGAAGCCATCTGTCCTTATTTTTATTATTTCTTTCTCTTATTTTAGGATCAGTTTGACTTTTTTTCTTGCTTCTAAAAGAAGAAACTTAGATTATTGACTTTAGAATTTTCTTATTTTCTAATATAAGCATTTAAAGCTATAAATTTGCCTCTAAACATTGCTCGAGCTGCATTCCACAAATTTTGTGTGTGTTTTCATTTTCATTTAGTTTAAAATATTTCCTAATTTTTCTTGTAACTTCTTTGACCCTTGATTTATTTCTGTGTGTCATTTTTCAAATATTTTGTTTTCCCCAGGTACCTTTCTTAGTTTTAAATTCAGTTTAATTGTGGTCAAAGAACATATTTTGCATGATTCCAAATCTTTAAAATTTGTTGAGACTGGTTTTATAGTCTAATATTTGGTCTATCTTGGTGATGTTCCATGTGAATAAAAAAAATGTATACTCTGTCCTTAATAAGTAGAGAATTGTAGAAATGTCAATTGGGTCGAGTTGCTTAATAGTATTCTCAGAGGCTTTTAAATCCTCAGTAATTTTTTTTTGGGTCTACTTGTTCCATCTATTACTGAAGAGGGAGGGCTAAAATCTCCAGCTATAATTGCAGATCTGTTTCTCCTTTCAGTTCTATCAGGTTTTGCTTCATGTATTTTCAGACGCTGTAACTAGGTCCATATTGATTCAGGATTGCTATATCTTCTTGAATTTATCCCTTTATGTTATGAGATGCCTCTCTTATACCTAGTCATATTCCTTGTTCTAAAGTCTAGCTGATCTGGTGTTAATATAGCCACTCAGTTATCTATTAGTATTTGCACGGCATATTTTTCTCCATTCTTTTTACTTTTAATTCATTTATGTCTTTATGTTTGAAGTATCTTGTAGATAGCATATAGTAGGCTCTTGCTTTCCTATCCAATTTTATAATTTCTTTTTTTTTTTTTTTTTTGAGACGGAGTTTCGCTCTTGTTACCCAGGCTGGAGTGCAATAGCGCGATCTCGGCTCACCGCAACCTCCGCCTCCTGGGTTCAGGCAATTCTCCTGCCTCAGCCTCCTGAGTAGCTGGGATTACAGGCACACGCCACCATGCCCAGCTGATTTTTTGTATTTTTAGTAGAGACGGGGTTTCACCATGTTGACCAGGATGGTCTCGATCTCTTGACCTCGTGATCCACCCGCCTCTGCCTCCCAAAGTGCTGGGATTACAGGCTTGAGCCACCGCGCCCGGCCTACAATTTCTTTCTTTCAGTTGGAATACTTAGATCATTTACATTTAATGTAAGCACTGATATAGTTGGATTTAAATCTACCATCTTGTTATTTTTTTTCTCTTTGTCCCATATGTCCTTTATTTTTTCCTTTTTTTTTTTTTGTTGGCCTTCTTTTGAATTAAGTATTTTTTATAATTATATTTTTAAATTAACCTTTTACTTTGAGAAAATTGTGGATTCACATACAATTGTAAGAAATAATGCAGAGAGATTTCGTGAATTCTTATCTAATTACTCCCAATGGTAACATCTTGCAAAACTATGGCATAATATTGTAACCAAGTTATTGACTTTGATACAGGTAAGATATAGAATATTTCTACCACCATAAGGACCCCTCATGTTGCCTTTTATAGCCAAACCTGCCTACCTTCTATTTATACCTTCTCCATAACCCCTGGCAACGACTACTTTTTTCCCCATTTCTATAATTTTCTTATTTTGAAGATGTTGTATGAATGAAATTACATAGTATTTAATCTTTTGGGAGTGGCTTACTTCACTCAACATAATTATCTGGAGATTTATCCAGGTTGTTTTATGTATCATTAGTTTGTTCCTTTTTTTATTACTGAGTAGTATTCCATAGAATGGATATACTATTATTTATTTAACCATTCCCTCATTAAAGTTGTTTTCAGTTGTTGGCTATTCTGAGTAAAGCTGTTACAAACTTTTGTCTACAGATTTTTTTGGTAGAAATGAAAACAGAAGTTTTCATTTCTTTGGGATAAATGTCAGGAGTGTAATTGCTGGGTCATGTAATAGTTGTGTTTTTACTTTTTAAAGAAACTGCCAAACTATTTTTCTAGAAAAGTTGTACCATTTTATATTCCAACCAGCAATGTATGAGGGATCCATTTTCTCTGCATCATTACCAGCATTTGGTGTTGACACTATTTTTTATTTTAGCCACTCTCATAGGTGTTTAGTGATTTGATTTCATTTATTTATTTAGAGATGAAGTCTTGCTAGGTCACCCAGACTGTAGTGCAGTGGCATGATCTTGGCTCACTGCAACTTCTGCCTCCTGGGTTCAGGTGATTCTCCTGCCTCAGCCTCCGAGTAACTGAGATTACAGGCGCATGCCACCACACCTGGTTAAGTTTTTTTGTATTTTTAGTAGAGACAGGGTTTCACCATATTGGCCAGGCTGGTCTTGAACTCCTGACCTCAGGTGATCCACCTGCCTTGGCCTCCCAAGTGCTGGGATTAGAGGCATGAGCCACGACGTCCAGCCTCATTGTGATTTTAGTTTGCATTTTCCTAATGGCTTACATATTCTCAAGTTCTTATTTGCCATCTGTATATCTTCTTCAGTCAAAATGTCTCTTCATGTCTTTTGCCCATGTTTTAATTGGATTGTTTGGATTTATTTTTTACTGTTGAGTTTTTTCTTTTTTGAGACAGGCTTTCACTCTGTTGCCTATGCTGTAGTACAGTGGGGTGATCATGGCTCACTGCAGCCTCAAACTCCTGGGCTCAAGTGATCATTCCACCTCAGGCTCCCAAAGTGCAGTGATTACAGGCATGAGCCACTGCATCTGGTCCACTGTTGAGTTTTGAGAGTTTTTATATATTCTAGATACTATTTATTTGATGGACATATGGTTTGCAAATATTTTGTTTTCTCTGCAGCTTGTCTTTTTATCCTCTTATCAGGGTCTTTCACAAAGCACACATTTTAAAAATTTTGATGAAATCTGATTCATCAGTTTTTCCTTTCACTCATCATGCTTTTTGTGCCAAGCCTAAGAACTTTTTTTGTCAAGCCCTAGATTTATTCTATAAAATTTTATGATTTTACATTTAAGTCCATGATCCACTGTGTATAAGGTGTGAGACTTGGGTTGAAGTACATTAATTTTTTTTTTTTTTGCCCATGAATGCTCAATGGCTATAGCACTGCTTGTTGAAAAGACTATTTTCCTCATTGAATTGCTTTTCTTAAAAATTAGTTGGGAATATTTGTGTGTGTCTGTTTCTGAATTCTGGATAGACACATTCTGATCCACTGATCTGTCTGTAACTGCATGGTACCATGTGGCCTTGATTATGTAGCTATATAGTAAGTCTTAAAATTGGGTTGACTGATTTCTTTCACTATATTATTTTTTCCCAGTGTTTTTATTAGCTATTCTAGTTCCTTTGTCTTTCCATATAAATTTTAGAATGATGTTGTCTCTATGTATAAAAAAGAGTTGTAGAGGTTTTAATAGGAATTGCATTAATTCTGTAATTTGGGGAAAATCGTCATCTTTACTATGTTGAATCTTCCAATCCATGAATATAATGTGTCTCTCCACTTATTTAACTCTTTTTAAAATTGTTTTCATGAGCATTGTGGGTTTTTTTTTTTTTTTTGAGATAGAATCTCACTCTGTTCCCCAGGATGGAGTGCAGTGGGGTGATCTTGGCTCACCGCAACCTCTGCCTCCCGGGTTCAAGTGATTCTCCTGACTCAGCCTCCCAAGCAGCTGGGATTACAGGCATGCACCATGATACCTGGCTAATTTTTGTAGTTTTAGTAGAGATGGGGTTTCACCATTTTGACTAGGCTGGTCTTGAACTCCTGACCTCAGGTGATCTGCCCATCTTGGCCTCCCAAAGTGCTGGGATTACAGGTATGAGCCACCACCCTCAGAAGCATTGTGTAGTTTTAAGCAAACAAGTCCTGCACCTGTTTTGTTAGATTTACACCTCAATTTTTTTGAGTGATTGTAAGTGGTGTTGTATTTTTAACTTTAATGTTAAGTTCAGTACTGTTATATAGACGTATAGATAGTTGTCTACATATACAATTATGTCAGCTGCAAATAGGGACATTTTATTTCTTCCTTTCAAATACGTACATCTTTTATGTCCTGGCTCCCTACTTGGCTTTCTCTACATCATACTGGCAGGAGTATTGGGAGCACCTTGTTACAGCCTAATGAAGGTGAACGTCTAGGCTCCTCACTTAGTCTTTGCTGGTGTAGATGGGAGTGTGGCTACAGTTTACAACATTGTGTACAAATGTACACATATACAACATTGTGAGTTATTCAGTTTTTCTTGGTGTTTTCCCGGAGTCAAGTGGTTATTGTCTAAAGGTTTTCTTTCTTTCTATGCTGCTCTTTTCTTGTCCTTTTGCTAAAGAGGGTACGCTTTTGTTGGAGCTTTATTTTTGGTCTGTGCCTGTTGGCATTTAAAGGTTGCCAGCTTCTTCACCTCCAAATTTGGGATTTTTGAGGCCAAAAGAAGATCCAGTGAACTTTGTCATCTCATGTCATGTCTCTGGTCCTAAGGTCCCTGGCTAATCTTTATGGAAGTGGAAGCTACCTGATTATGTTTAGCTCCACTGTTAGCTTATAAGCTATATCTCTTTTAAAAAATGTTTTTAAAGTGGTTTCTATAGGTTTTACAATATTAATCTTCAACTTATTATCACAGTCCACCTTCAAGCAATGTTATACTGCTTCACATATGAGAACCATATAACAGCATATTTCTATTTTTCCCCTCCTAGCCTATGAACTCTTACTGTCATGTTTTATTCCTATATATAATATAAACATCACAATATCATGTTATTTTTTGTGTCAGTCAATTGTCTTTTTTATTTTTATTTTTTTTGAGACAGGGTCTTGTTCTGTCATCCAGACTAGAGTGAGGTGGTGAATATATGGCTTTCTGCAGCCTCAAACTCAAAGGGCTTGAGTGACCCTACTGCTTCAGCCTCCTGAGTAGCTGGGACTACAGGTGTATGTCACCAAGCCTGACTAATTTTTTTTTTTTTTTTGTAGATATGGGGGTCTCCCTATGTTGCCAAGGCTAGTCTCAAACTCAGGAATCCTCTGAAAGTGCTGGAATTACAGGCATGAGCCACAGTGCCCAGCCACAATTATCTTTTAATGAGATTTTTAAAGTATCCTTTATGTTTACCTACATATTTACAATATTTTCTCTTTCATTCATTTATGTAGATCCAAATTTCCATCTGTGTCATTTTACTTCTTCCTGAAGAACTTCATTTAACCTGTTTTGTAGTGCACATCTGCTGGCATGAATTCCCTTAGTTTTTGCTTATTTGAAAATGTCTTTGTTAGATATAATTCACATAACATACAATTCACTAATTTAAAGTATGCAATTCAGTGGTTCATAGTATATGCATAGAGCAATGTAATCAATCACCACAACCAATTTTAAAACATTTTTTTCATATTTGAAAGAAACCCTGTACCCATTAGCAATCACTTCCCATTGCCCCCAAGATCCCAGCAGTAGGTAATCACTAACTTACTACTTTCCATCTCTATAGATTTGTCTGTTCTAGACATTTAATATAAAACATTACACAATATGTTGTCTTTGTGATTGGCTTCCTTCATTTAGCATAATGTTTTTATACATGTGGTAGCATATATCAGTCCCTTTTATTTTTGGAATATATTTTCCCTGGGTTTAGAGTTGTAGCCTGATAGATTTTATTTTTATTTTTAGCTTTAAAAATTTTCCACTTTATTTTGGCTTGCTTAGTTTCTGATGAAAAGTTTTCTTTTATTCTTATCTTTGTTCCTCTGTATGTAATATTTTTTTCCTCTGGATGCTTTTAGGATTTCTGATTTTCAAGTTTTGATTATGATGTGCCTTGGTGTGGTTTTCTTTATATTTATTTTGCCTTGGCTCTATTGAGCTTCTTAGCTGAGATCTGTGAGTTTATTATTTTTATCAGATTTGAATTTTTTTTGGTCATTTTTTTAATGCTGTTCCTATTTCCCATTCCCTCTTTTCTCTTTTTACTTCTTTGACTTTCTCATTAATTGTTAGACTGCTTGATATTGTTTCGTAGGACACTGATGCTCTGCTCAATCTTTTTGAATGATTTTTTTTCTGGACTTCATTTTGAATAGTTTCTGTTGGTATGTCTTCATCTTTACTGTAGTGTATCTTCTGATGTAAATCTCATCCAATGTACTTTTTTCTTCTGATAATTGCATTTTATTCTCTCTACAAATCCCATTTTGGTCTTTAAAATATATTTTCCTTTTTTTTCTTCAGCATGTTCATGTTTTCCTTTGTATCAGCGAGAATATATTTTTATATTTACAAAGTAACCCTTTTAATTCATTTTCTGCTAATTCCATCATTTTTGTCATTCAGGGGCCTGTTTGTAAATTATCTCTTGGTTTTGGGTAACTTTTTTTGCTTCTTTGCATGTCTGGTAATTTTTTATTGTGTGTTGGACATTATAAGTTGCAATTTTTGGTTGCTGGGTTTTGTTGTATTCCTTTAGAGAATATTGAAATTGCTCTGCCATGCAATTGAGCCACTGGAGATATTAGATCCTCTTGAGGCTTGCTTTTAAGTTTTGTTAGGGTGAGTCCAGAGGATCATTTAGTGTGGGGCTAATTTAGCCTGCTCCTATGTAATGCTAATATCAGGACTTTATCCAGTGCCTTGTGTGTTCTGTGATTTTTCCACTCTGGAAGATGCAAACATGAACTATTCTTAGCCTTGTGGAGCTTCAGGATTTGTTCAGCTTATAGTTTTCCATTGATTATTGCCTTAGGAGTTTCACCTTACACATGTAGTGATTGTTACTTGGGTAAACACTCAAGGGTACCCTTCTGAAGATCCCTGGAACTCTCTTTCTCGGTGCAGCTCCATCTTCTGTGGTATTCTGCCCCAGAAAGTCTAGACATTTTGCCTTCTGGAATTCTGAACTCTTTCTCTTTAATTCAGCCAGACTGTGGGTCTCTGGGTTTATCTCCCTGCTCTGCAGCCTGGAAACTGTTTTCACAAGTTTCACTGGGGCATGGTCGGGCTTACTTTATTTCTCTTTTCTCAGAGTTCTTCGCTGCCTATTGTTCAATGTCCAAAAGGAGTTGTTTCATATATTTTGCCTGGATTTCTAGTTGTGTATGGGGAGAAGAAAGTTTGCATAGCAGTGTCATTTGTGAATAGAAGCAGAATTCTCCACTAGCTTTTAAATTCAATAACTTCTAAAATATTTCTGTGTTTGATTTCATTTTCTTTCTACATGGACTTTAAAAAAACACCTTTTTTTCACTTTTGATAACTTTTTGTTGTTTTTCTCAATAATATAGAGCATACTTATTCATGTCACATGGATGTTTTCATAATAGTGTTATATAACACATCAATCCAAAACTCATGGCCTAAAACAAAAAATCACATATTTTATGAATCTGTTGACTGACTGGAACTAGGCTAGGCTCAGGTGGGGGTCTCTGCCTAAAACTGGGGCGGCTGATGTGGTTCCACTTTTCACTGTAGATCTGTGGTCAGTTGTGCAGCTCTGTTTCTAGTGTTCATTCAGGGCCCTGGCTGAAAGGCAGCAGCCACCCAGAGGAAGTTCTTCTTGTGATAATCGCAGAGGCACAAAAGAACAAACAGAAACATTCAGGCTTCTTAAGGCTGAGTCTGGGAATCATCTATGGCCACTTCCTCTTCAAGTGACTTGCCAAAACAAGGTACCTAGCCAAGCTCTAAGTTGAAAGGCATGAAAGTACCCTCTGCCTACAGTGGGGCCAGGGCAAGGGTGGGCATGCAGGGAAGGATAGAGCCAGTAATTCAAACTATTACTTAAATTTTATTTTAATTAATTAATATTAATTAGTTTTGAGACAGAGTCTCTCTCTGTTGCCCAGGCTGGAGTACAGTGGTGTGATCTTGGCTCACTGCAAATTCTGCCTCCCAGGTTCAAGTGATCTTGTGCTTTAGCCTCCCGAGTAGCTGGGATTACAGGTGTATGCCACCAGGCCTGGCTAATTTTTGTATTTTTAGTAGAGACGCAGTTTCACCATATTGGCTATGCTGGTCTGAAACTTCTAACCTCAAGCGATCCACCTGCCTTGGCCTCCCAAACTGCTTGGATTGCAGGCATGAGCCACCAGGCCTGGCTTATTACATGAATTTGAAATTCTGACCAATAGTTCAATGATTTGAAGTGTTTGGAAGTGAAATTCTTCTGCATATTGTTTTTGCATACTCTCATTCATGGTGCATTGTTTTCTGGTGTATTTTGTCATTTTTGGATTGGTGCTCAGATATGGTAGGGCTTTTAGAAATGGAACTTCCATGTGGCCTGGCTTGAGGAACCATCCCTCAAGAATGATTTTTTGTGGGTCTCTTCCAGGTACCCTAAGGTTCATAGTAAACAAGAATTCCTTATTGGAGGTATGTGGACATTGCAAGAAGTAGAAAATTAAACCCTAGGCCGGGCACAGTGGCTCATGCCTGTAATCCCAGCACTTTGGGAGGCCAAGTGGGGCAGATTACCTGAGGTCAGGAGTTTAAGAGCAGCCTGGCCAACATGGCGAAACTCTGTCTCTACAAAAATACAAAAAGTAACCAGGCATAATGGCGGGTGCCTGTAATCCCAGCTATGTGGGAGGCTGAGGTGGCAGAATCGCTTGAACCCAGGAGGCAGAGGTTGCAGTGAGCTGAGATCATGCCATTGCACTCCAGCCTGGGCAATGGAGCAAGACTCAGTTAAAAAAAAAAAAAGAAAGCAAAAGAAAATTGAACTCTGTCATGTGAAGCAGGTCTGTGGTTACTGAATCTTAGGCGAGGCATTTTTCCTCCTACTAGAACCAGGGCTGAGAGAGACAGATAGAGAGTATACTGGCTTTATGCAGGAGTCTCAGTTTAACCTCCCTGGGAGGGCCCCAAAGCCTTGTGCCTTATTCCTACATCATCATTAAAAGCCATCCCTTGTTACCAAAATCAGGACAACAAAAAGCATTGATAGGCCAGGTACAGTGGCTCACGCCTGTAATCCCAGCACTCTGGGAGGCTGAGGTGGGCAGATCCCTTGAGGACAGGAATTTGAGACCAGCGTGGCCAACATGATGAAACCCCATCTCTACTAAAAATACAAAAAATTAGCCGAGTGTGGTGGTACACGCCTGTAATCCTAGCTACTCGGGAGGTTGAGGCACGAGAATCACTTGAACCTGAAAGGTAGAAGTTGTAGTGAGCCAAGTTGGTACCACTGCACTCCAGCCTGGGTGACAGAGTGAGACTCTGTCTCACACAAAAACACATAAACAACCAAAAAAAAAAAAAAAGCACTGGTACCCACATATTCATTTTAGTTGTAATTTCCTCTTTAGGAAATTTTTATTGTCTTTATTTTTAGCTTGACTCTACACTTGAAAAATTGCTTGTAAAAATGTACCCAACATTTCTTTCTTTCTTTTTTTTCTTCAACTTATTTTAAGTTCAGTGTTACATGTGCAGGTCGTGGTTTGTTACATAGGTAAGCATGTGCCATGGTG
This sequence comes from Sapajus apella, assembly GCF_009761245.1. NCBI lineage: Eukaryota > Metazoa > Chordata > Mammalia > Primates > Cebidae > Sapajus > Sapajus apella. Next base: position 6,808,801 of record NW_022437002.1, on the reverse strand, counting down.
GTTTGCTGCACAGATCATCCATTACCTAGGTAGTTAGCCCAGTGTCCATTAGCTGTTCTTCCTGATGTTTTCGTTTCCCAGCACCCCTCACAGGCCGCAGTGTGCATTGTTCCCCGCTTGGATGTCCATGTGTTCTCATCATTCAGCCTCCACTTATAAGTGAGAACATGTGGTGTTTGGTTTTCTGTTTCTGTGATAGTTTGCTGAGGATAATGGCTTCTAACTCCATCCATGTTCCTGCAAAGGACATGATCTCATTCCTTTTTATGGCTGCATAGTATTCCATGTTGTATACATGCCACATTTTTAAAATTCGGTCTATCATTGATTGGCGTTTAGGTTGATTGTATGTCTTTGCTATTATGAATAGTGCTACAGTGAACATGCATGTGCATATATCTTCATAATGGAACGATTTCTATTTCTTTGGGTGTATACCCAGTAATGGAATTGCTGTTTACTCAGTATTTCTATCTGTTTTGCATGGTGAGGTTTCTTAGGTTCCTGCATTAGCTATTTTGTACATGCTCTTTTCTTTTCCTGGATTACTCCCGATGTCCACTTATACTTTAGGCTCCATTTCTTCTGAATCCTCTGGTAAATGAGATATTCTTCTTATTCTCCCTCATGGGGATATTATTTTCCTTCATAGCATTTTTACATTTTGTGATCTTACATGCTTATTTAACTTCTGCCTTCCCCGTTAAACTCTAAGCTCCTGATAGACAGAGACCAGACCTGTTTTGTCTTCTACTAATTCCCAAAGCTTAGTATAATGCTTAGAACATGACAGGCCCTCTGTATTTGTTGAATGAGTCATGATATTTAGAAATACCACATCATTACAGCCGTGTATGTGATATTATGTTAGTCAAAGTACTTTTAGAAGTTGTTTTTTTTTGAAATGGAGTTTCACTCTTGTCACCCAGGCTGGAGTGCAATGGCATGATCTTAGCTCATTGCAACCTCCGCCTCCTGGATTCAAGTGATTCTTCTGCCTCAGCCTCCTGAGTAGCTGGGATTACAGGCATGCACCACCACGCCCAGTTAATTTTGTATTTCTTTAGTAGAGACAGACTTCTCCATGTTGGTCAGGCTGGTCTTGAACTCCCGACTTCGGTGATCCGCCTGCCTTGGCCTCCCAAAGTTCTGGGATTGTAGGCGTGAGCTACTGTGCCCGGCCTAGAAGTTTTAATCAAGTATGGTTTTCAAAAGCTTGCTACTTGCCTGCTTTAAGACTCTGTTCTAGTCTCTGTTCCAGTCAACTTTTTAATGAATGATTGGATAATGACATTTATGGGCTGTGTCAGAGAATTATACAGGTTTTTTACCAGTCAAGACTCTTGGTTGAAAGCAGTAGAAATGGACTCCGATTAATTTAAACAGAAAAGGAATTTAACTGAAAGGGTATTATATAACTTGTACAACTGATGGATAGATGGAATTAGATTTGAACAAGATCAAAGAAAGGAAAAACCCAGTTGCTATCGTTTGAATGTCATGATATTTAGAAATATCTAAATGACCATAAAGTTTATGTTAAAACTTAATCATTAATGTGATAACAGTAAGAGGTAGCAATTAAGGTAATTAAGTCAGGAAAGCAGAGCCCTCATGAATGGCATATAATGCCTTATAAATGGCAGAAGGGAAATAGTGCCTTCCCCACTTATGCCCTTCTATCCCCTCTGCCCCTTAAAGGCACAGTGTTTGTCCTTTCTAAAGGGTGCAGCAGCAAGGTACCATCTTGAAAGCAGAGACAGGGCCTTGCCAGACACCAAACCTGCCAGGATTTTGATGTTAGACTTCTCATCCTCCAGAACTATGAGAAATGAATTTCTATTCCTTGTAAATTACCTACACTCAAGTATTTTGTTATGACAACACAAATGGACTATGACAGAAGTTGGTATGAGAAGTGGGGCATTATGATAACAAGTCCCCAAAAGTGTGGAAGCAGTGTTGGAACTGAGAAATGGGTAGAGGCTAGAAGGAAGAGGCTGGAGGTGTATGCCGGAAAAAGCCTAGATGATCGTGAACAGAGCATTAATGTCGCTCCATTAATCACCATGCATGGTAATTCTGGTGAGAGCTCAGAAGAAGAGAGCTGTAGAGAAAGCCACATCTTCCTAGAGACTGAGTGGTTGTGAACAGAATGTTGGTAAAAATATGGGTCGTATGCTGGGTGCCGTGACTCACGCCTATAATCTCAGCACTTTGGGAGGCCAAGGCAGGAGGCTCACTTGAGCTCAGGAGTTTGAGATCAGCCTAAGCAACATAGGGAGACCCTATCTCTACAAAAATAAAAAAATTTGCCAGTCTTGATGGTGCATGTCTGTGGTCCCAGCTACTTGGGAGGCTGAGGTGGGAGGATCACTTGGGCCTGGGAACTTGAGGTGGTGGTGAGTCAGGATTGCATCACTGCACTCCAGCCTGGGTAACAGAGCAAGAATCTGTATATGAAAAATAAAGTAGGCAGGTGCAGTATCTCATGCCTGTAATCCCAGCACTTTGGGAGGCCGAGGTAGGTGGATCACCTAAGGTCAGAAGTTCAAGACCAGCCTGGCCAACACAGTAAAACCCCATCTCTACTAAAAATTCAAAAAGTTAGCCAGGCATGGTGACGCGTGCCTGTAATCCCAGCTACTCAGGAGGCTAAGACAGGGAACTCGCGTGAACCAGGGAGGTGGAGATTGCAGTGAGCCAAGATTGCCTGGCGACAGATCAAGACTCTGTCTCAAAAAAAAAAAAAAAAAAAAAGGTAAAATATGAGTGGTAAAGACAATCCTGATGAAGTCTCAGATGGAAATGAGGAAACGTGTTATTGGAAACTGGAGGAAAGACTATTTTTGTTACAAAGTGGCAAAGAATTGAGCTGAATTGTATTCATGTACTACTGCTTTGTAGAAGACAGAACATAGGAGCCGTGAACTAGGATATTTGGCAGAAGAAATCTAAGTGTTCAGGGTGCTAGATGATTTCTCTTGAATGCTTATAGTAAAATGTAAGAAGAGAGAAATGAATGAAAGATGGAATTTATAATCAAAAGGCAAGCAGAATTTAAGCCTTTGGAAAATTTTTAGCCTTGCTATGTACAGAATAAAAAAGCATGTTCAGGAGAGAATACCAAGCGGGTAGCCAAGTGAATGTTTGGTAAGGAGATTAGCATGGATGAAGGGGAGTCAGATGCTATTCATCAGGATAAAGAAAGAATGACCCCAAAGGCATTTTGGAGATTTTTGAGGCTGCCACTCCCATTATAGTTCCAGAGCACCAGGGCCTTGAGAACTGAATGGTTTCAAGGGAAGGGCCCAGGGCACCCATGGGACCTCAGGACTCACTGCCCAGCTCTGCCTTCAGTTTCTGCTCCCCAAATTCTGGTACAGTGTTCCTTAACCATCTGAGCTGGGGCTCAAGTGGGCCTAGGTATGGCTTGAGCTACTGCTCTGGAGGGCACAAATGGCAAAACTTGGCAATGTTCCTCTGGTGCTAACTCTGCAGGTGCACAGCGTGCACGAGCTATGGAGGCGTGGCTACTTCCACCTAGATATCAAAGGATGCTTCAAAGAGCCTTGCCAATGCCTAATGACCATGGGAGTGGAGCTGCCGAGGGTCCCCACTAGGGTAATAGATAGCAGAACAGAGCTATGAGGTCAGAGATACTGCAGATAGCCCCCACTTGGGCAATGCTTAGTACAGTTTTGGAGGCAAGGCCGCCCCCCCAAGATCCCAGACCTGTAGAGCCACCAGCATGCAACGTCAACCAAGGAGAGCCACAGGCACCTGACTTCAACCCTTGAGAGCTTCTGTTTGGGCTGTGCTCAGAGAAGCCATGGGGTGGGGCTGCCTGGGGCCTTGGGGTCCAACCCCCATTTTACTGTGTCTAGAAGGTGGGACAGAGTTGGAGTCAAGGATTATTCTTAAGCCCCAAGACTGAATGCTGTTTGCCTTGCTGGGTTTTGGACTTACCTGGGACTGTTACCCCTTTCTTCTTTTCTGTTACTCCCTTTTGGAATGGGAATGTCTGTCCTGTGCCTATTATGCCATTGTATTTTGGAAGCACATAACTTGTTCAATTTCACAGGCTCACAGCTAGGGGAGAATTTACCTTAGGATGAATCATTTTTTTGAGTCTCACCCATATCTGATTTAGACTTTAGACTTTTGAGTTGATGCTGAAATGAGTTAAGACTTTTGGAGCTACTGGAATGGAAGGAATATATTAGGTTGGTGCAAAAGTAATTGTGGTTTTTGCTATTAATTTTAATGACAAATATTTTGCATGTGAGAAGGACATGAATTTTGGGAGTCAGGGGCAGAATGCTATGGTTTGAATGTTTACATACCCTCTAAAATTCATGTTAAAACTTAAATTGCCAATGTTGTATTAAGATGTGGGGTAGGGCTTTTAGGAGGTAATTAAGTCATGAGAGCAGAGCCCTCATTTATGGGATTAGTGACTTTATAAAGGGCTGGATAGAACTGGCTAGGACCTCCTTTTTGCCATTCCATCCCTTTCAGCGTGAGAGAATACAGCATTCATCCCCTCTGAAGGTTACAGCAGCAAGGAGTCATCTTGGAAGCAGAGACCAGGCCCTCATCAGATGTTGAACCTATTGGTGCCTTGATCTTGCCTTCCCAGCCTCCCAAACTGTGAGAAATAATTTTTTTTAAATAAATTATCCACTTGCAGGTGTTTTGGCTACGACAGCAGCCAAGATTCACACCATCATGGACATAGTTTGCTTAGAATTCTCTGTCTGATGATGCTGTCACTGGACATGTCCTGTTCTGTTTTTAGATTCTGTAGTCCCTGGGCACTCACTATCATACTACTTGGCTTATCTTTACCTTCCTTGTGCCTTTGCAGCACTTTCTGGAGAGTCCTGGCTGGAAGCATCTGGTTGGCTGAACTTAAGTCATGGGCTGTTTGCCCTGCTTGTTAGGTTCCAGGAGAAAGGTACTGTCTCTTCACTTTGGCTACCGTAATGGAAGACAGAAGCTGCCTTGAAATGATCTTAGGACTCTCCTCAATAGGAAGGGATTCATATGCCTGTTCAGAGATAGCTGCTAACCCCAAGGAAGATAATTCTCTTATTGAACTGGATTCCTATTTGCTCCGTTTTATTATAACACCCAACACCTGCCCTGCTGCCGCCAGCCTGTCCCCACTCCAGGTCCAGGGATGTACTTTCCTTTTTGTGTTTCTTGCCAGCCTCTCATGCAGTATTTTGGAATTCAATTCTAATGTGGCTGTGGATAGGGTAGATCTCCCATGTTCTTTACTTTTTCATATTCTTTAAAAAACAAAAACAAAAGCAAAAATCTCATGGACTTTACTCCTGCTGAGTCCTGTGAGAATCTCTGAATCCAGTTTGATTACATTCTATAAATTTTAATGAACTTATTTCCCTGGTTCAAAAAATAGTTGCTCTTTGTAGGAATTCCCTGATTCTGAGCACTGGAGATGCATAGTTCACACCCTAGAAAGACCTAGATACTCATAATATAAAATTCCTTGATCCAGTTTTTTGACTCTTTGTAAAGCCTTTCAGATGTTGAGAAGTTTGGGACATTTTCACTTTTTGGCATAGTAAATATTATATGTATATATATATATGCATATGTGTATAATTTTATTTTTTATTTATTTGTTTTTTTTTTATAGAGTCTCACTCTGTTTCCCAGGCTGGGATGCAGTGGCATGATCTTGGCTCACTGCAACCTCTGCTGCCCAGGTTCAAGTGATTCTCCAGCCTCAGGCTCCTGAGTAGCTGGGATTACAGACACCTGCCACTGCTCCTGACTAATTTTTGTATTTTTTGTAGAGATGGGGTTTTACCATCTTGGCCAGGCTGGTCTTGAACTCCTGACCTTGTGATCCACCCTCCTTGGCCTCCCAAAGTTTTGGGATTACAGCTGTGAGCCACCGAGCCCAGCCTATTATTATATGTTTTTAAGACAGAGTCTCTTTCTGTTGCCTAGGCTGGAGTGTGGTGGTGTGGTCTCAGCTCACTGCAACCTCTGCCTCCTGGGTTCAAGTGATTCTCCTGCCTCAGCCTCCTGAGTAGCTGGGATTACATGCGTGAGCCACCATGCCCAACTAATTTTTGTATTTTTAGTAGAGACGGTGTTTCACCATGTTGGCCAGGCTGGTCTCGAACTTCTGACCTCAAGTAATGCACCTGCCTTGGCCTCCCAAAGTGCTGGGATTGCAGGTGTAAGCCACCACACCCAGCCGCCATAGTAAATATTAAAGAATTGTATAGACAGAGTTACAAACATTGTGGTATGTTTCAAATATGTGCATGTTAAGTGCTCTTTTAGCAGATGTGATAAAACACAATTGTATATATAACCTTATTTGTAAATAATATCAAAAATCCCATTGATGTTGCTGTTGGACTGGTAAAGTTCTTGGTCTTGGCCTGTCCCTTGTTATCTCGATTCTAGATATGTCTGGCTCTGACATACCCTGCTATCATCTGCTTGGTCCTTCTGGAGTCCTCTCTAGAGATGGGAAGCCATCTGGGCTCCCTATCCTTGATTCTGTCTTGGCAGGACTGACCGCCATAGGATAAGGCTGGTTCTTCCCATGGCTAAAGCTTGGCTTTTGCACCTGTTATCCTAACCTAATACCTGGATGTCACCTCTTGGAAAGCTTTATGGACCCTGTGCTGGAATTGACTTCCTGTGTCTGTCCTTCTTGGGAATTTACCCTCCCTTTACACAAGAGTTCCTATTTTTGGTTTTAGAGATTCCTCTGGGTCATTGCTGAGCTGAACTGATGGAGGTTCCCTGAAATTGGCAAATGACCTAGATAATCAGGCCTCCTAACCTCAGCCCTCTGCGATACTTTGCTTTTCTGTTTCCCATCCTGTGGGGTTGGGTGGAGCAAAGGATATGGTCATTTAGAAATAGTATTTTTCACTTAACAAAGACTTCAAACCCAGGAATAAGCATAATCTCCACCAGGGAATGCCACTTAATTGCATTAAGCTTCTTAGATTTATCAGATTAAGGATAAATCTGATTTATCAAAACCAGGAGTGACTAATATTCTGGTTGACAAAATCCAGATTTAAGAGGATAGTGCTTGTTAGTTGGATCAATGAGCTGAAGTAGATATGATGGCATTTAATTGGTGCAGATGTCATATTTGTCACTTTCATTGCCCAAATTCCCAATTACATAAACTCATATTTAGTAATAGCTTAGTGGCAGCCCACTTATAAAAGGCTCAGGGGTTTTAGTTGGAAATCTTTCCAATTTACTCTAAAACTAGCATAACCCTAGTTATAAAACATCTTCACGTTGGCACACACAGCTGTCAAGGAACAATTTTACTTAGGGCTTTTGGTAAAAATGTAAAATATAAAATGAGAATATGTGGTGTGATGAGATAAGGATTCCTGAACACTTAATTCAAATAGGCATTTTTTGGTGAAGAAGTATAAATTACTAAGAGAGATTTATGACAAAGAGAATTTGAACAGACAGCTAGTTGCTGAAGATAGTTAAAAAGTTTTTGAAGAATGACATATAAAAAAGGCACTAAATCCAATTGGCTTTACAGGCAAGTGAAGTATCCAAACTTTCAAGGAATTATACTATTAAAATGATTATAGGCCTGAGTATAGGATTCTGGGTGGAAAATTTTGTTTCTCAGGATTTTGAAGGCATTGTTCCAGTGTCTTGTAGCTTCCAGTATTATTACTGCAAAGTCTAATGTCATTCTGATTCTTGAGCCTGTGTGTGAAACTCTGTTCTTCTCTGGAAACTTGTAGACTCATCTCTTTGTCTCTGAAAATTTTCAGTAGAGTGGACCTATACTTATCCACTGGGCTAGGCACTCAGTGGCTCTCTCAATCTAGAGATTATTGATTTTTTTTTCATTACTTTCATTCCCATTTTTTTTCTACTCCTCTTTTCTGAAATTTTTGTTAGAACTTCTAGATTTGTCCTTGAATCATTTCTATATCTTTTCTTTTAAAATTTTTATTTATTATTTATTTATTTATTTATTTATTTATTTATTTATTTTGAGATGGAGTTTTGCTCTTGTTACCCAGGCTGGAGTGCAATGGCGCGATCTCGGCTCACCGCAACCTCCGCCTCCCGGGTTCAAGCAATTCTCCTGCCTCAGCCTCCTGAGTAGCTGGGACTACAGGCATGCGCCACCATGCCCAGCTAATTTTTTGTAGTTTTAGTAGAGACGGGGTTTCACCATGTTGACCAGGATGGTCTCGATCTCTTGACCTTGTGATCTACCCGCCTCGGCCTCCCAAAGTGCTGGGATTACAGGCTTGAGCCACCGCGCCCGGCCTATTTATTTATTTTTTAATTGTACTTTAGGTTCTGGGGTACATGTGCAGATCATGCAGGATTGTTGCATAGGTACATACATGGCATGATGATTTACTGCCTCTATCCCCCCGTCACTTATATCTGGCATTTCTCCCCATATTATCTCTCCCCAACCTCCCCCCGTGCTTTCCCTCCCACAGCCCCCCAACAGAACCCAGCATGCGATGCTTTCCTCCTGTGTCCATGTATTCTCATTGTTCAACACCCATCTATGAGTGAGAACATGCGGTGTTTGGTTTTCTGTTCTTGCGTCAGTTTGCTGAGAATGATGATTTCCAGATTCATCCATGTCCCTACAAAGGACATAAACTCATTGTTTTTTATGGCTGCATAGTATTCCATGGTGTATATGTGCCACATTTTCCTTGTCCAGTTTATCATTGATGGGCATTTGGGTTTGTTCCACGTCTTTGCTATTGTAAACAGTGTCACAATGATCATATGTGTGCATGTTGTCTTTATAACAGAATGATTTATAATCCTTTGGGTATATACCCAGTAACGGGATTGCTGGGTCAAATGGAATTTCTGTTTCTAGATCCTTGAGGAATTGCCACACTGTCTTCCACAATGGATAAACTAATTTACACTCCCACCAACAGTGTAAAAGTGTTCCTATTTCTCCACATCGTCTCCAGCATCTGTTGTTTCCAGATTTTTTAATGATTGCCATTCTAACTGGCGTGAGCTGGTATCCCAATGTGGTTTTGATTTGCATATCTCTAATGACCAGTGATGATGAGCATTTTTTCATATGTTTGTTGGCCTCATATATGTCTGTATCTTTGTCTTTTACTCTAGTTTCTAGGGAACTTCATTATCTTTCAGCCTTTCTATTGAAGTTTTCAATTCTGCTATTATACTTTTACTTTCCAATAACTTGGTTTTGTCATTGTTGTCTACGTATCTGTTTCTTAGAGTATTATCTTATTCCTTGGCTGTAATACCCTCTTTATCATATAAGAAAGACATTATCATATTTTTCTGAATAAAGTAATAATAGTTAAAAATGTTGTATTCTCCATGCATAATCTCTCTTTTCTCTGGAGAGCTTTATTCTGATTATTTTAGACTCTTTCATATTAGATGATTTTCTCAAATGCCTGGGATCCTTAGCCATGTGCTTATATTTAAAAGAGGGTCACTAAAAAGCTGTCTGACCAAGAGAGAACACTACTGTAAACTATGGACTTTGGGTAATAAGGATGCGTCAATGTAGGTTAATCAAGTGTAGCAATGTACCTCTCTGGTGGGGGATGTTGACGTGAGGAGGCTGTGCATGTGGGAAGTGGGCAGAGGATATGAGGAAAATCTCTTTATCTTCTGCTCAGTTTTGCTGTTAACCTAAAAATATTCTAAAAGAGCATTTTTGAATATTCAGAAGATAAAGTCTGTTCAACAAACAAAAACAAAACATTTGTTTTGGACACTCTAACCATTGCAGTAGGCAAAGAAAAACTCAACTTAATGGGGAAAAAAAAGGTGTTTGGACTATCTGTGTGCATGATTAGGACTTCCTGACTGTGATTTTCACTGTGTGGCCATCTAGCTGTCTATTTCTTGGGGAGCCCCTGGTGCCCATGTCTTTAGGTTTTTTGTTTTGGATCTGTCAGATCCACTGACAAGACTCTTCCAAACACTTGCATAGAAAATATATACCTGGCTTCCAGGAGTCTCAAGAAAAGTAAAAATAACAAAAGGAAAATGGATTCTACCAGATATTAAGACTGTATTAGCCAGGTGTGGTGGCTCACCCCTGTAATTCCAGCACTTTGGAAGGCGAGTGGATCACGAGGTCAGGAGTTCGAGACCAGCCTGGCCAACATGGTGAAACCCCATCTCGACTAAAAATACAAAAATTAGCTGGGTGTGGTGGCACACACCTGTAATCCCAGCTACTCTGCAGGCTGAGTCAGAAGAAACACTTCAACCCGGCGGGTGGAGGAGGTTACAGTGAGTCAAGATTGTGCCACTGCATTCCAGCCTGGCAGATCAGCCTGGACAACATAGTGAGGCCCTGTCTCCACAAAAAAAATACAAAAATTAGCCAGGCATGGTGATGTGTGCCTGTGATCCCAGTTACTCGGGAGGTTGAAGTGGGAGGATGCTTGAGTACACGAGGTGGATGCTGTAGTGAGCCAAGATCACACCACTGCGCTCCAGCCTGGGCAGCAGAGCTAGATCCTGTCTCAAAACAAAATAAAACAAGCAAAACAAACCAAAAAAACACCAGAAAGATTGTGTTAGAAAGCAACACTGATGAAAAGCATGGTGGTATCATATAAATTGACAGATTAATGGAACAGAATTATAGGTAGTCTATAAAATGTAGTGTGAAATGTAGTATAGTGAAGCTGTTACCACAAATTAGTATAGGAAGGAATATCCAATAAGTGCTGCCAAAACCATTGATTATTTGGGGGGTAAAGTTAGCACTTCACCTTTTATGCTAAAATTAGGTTAATTGTTCATGCTTTGTCTTATTTTGTTCAATAATTATTTGTCTCGTATTATGTTCAAGGCAGATTAAAGTATAAAATTAAAAATAATATTAGAAAGAGGATAACAGTGTAAGCCCAAAATAACTGGAAAGGAAAAACATCCATAAATTTGACTACATACAAATTAAAAACATCTGCAGACAAAAGAACAAAATAATACAGAAAAATTTTTTATAACAAATATGCCGGGTAAAGGGTCTATATCCTCTATCTACAAAGAGCTTATACAAATTGATCAGAAAATAGTAAAACCTGATAGAAAAATGGGCAAAATACATTCGTAGAAGGAACGAAAGTGCTGAAGAAGTATACGTTAAAAACTCTACCCTCACTAGCCAGCCATGGTAGCTTATGCCTGTAATCCCAGCACTTTGGGAGGCTGAGGCAGGTGTATTGCTTGAGTCCAGGAATTAGGGACCAGCCTAGGCAACATGATGAAATTCCATCTCTACAAATAAAAAAATGCAAAAATTAGCCAGGCATGGTGGCACACACCTGTAATCCCAGCGACTAGGGAGGCTGTGGCACAAGAATTGCTTAGGCCTGGGAGGAGGAGGCTGTAATGAGTCCAGATTGCACCACTACACTCCAGCCTGGAAAAAAAAAAAAAAAAAGTCTACACTCACTAGTAATCAGGCCTCACCATTGAAAGGTGATACCATTTTTCCCCTGTTTAATTAATAATAGGCAAAGGAATTTAAAAATTATAATAATGCATCTTATGTATACCTTGAAATGAGCACTTTCATAAAATGCCACTGAATGTATGAGTAATTTTTTTTTCTGGAAAGCAACTTGGCAGTCTGTATCAAAACATCCACGAGCAACAAATATCTCAAGCCCCTTCCTCCTTCTTCAGAGCCTTGAAAATGCTATTCCGTCTGCCTGGAATGCTCTTCCCCATCTCTTCCTAGATCATTCTGTTCAGGCTGTGAAGCCCAGCTCCTCCAGGCAGGCTTTCATGACCTCAGGCTAGATCAGATTCTTTTTTTTTTTAGCCTCATCCATCAGCCAGTGTTTTGGGAGTCAGTTTCGGGGAGAAGGCAGAAGGACCCACTGTTCAGTATGTAAACTTCCACTTAATTCCTTTTATTTATGGTGCTCCTACCCTCAATTATGCCTGGCATTTCTCGATTTTTTTTTTTTGAGACAGAATCTCGCTCTATCACCCAAGCTGGAGTGCGAGTAGCTGGGACTACAGGCGTGCACCACCACGCCCGGCTAGTTTTTTAGTAGAGATGGGGCTTTCACCATGTTGACCAGGCTGGTCTCGAACTCCTGACCTCAAGAGATCCACCTGTCTCGGCCTCCCAAAGTGCTGGGATTATAGGCATGAGCCACTGCACCAGGCTGCATTTCTCGATTTTATCCTATCCAGAGAATAAACGTCCACCCCTTCATAGAGTTGGGAAGGTGTGGTCACCTCGCTGCTCAGTGAAGGGAGGGAATCCCTGGGGCCTAGCTGCTTTCAATGAACTCTCTTGTTTTTAGCTCCACCTCCATTCCTACTCAGAGGCAGTCTGTGGCTTCATTTCTTGTAATTTGTGCTTTCTGTGTTTCTGAATCATCTACAATGAATCACTTCCACAATCAGAAAAAAACCCCTAAATTTTCTTTAATTAAAATTTCCTACCTTTTGACCCAGTAATTTCACTTCTTGGAATGTCTTTTTTTTTTTTAAGGAAACAGAAAGTTGGAAAACATTTAGGTATAAACATCTGCATCACAGTACAGTTTATAATAGAGTGTGATTAGCTGCGAACATTCTAAAAATCCAATATCAGGGTCATGGTTTAAATAGGCATTAATAAAGCCTTTAAGTGGTATTTCCAAAAATATATTCTTAATGACATGAGAAAAAACTTATGATTTGTTGTAAAATGAAAAAAAAGCACAATATAAAATTGTAGGTATATCTTTACTAAGATTTTATTTTAAAATATACATGGAAGAAGGCTGGAGGGAATTACTGCTGAATATTAACAGTTGTTACCTCTGGGTGGTGGGGTCTCATTCACTGTCTTCAATGATCATGCATTATCTTTATAATTCAAAAGAATTTTTATATATGTAAAGGAGGAGAAAATTAAAAAATGTAATCTTAGGCAGCATTAATAGAAGTAGAAGTTTTTTAGGGCAAGAGAGGCAATAATCTGGATTCTGACCAACCAGAGTGTCATGTCTAGCATACAGGGAGGGTGGCACACGGTAAGGGGAAAGTAGGCTGGGCGCAGTGACTCATGCCTATAATCCCAGCACTTTGGGAGGCAAGGTGGGTGGATCATCTGAGGTTAGGAGTTCAAGACCAGCCTAGCCAACATAGTGAAAAATACAATTGTTAAAAGAAAATACAACTATTTTAGTCTCCACTAAAAAGATAAGAATTAGCCAGGCCTGGTGGTACACACCTGCAATCCTAGCTACTGGGAAGGCTGAGGCACAAAAATTGCTTAAACCCGGGGGGCAGAGATTGCATTGAGCCGAGATCATGCCACTGCACTCCAGCCTGGGCAACAGAGTGAGACTTCACCTCAGAAAAAAAAAAAAAGAAAGTAAACAAATTGCAGGTTGGCCAGAGACTTCTGGAAATCAGGATTATCTGGAGGAATGGGAGGGAAAGGCAGGCTCAGGCTGGACCTGGTGGCTGTCTGTATGTGGCTGTAGTACTATTTGGGAAGGACAGAACTGAGTGTCCCATGGCTCTGGGATCAGAGCCAAGGCTGGAGAGAGATTCTTAGAGGTGGAGAGAGATGTTCTGACAATGCTGTGATGATACCTCTTCCTGCAAATGTCAATGGTCATGCTGAAGTTGGTGTGAAAAGGAAGAATCCCTAGTCAAAAAACTGGAGGTCAATGATAGAACCATAAGGCCGGAAAGCCAGTGGCCAGTGAGCCAATGTGTTAGATTGGGAAGAAGTTTTGACATCACCCAGCTTGACAGCCCTCTACTTTGTTTATGTGCAGCTTGTGATGTCCTCATGCTCCCATGGGTCATAGATAAGGTGACCTTGGGTTATGCAAAATTCCCAGTGCACTCCACATAACCCCATCCTTGTCTTTCCTATTCAGGAAGGCAATGTGAATCTAAGTGACTGGAATTAATCTTATTACAGAAACAACCTTGACTTTTTTCTGATTCATGCAAAGTAGCAACATCACTCGTGAGTTTCAGATCAATGATGAGTGACAAGTTACCCCATGCAACGCTCCTCATACCTAATTGTCACATACATGTTTCTCATCCAACTCTTTCATTTCACAATGGGGAAATTGAGGCCTGGAGAAGGGAAACAGCCACAGTCAAGCGAGTGTGAGGTAGGAGCCGAGTCTCCTAACTGCAAACGGCGGCTCTTTCTGTAACTGAGAACCACCAGCTGTCAACCTAGATTTTGGTTGGTGGCAGCAAGGGAGAGACTGGTGAGAGGTAAGAAGGAAGCAAAGGAAAAGAAAGGTGTGAACCTGCTGTGTTCACAGGGAGATGAACACAGCCACATCACCAGGGAGATGCCTGCATCCAACAAACCTAGCATTTTCCAGAGCTCCTGCCTGAGAGGGTTTCATGGTGAAACCCCATCTCTACTAAAAATACAAAAATTAGCCAGGCACAGTGGTACACACCTGTAATCCTAGCTACTGGGGAGGCTGAGGCGCAATAATTGCTTGAACCTGGGAGGCAAAGGTTACAGTGAGCCAGTGCTTAGAGGTGAGGTGGGGCCATGAGGGTGGTCGTCTGGGTTGAATCGTGCCTCCTGCCAGTTACATGGAAGTTTTAACCCCTAATACCGCAGAATGTAACCTTATTTGGAAATAAGGTCTTTTGAGGGGTAATCAAGTTAAATTGAAGTCATTAGGGTGGGTCCTAATCCAATATGGGTGATGTCCTTATAAAAGGGAAATTTAGACACAGGGACAGACACAGGTAAAGGGAGAACACCAGGTGAAGATGAAGGCAGAGATGGGAGTGATGCGTCTAAAAGCCAAGGAGTGCCGAAGATTGCCAGCAAAACACCAGAGCTAAGAGAGACACATGGAGCAGTCTCCCTCACAGCCCTCGGAAGGAACTAGCCCTTTGGATAGCTTGATCTCAGACTTCTGGCCTCCAGACTGAGAATCAGTTTCTGTTGCTTAAGCCTTGCAGTTTGTGTCGCTTTGGTACAGTACCTGGCAAGGGAATACAGGTGGGACAGAGCTTACAGCCGCTCTTCACTGCGTAGCCTTCACCATACCCCCACCCCAAATGGTATGATCCCAGCCCCACAACACTGTCCTCACTCTTAAACCCCCAGCCCATATGTCCTTGTGTTTGTGTGGCCACCGGTCTAGGACCCAACTCGTCTTGCCAAAGGTCTGAGTTCCTGAGCCCCAGCCTGATCCCAGCTCTGACACTAAGCTCAAAGTGGGTGAGCTTTGAGGGAAGGGAAGGATGCCATCTCTGCTTACCAAAACCTTTCTTCTCCTACCTTTCCAAACTAGGAAAGTTTGGGGATAACAGAAACACCAAACAAGGGTTCTCAGGCCCCTTGGCTAATGCTGGCTCTAAAAGGACAACTTTTTTTTTTCCCCTTGAGACAGAGTTTCGCTTTTGTCACCCAGGCTGGAGTGCAATGGCACAGTCTTGGCTCACTGCAACCTCTGCCTCTCGTGTTCAAATGATTCTCCTGCCTCAGCCTCCTGAGTAGCTGGATTACAGGCATGTTCTACCATGTCTGGCTAATGTTGTATTTTTAATAGAGATGGGGTTTCTCCGTGTTGATCAGGTTGGTCTCAAACTCCTGACCTCAGGTGATCCACCCGCCTCAGCCTCCCAAAGTAAAAGAACAACTTCTAACCTGTAGTCTCTAGCCTCTCACCCTGGCCAGAGGAGAATCTCTTAGACAAGGACCTCAACTTCCTGGGGTCATGGACTTCCAATGTGCGAACAGCCTCCTTTTTGAGGCTTTCAGGATTGAGCCCAGCCTTACTCAATCCAGCAGTGGTTCAGATCCCTGAGAGGTAGTGGCGATTGCTGGAGACTAGCTGGAGAAGTCAGGAGGGCTTCCTGGAACCTCTGTTAGCCTGGCTGAAAGGTGTGAGCTTAATTTTACTGCATGATTCCTGAGCCAGGCACAGTCATGTACTTTCACTTATTTGGTTTCCTATCACTTGTGAGGCAGGTGATGCTATTTGCATTTTAGGGAATAGAAAACTGAGACTTAGAGAAGCGAAATAATTGACTCCAGACCACAGCATTTAAACTCAGGGCCCTCTGATGCTAAAGCTCATCTCATTATTCTGCACTAAGGCCTTTTCCAGGGTCCAGTAGTATTTAAAGGATTGGCGGAATTTTGAGGTATGGGGACAGGGACACGGCATGCTGACACAGGAGCAGGGTGGGAATGTGCTGGGTGAATCTGGGGAGCCAGGAGGAAACTGGCCTGATCGATTTCAGGGATTCAGAGGGAACAATGCAAACCACAGCTGGAAGAGGAAGAGGGTGGTAATTTATTAGGCTGAGCATTCAGACTCGCTGGGTAAGCAGCAAGTGAGTGAGTGAGCTGTGGATGAGGGGTACAGAGCTGGTGTTTTCAACACATATCCTGATGGGAGAGGGGCCAACTTGCCAACCTGCTGTAAAGGCATCATGGCTTTCAAGAAGGATGTGGCCGTATCAGATAGGCCCCCTTCCCTTCTTCAGCCCTAGCCCAAGAGGTCCCCCTGGAAAGGGAGGACAACCAGCTTGCTTCTGAGGGTCACTACCTAGTGCTCTCCCCTGCCTGGGTCACCTTCCACATAGGTCAATTCTGCCAGCAGTGGACCCATCCTCAGCCACGCCTCCTGTATCTCGATGGCTCATCAGGACCTAAGTGCCCCCTCAGCCTGTCAGTCCCTCCTCTGACTTTGCACAAGCAGTGTTCTCTGCTGGAATCCTCAGTGTTCTCTTTCCCTCCCCAGTGAACTCCTAGTCAAGACCCAGTTCAATTGTTCATTTTGTTTCTGCAGCCTTGGTGACTCATTGGCAAGATTCAACCTCTTCCACTTCTGTACATTGCCATTGTCCTTGCTGAGGTCTGGGTGCATGGAGAGCAGATAAAAAGCAGATCCTTAAGTTGCTCCTCCTGGTGGGCAGACTAGAAAGGGCCAAGGTAGGAAGGACAAGTGACCTAAGCCTCCCTTCCCAAATACCAAGGATGAGGATGAGGTGGGGTGAGCGCAGGGCCCGCCTGAACTGGACCGTGAAGGGTTTGGCTGGCAGGCATGCTTGGGGAGCAAACCATCCAGTATGGAAGCACTTTGCAGGGGGCAGTGTGGCCAGATTAGCGACGGGCATGGGGGAGGCAGGGCAAGCACACTTATGCTTAATGGGCTGGAGCAGTGGGGACGAAAAGAAGATAGTGTCTGAGGCTTTTCAAAAGGCAGAGCATTTAGGAATCAGGGCTGTTGGGGCCAGAAGGTATGAGTTTGAGGATTCAAGGTGCTGGCTGGAGTTGGGGGTTGCAGAGACCAAAGAGATTATGGACCAAAAAGAAAAGGAAGCCTGGGCAAAATAACTCAATCCCTCCCACCCCCAGCACATATGATTGTATAAATACACACCTAGCTTGTGATCAAGTCCTGTTTATTTTAGAAGCATGAACAGCAGAACTAGGAAGGAGTGATGAAAACAAGGCTCCAGTTCCCTTGACAGGGCCAGATCCGGCATAGGCTCTGTCTGTGAGATCAAGGCTGACCCAGCAGCCTCAATCTGCCTTTTTCTGTGAGGTGAGGTTGTGAGGCCAACCTGCGCATGGGTGACTCTTCCGTAGGGTGAGGTTGGGGTAAGTTGGCTCTGGGTCCCTCTGGATCAGTTGCAAAAGGCCAGAGGGCCCCCAATACCCTTGGCCAGGAGCCTCCCATGCTGACTCTGTCTGTGCTTAGGCAAAGCCACATACTGGAGAGGAAGCCATAGTGCCTGGTGGGCACCAGGAAGGCCTCAGGTGTTCAAGAACAACTTGCAATGCGGCTCTGTGGCCAGCAGGCATCTGCTTCCCTGGCCCAGTCATCAATGCAGAGCCTTCAAGGCGGGGGCATCCCAGGCAGCCATACTTCTCAGGACCCCTCTGTTGGGTGACATAAGCCCCAGGCCTCTATACATACTGCTTCTTAGAAGCAGAGCTGCTGGGGCGACTGGGGGATTTTCGGCCATTCTGAGGGGGTGGGTCCAGGAAGAGAGGGGGCCTAGAAGAAGCCAGCCTCTCCTCCGTAGTCAGGTTGGCCCAGTTCTGCTCGCTGGATGAGAGCCCATTGTAGGTGGGGCATGGCGGGGATGAGGGCCCCTGGCCCATGGGGAGGTAGAAGAAGACCTGGTCCGTGTAAGGGTCTGAGGAGGTGCCCTGGGTTGGGGGTGCGTCTTGGCCCTGCGGTGCCTTCATCCCCCGGCTGAGGCAGCGACACAGCAGGTGCACCAACTCCAGCAGGTTAAGCACCAGGGAGATGAGTCCGACCACCAGCATGAAGATGATGAAGATAGTCTTCTCCGTGGGGCGAGAGACAAAGCAGTCCACGAGGTAGGGGCAGGGCGCTCGCTGGCACACAAACACAGGCTCCATGGTCCAGCCGTATAGGCGCCACTGGCCATAGAGGAAGCCTGCCTCTAGCACGCTCTTGCAGAGCACGCTGGCCACATAGGTGCCCATCAGTGCTCCACGGATGCGCAGGCGACCATCTTCTGCCACCGAGATCTTGGCCATCTGACGCTCTACAGCCGCCAGCGCCCGCTCCACCTGTGGGTCCTTGGCCGGCAGTGCCCGCAGCTCTCCCTCCTTCTGCCGCAGCCGCTCTTCTCTCCGAGAGAGGTAAATTACATGGCCCAGGTAGACCAGGGTGGGCGTGCTGACGAAGAGGAACTGCAGCACCCAGTAGCGGATGTGGGAGATGGGGAAGGCCTGGTCATAGCAGACGTTGGTGCAGCCCGGCTGGGCCGTGTTACACTCGAAATCTGACTGCTCATCACCCCACACTGACTCGCCAGCAAGTCCCAGGATAAGGATGCGGAAGATGAAGAGCACTGTCAGCCAGATCTTGCCCACCACGGTGGAGTGCTCCTGGACCTGGTCTAGCAGCTTCTCGAGGAAGCCCCAGTCACCCATGGCTCCCGGGCCTCCGTCTGCAAGGAGACAGAGTGTGTCAGCATGTCAGCATGTCAGCATGGCATCCTTCTCGTTCGTCCAGCAACAAGTCTGCAGGGACGTCTGCCTTGCCCATCCTACCTACAAAGAAACCCAGGCTCAGGAAGGGGAAGGACCAGCCTGGGGGCTCCCACTCAGCAGTGCAGGCAGGACCCAAAGCAGATTTTTGGATGTTGGCTGCCAACCTCTTTGCATGGTCTCATTCTGCTATGGCTAAGGGCTCTACCTAATCACACATCTATGTCCCTCTTGTCCCCGAGCCATCGCCCCAGGATGGCCACAGGCCAAGGAAATCTGGGTGGAGTTGAGGCTCCTTCGCCTGTGGGAACAGAATTTGAGGAACTTATCCAAGGCTGTGCAGCTGGGCTATGCCCTTCCTCCCTTTTGCCCAAAGTTGGCTACCCACAGAGCGCGGGGGATGGTGCTGTTGGTAAAAGTGTTATCTTCTGCTTCTTAGGGGGCTCAAAGCCTCAGGTCCTTGCTCCCCGCTTCATATCTTACCCAGCTGGCGTCATTCTAATCTTTGAGCCACAGGGGCTGGGAGGAGGGAGAGCTTTTAGAAGCTGAAGGCAGCAGCATCCTTTAGCTCCACCTGTCAGCAATAATGACCATGGACTTCTTCCTCCACCTCCACTCCCACCCCCTCCCACTCCTAAAGCTGATGCTGCCAAATTCTAGACTCTTGAAAGGAATCGTTCACTGCAGGGTGAGGCACAGGCCACAAAGTTCCCAAGGGGGAAGTGCCTCTTCCCAGGTGCAAAGCTGTTTCTAGCCAGGCTCTGGAAGCGGCCCTGGGTTCAAATTTGCGGCCCCTTGGATAAGGAACAAACCTCTGGGCGCCTCAGTCTCCTCCACAGTAGCGTGGAAACAATAGTATTCCCACCGCCTCCGGTTGTTATAAGGATTCCATGGAAAGAGGGTGGGAGCCTGGCCAAGGCCACCTGGGTGAGCGCGGCTCTGTCGCTGCTGCGTTCCGCAGTAACCCCGGTCCGGGCCTCGGAGGACCCAAGACTCCTCCCGGCCTCCTGCGAGCAGGTGGCGTCCCCGGTCCCCTCCTACCTCGCGACTCACCGCCTGCCTGCCGGGCGGCCCAGGTGGAGGTGGGGACGATGGCCGGAACGGCGCCCGCGGGAGCCCTGCTGGACCGCGAGGGCGGCGGGGGCGCCTTAAATAGCGCAGAGGGGCGGGGTGGGGGCAGGAAACGCGACGGGGAGGGCGGCGGGCGCTGGAGAGAGGGCGGGGGCGGGGACTGGGAGGTGCAGACTCCCTAAACCCACTTCGGGGAGGTGGCCCTGTGATTTGGGGTGGAGGCAAGAGGGGCTGACCTACCTCTCCTCTCCGTTCTTTCTCCATCAGGTATTCCAGACGGCAAACTCTCCTTCTGTAGTTTCTTTGGTGGGGGAAGGGGAGTTCTCCCAGGCCAGGCTCTCTCAGGGTGGCTGGTTTTGAAAGGGCTGCAGGAAGAGCTGTTGATCTGGGCTACTGGCCTGGGGGCCTGTGAGGGTGGGCAGATGGGACTGGGGTGTGGGGACCCCTCATTTGCTAGGTGGCCCTAGTGTGCCAGGATGAGGTGATCCAGGCTGATTACGGTGTGGAGAGCCACAACGGGGGACAGGGGTTGTAATCCACACTTCCAGCATCAGTGGTAGAGCTGGGGTCTGCCTACACCTAACCCTTGTTCTTCCAGAATTCTCAAACATCTCCATGCCTGGGCAGGCTACACAATCAGAGACCGTTAAGCAACTGCCATAGACTCCTTGAGACGGGGTCGGGGAACCGTCTGACCGTTAGCTTAGACTCAGTTCTCATGCCTGTAAATGGTGGCCTGGTGATGTGGGGACATCCCTAGGAATGAAAGGGCTACATAGACCTTGCATTCAGGCATCACAGGTGGGTGAACATCGATGAGGGTCTGCTGTGCTGCAGATGCTGCCTGGGGACCTGGGAATGCCATGATGAACCAGCCAAACCTGCTGTCTGGCCTTCTCCCTCACTGGCTGCTGGTGCAGGGATTGAGCATATCAGCACTTGGATAATGGTAAAATGATAAATGTGGAAAGCTCTCCTGAGAGGCACTGGATGATTCCCAGGGGACTTGGTTAGGAACATTTCCCGGAGGAGAGGAAATGCTCTTTCCCCTCCATTAGCCAAGTGGAGGGGATGAGCATTCTAGGTAGAGAGGCAGCAGGAGCATGGCTAGAGGGCCTGGAGCTGTGGGGCCCTGAGACGGTGGCCACTACCCTCAGTGCTGAGACTTTGTTGGTGGCTGAGCCCAGGAGTTGAGACTTTGCTATTGACTACTGTACCTTTAGGCAAGTGACTCAAATCCCTGTGCCTCAATTTCTTCCTCTGCAGAATGAGGATAGTAATAGAATCTACTCTGTAGGGTTGATGGCATATAGTGTGTACCATCATCAAAGCACATAGTGTAATGGTGGTAGATAAAGTTTTTCAAGCGAGTAGAGGCTAAAAACATTGTGATACTATAACAAAAAGGGCCTGTGGGTTGTTCTTGGAGGGTGGTAGGGGCTGGTGCAGCTGAGGAAAGGGAAGGTGGCAGGGGGCTACTGGCGGGGGGGAGGGGGGGCTGGTGGCGCAAAAGTCCCTGTTCCTCCACAACAGGATTCAATCCTTGGATTCCCTGGGCCCCAGGACTGGGTCCCTAAGGGTTCTGTCTTTGGGCCCAGCAGGAGGACATCTTTGGTGGCGAGTGGGGACATTCAGACCTGAGAACTTCAGGGATGGCTGCCCCTGGGGGGGTCCGGCTGAGCTGGCTTCCCCTCTAGGCTTCTCCCTCAGGGCCAGGCTGAACTGAGTCTCCTGGATTTCTGAAGCTGACAACTGCCCCATTTAGTTCTGACCCTTGAGGGCATGAGAACCAAGGCTCCTGGAGGCTGGTTCTCACCACGCCCCCACTGCAGCTCTGCTCACTCCCGAGTTCCTCTCCTGGGGCTGGCCCCAGCTCTCCCAAAGCCTTTCTGATTCGGTCTATTGGGAAGAGGCAGGAGCGAGGGGAGAGCTGGGGAGTGACGTCAAGGCTGCCCTCACCCTGCTCTGACCTCTTCCTCAAATTAGGAGGTTCGAATAACTCAGCCTCTTCCCCAGAGGATGAAGAAGCTGGGATCAACCAAGACAACAGTTACCACAACCTGGCCTTTCCACCTGGGAAACGTCCCGGGAACCCCACACTTCCCTGCATTCCCACTGCCCTGGACCTGTTCAGGCTGCCGCCACCTCAGTGGCCTCCCAGCTGGTCTCCTGGCCTCTGGCCCCACCCCTTCAACCAAGCCTCCACACTTCCCTAGGAATCTGACCAACATTGCTCTGCTGAAAAGCCATCTATAGCTCCCTATCACCTTCTGGGTAAGCCCTAGGCTCACCAACCTCCAGTCCTTGGCCACTTCTCCAGCCTTACTCCTCACCCTTCTCTCTGTGACCCAACCATATCTCACTGCTGGGGTTCTCTGTGCACTCTTGCCTTCGTCCGTGCTGTTCCCTCTGCATGGAGCACCCTCACATGCCGACCCCTGTGAATCAGGACCTTTCTCAGTTGTTGCCTTCTCCCAGAAGTCCCCGTGCTGTCCTCCTCTGGGCTAGCTGTACCTTTGTGCTCTCAGTGGCTCAGCTACTACCCATGGTGCATTGTTTTTGTTGTTATTTAAACATTTTTATTTGTGTTAAAAAGCACCTACCATAAAATGCATCATCTTAAGGGTTTTAAGCGTACAGTTCAGTAGTGTTGAGTATATTCATGTTGTTGTGCAACATATCTCCAGAGCTTTGTCATCTTGCAAAACTGAAACTCTGTCTCTAGGAAGCCACTCCCCTCTCCCCCCTTTCCCCATTCCCTGGTGCATGGTCTACTTGAGCCCCTTGAGGGCAGGCAGCTGGGTCTTTATATCTCCACCACTTAGCAGTGCACCAGGCCTGTATGTAAATTTGTTAATTCAACAAGTAGTTTGGTGCAAAAGTAAGCTGAGCACCTCCTGTGCACTGTGACGCTGTCCTACACATTAGAAATAACCAAGGAACAACAACAAAAAATCCCCGTCCTCGGGGGTTTTACATTCTAGCTGGCCAGAAGACAGATAATAAAATGTAGAACATGTTAGATGGTGATGAATGCTGTGAGGGAAATAAAGTAGGGAGGAGTGACAGTGCAGGGGTGGCAAGTTTCAATTTCTAATAGAAGAGGAGAGGATGTCTCACTCAGCAGTTGACATTTGATGCCAGCCCTGAAGGCAGGGAGGGAGCCCTATGGCTACTTGCGGGCATAGCATTCCACATAGAGGGAACCTAGTATGCAAAGGTCCTGGGGAGGGAGTGTGCCTGGTGCTTCCTGGCTTGGGGACAGCAGGAAGTCACGTGGTTGCAACAGGTGAGCAAAGAGAGGCGTTTAGCAAGGCAACAGGCAAGATGCAGGTGGGGCAGATCTTGCGGGCTCTTGAAGGCCTGTGTAGGTTGCCTTTGGAGATTTCGGACCGAGGAGTGATGTGGCCTGACTTAGGTTTTGACAGGATCACCCCAGCTGCTGTGCCGGGAATAGACTATGGTGGTGGGTGACAGGCAACCGCCTTCAATGTAGGACTTGCTGTCCAGCTGTGTGAAGCCTAGCCAGCTGACTGCCTCCACCTATTAGGACTTCCAGGGGTGCTTCTGCTGTCTAGATGGCCATGTTCTTCCTGGGATGGCCTCAGGCCATGACTAGGCCAGGGGATGGCCAAGGCCTCGCCTTTGCTGTTCGATGCAGAGCTCCCCACGTACCAGTCTCTGCTTCTGAGCTCCCTGGGACACGTCTTGCTGTCAATCCTACTTCCTGCCCTTTTCCGCTTATAGAAGCCACTCCCCAGTGTACCCTCTTAACCCTTCCTCAGAGTCCACGTCCCAGAGTCAGAGGCAGGAAGTGAGAGATGGAAGCAGTCATCTCAGTGAGAGATGATGGGATGTCAGTTTGGGCTGCTGTAAGACTGAGTAGCTTAAACAACAGACATTTATTTCTCATAGTTGGGAAGCATAGAAGTCGGAGATTCAGGTGCCAGCATGGCAAAGTTCTTGGTGAGGGCCATTTTCTGTTTGCATTCTCACATGGAGGAGAGAGAGAGGGACCATCTCTTTCCTGTGTCTTCTTATAAGGGCACTAATCCCATTCAGGAGGCTCCATCCCATGACCTAGTGACCCCTGAAGGCCCCACCTCCTGATGCCATCACACTGGGTGGTAGAATTCAGCTTATGAACTTTGGGTAGAAATTCAGCATATGAACTTTGGGAAGACGCAAACATTCAGTCCATATGGGGACTTGGATCAGGGTGAATGAATGAATACAAAGGAATCTCCTGTTTATCTTGGGCTGCGGGGTGGCTGTGACATTATACAGTAGGTGTAGATTTGAAGACTATATGAAATCCCAATCTGTCATATGCATGATTGAAGGGAGTTTGCAGTGAATACTCATGTGGTGGGGAAGGAAGATGTAGAGGCATGTACCCTGAGAAGGCCAAGGGGACGTGAGGGCCACCTTGTGGCGACACGATGTGTCCTGCGACTTGGTGGTGAACAGTAGTCACCCAACACATACTGGATGAGATCAGTGAACTGCACTGCTCGGAACAGCTCCAGGTCAAAGGCAGGCTGTGCAGGGCTGGAATGTCCCCTCCTCCATGGTCCTGGCCCATAGCCTGGAGAAATGGGGCCAGGACTAAACGCTCAGTCCTTGCTGAGCATTAATTCTTTGCAGGAATAGCCCGTGATGTTCTCTGGTTGCTCTGACCTCCAAGCCACCCTTGACCAGGCAGCCAGAACCACCCAGGGAGATGCTGGAATGCATATCGGCAACTAGGTGGAGATCACCCCTCCCTGAGACCTTTGCAACCCTCCAGCCTGAGCAGAGGCCGACCTCCAGTGCATCAGGCAGAGACGTTCTTGAGCACAGTCATACCTGGGAATTTGTTAGATACATTGGTGCTGTGCTAAAGTTTTACCTACAGTGCTTCCTTCTACCTCACAACAGTCCTCTGTGTAGGAAGAACTGGGTGCCATGCTGACTCTGTTCTCCTGTGCTCTCCACCCTGCCCTGTGCGCTGGGAGGCTGAATTGCCCTCTGACTTCTGGTTTGGTTAAGTAAGTGGGAGCCACTGGCCGGCAAGCAGGAGATGGGAAAGTGAATTTGGGGGATTTACCTGGTTGCTGGCATTGGCTGCATCCCATAGCTCCTGTTCATTGTTACCTGGTACTAACCTCAGGGTGCTACAGTGTCCATACGGTTGAAAACGGTCTTTCTAGGAAACTCCCTTTGAAGTTACTTGGTTTAAATGTGCCATCTGTTTTCTGCCAGGACCCTGATTGGTACAATTCCCATTGTACTGATGGCAAGACTGAGGTTCTGAAGGCCTGCCCAAGATGTAGTATGCTGAAGCTGTGCTCAGGAAGTGGTCAAGCCATGAATCCATCATGGGGGTGTGGGAACAGTGTCAGCCAGCCCTGGGCTCTTTAAATTTGGCTGGCTTATCTACCCTCTAATGGCCACCCATGAGGGCACAGGTGACCCACTGGCTATTCTGTCTCTGCGACGACTTCACCTCTCCTTGCTCGCTGTGGCACTTGGCTCACTGGCTCCTGAATTGCTGGCTCCCAGCCTCGGCTCTGATAGTCACTAAGTGTTCCTCTGGGTTAATATAGCCTTGCACCCCGTTTTGCTTCCCATTCTGGTCTGGCCTTGGGTATTGGTGTCCCCTAAATTTCAGGTCATGACAGAGCACCGGAGCAGGGCTGTGAGCCACCTCAGGGGTTGGTTCGTGCGCGAGATGAGCCTGTGTTCCTGTCTCTTAGCTCTGCGGGCACAGGTCCTACCTCCCTGTACAGTCCCAGCATCCTGCCACGGCCCTGGTGCAGCGAAAATGCTCAGGGAAAATGGGATGAGCCGAATAAAATGTGGGTGAGGCTGGGACCACATGCTTGAGGGCAGACTACCTGCCCTGTTGAGTGCACATAAGGAGTGAGAGTATGAATAACAGAGATTGTGTGCACACAGGGTGGGGATGTGTGTTGTGATGGCAGTGACCGGGTGACAGAGGAGGGAGTGTGGTTTGTCTATAATGAGAGTGGCAGTGATTGTGTGTGTACTCAGGGCGGGGTCTTATTATGAAGGCTGGAAGCGCCGTTGCAGAGGGAGCCCAGTGCTCTCTTGTGGCCACAACTAGAATCTCAACATACATATCCGTAGCTTCCACCCCAGCCTCCTCCTCTAATAGAAACCCCGCTCCCGGCTGTCAACCTCAGTGCCAGCCTAGCCCAGCTCCAGCTCCAGCTCCAGCTGCAGCCACAGCCACAAGCACCCACCCTAGCTCCACCCCGAGCCATGGAACTCTTTCTCTTTCTGAGGGCTACCTTCCCTACCTTCAGGGTCCTGTGGGTGGGAGTGTGGGAGAACCAGGGACAGAGCCAACCTGTATAAAACACAGCCTTTATTGATTTCAAGGAAGCTGTCTGGAGGATGTCCTATCAATGCATCCACCCCGAGTCCTTGGGAGCAGGGTCTGAAAGGCTGGCACCAGGCTGAGCACAGTTGTGGGGAGGAGGATGGCAGTATCCACTGCCTGAGGCTGAGGGAGTAGGATTTGGAGGAAGGGGGCTTCCACTGAGCCAAGTGATGACCTGGGGGACCCCTGGGTATCTCCAGCACCTCTTGTCAGGCTCACTCTCAGGCCCCCAGACCTGCTGCTGGGAGAAGACCTCCTCTCCACTGCAGGAATCTGGGCGGCTCCTCTGGAGGGAGTGGAGATGCCTTAGATCCACCGAGTCTACCCCAGGGCGAGCGTCTCTGTTTGCGTGGGCTCCAGGGTTCTGTGGCTGCTGCTGTCTCTGCTTGGGAGCACTCCTCACCTCTCTTACACATTATGTCCTCAGAGAAGCCCCTTCCTGGGTTAGCTAGAAGCCCTGCTAGCAGCAGCCTAAGTGGCCCCTTGCATGCGTAGACAGTTAATTCGCTTGTTTCAAAGTCTGCATCCTTTGAGGGCTGCCACTGGTCTGTGGGTTACCTATACCCAGGTAGAGAGCCCAGTGCCAACTGTCAAAACATATCTGCCAAAAATGAAGGTTGCATAGCTTAGTGAATTCAAAGTGGGGCCACTCAGCCCTCGTAGGACCTCTCCACTCTGCCACACCACCCTGCCTGTCCCACGGGCAGCCCCCGTGTTGCCCCGCCCCTGGCCTGTGGTCAGATGGGGGTCATGTTGGGTGCGGAAGCCTGCAGCTTGTTATTGCCTGGGTCTGGATCCAGCTCACCTGCCTCCACCAGCTTGTGGTGGCAGCGGCAGGTGGAAGCCCGACTGGCGAAGGATGAGGGGGTGCGGCCCCCTTGAGGCTTGTCCTTGCGCACGGCTCGCAAGACCCTGTGGCAGATGAGGTAGCAGAGCTCGCAGATGGTGAGCACAATGCAGACAGCGGAGGCGCCCACCATGAAGTAGGTGAAGATTTTCTTCTCGGTGGGCCGGGCGATGTAGCAGTCCACAGTGTTGGGGCAGGGGGCCACGTTGGCACACTGCACCAGGCGCGGCATATCGAAGCCATGCCAGAGAGTGTGCAGCAGGTAGAGGAAGAGGAACTCGATGATGAGCTTGAAGATGAGGCTGAACAGGTAGGTCCACCACAGGCCCCCGTGCTTCTTGCCTGCGTTGTCGTACAGCTTGGTGCACTGGTCCCCATGCTTCTGGCGGTGCCGACGCTCCCGCTCCTCACGGTACGCCACATGCAGGATGACCAGCAGTGAGGGGCACGTGACAAAGATGAGCTGCAGGGCCCAGAGGCGGATGTTGGAGATGGGGAAGAAGTTGTCGTAGCAGACGTTGGTGCAGCCGGGCTGCTTGGTGTTGCAGTCAAAGTCCTTCTGCTCGTCCCCCCACACGCGCTCTGCAGCCACCACGTACACCAGCACCCGGAAGACAAACACCACGGACAGCCAGATGCGCCCGAACGCTGTGGAGTACTTGTTCACGCCGCTCAGTAGGGCCTGGAGTGTCTTCCAGTCCATGGTGCCTGGCTGGGGCTGTGCCTACCTGAGAGAATGAGAGGGAAAACCATCGTGTGAATGAATAGGTGACTTTATTGAGCATTTACTGTACACCATGCAGTGTTCAGAGACCTGACTTGTGCAGTCCTCACAACGAACCTTTGAGATCAGAAATGTTATTCTTCCCAAGCTGCAGATAGGAAACTGAGGCACAGCAAGGTTAGGTAACCTACCCAAAGGCACAGAGCTAGTATGCTGGAAGGAAGCAAATGTGCCTTTGCTGATAATAACAGTCACCATTTATTGAGCATTTACTCTGAGCCAGGCATGAAGCTAAATACATAAGCAGAATCTCATGTTCCTCACTTACAGATGAAACTGATCCCCTCTGAGCCTGTCAATCTCCACCTACCAGGCTCAAGGGATCCTCCTACCTCAGCCTCCTGAGTAGCTGGGACTACAGGTGTGCACCGCCATGCCCAGCTAATTTTTCCAGCCCCCTTTTTTTCTTTATAGTACGTAGTCACTATTTGAAGATTAGTGATTTTTGAAGATATTTGAAGATTAATTTCACATATTGAAATTAAAGAATATGTCCTTTTTATTGGTCTTATTTAGCATCTGGCTTCCCCTCTAGAATGTCATCTTGGTCTTGCTCACTCTGCAGTCGAACGATTTCAAAACAAGTAGTATGTAGTAAGTGCCTCATAAATGCTGGCTACTTATTACTGTGAAATTTAGAGAGGTCAAGTCACTCACTTAAAACAAGAGGTGGACTCAAGGCTGGACTGGGGTGCTAGAGCCTGTGCTCTTCTCCACCTCCTCTTCCCTTCCCCGCTGGACTCCTGCCCCAGACCAGATTCTTGAAAGTGTTACTTTGTGGATGCCTCACTACTGTCCTTGAAGTTGTGATTATGAGTCCCATTCTACAGAGGGGAACTGAGGCTCAGAGAGGGGAAGTAAGCAGTCCAAGGTCTTACAGCTGCTAGGTGGCGAAGAGAGGAAACCAGCTTAGGTGGGGGGTGCATGAGGGCTTCTGATCTGACTCCTGGGAGGATACTAGATCCAGGGAATATCTAGAGACCACTCCCTGCTCCCTGTGCTGGGCCTGGGGGAGCCCAGCCACCCCCAGCCATGCTTGTTTCTGCTGGTGGCCAGGTCTTTGTGGTGGAAAGATGTGCCTTGTTCAGGCCTCAACTCACATCTCCCTCCCAGTCCTGGAGTGACTCAGAGGGTGTGGATGGGTGGGTCTGCCTGAGTGTGACTTGTTTCTGCCCTGTTGTGGGTGTGAGAGCACCCGCCGGCCTGTCCATGTGTGTGTGTGTGGGCCTATGTGTGTGAGTCCCACTGGAGCTGATTTGTACCTCTGAGCATGTGTGATGCCTGTGAGGCCACCACCCTGCCCCAAACCGCCATCATTCTGGCCTGTGGTTATGGCCTCTTTACTGGCCTTTCACCTTCCCTCCTGTGCCCTTAGAGTCCATTAAATCAGTTCACGCCACTCCATTGTTTAAGACTCTACTAGTTTCTCACTTGGCTTAGGGAAACCCCAGATTCAACATTCCCACCCTGCCACACTGGAATAAGGGCCCTGGGGGCTTTTTGTTGATTCCTTCTGCCTGGAATGCTCTTCCTCCAGAACCTCACATGGCTGACCCTTCTCATCACAGAGGCCTCTGCTCAAACCTCATCTCTTTAGAGGACTCCCCAGATTACCCTGGCTCTCAAAGAGCCCCTGCCCCTGTCACTCTGTGCCTGTCTCCTTTCTTTTCTTTTTTATTTTTTGAGACAAGGTCTTGCTCTGTCACCCAGGCTGAAGCGTGGTGGTTCGACTTTGGCTTATTGCAACCTCCGCCTCCCAGGCTCAAGGGATCCTCCTACCTCAGCCTCCCGAGTAGCCGGGACCACAGGTGTGCGCCACCATGCCCGGCTAACTTTCCCAGCCCCCTTTGTTTTCTTTATACCACTTAGTCACTATTAAAGAATTTGTCCTATTTTGGGGTCTTATTTATCATCTGGCTCCCCCTCTAGAATGTCAACTTGGTCTTGCTCACTGCTTTATATTTAATGCCCAGTGCTTGGCACATAGTAGGCTCTCAATGCTGAATGGGTAAAAAATGAACACTAAGTTCTCGGGAGGCAGCTTAGAAGGAGGGGACAGGAGGGGAGGGCAGGATCCTGGTGGGGGGTGCAGCCTAGACAGGGGGCTTGGGCGAAAGACTTCCCTACCCTGGCGAGAGGGAGAGAGCACAGTTCCTTCTCAGCACCTTCGCCCTCCTGCATGCATTTCCTTGGGGAATCACAGTCTGGGCAGGATGGGGCAATTGGGAAGACCTCATTCCTGGAAAGCCTCCTCTTCTCCCCTACTCTGCTCCTTCTAAGTCCCGGTGGTGGGGGAAGGCAGTGGCATAGCCCTGAACAGGGAGTCCCACTTGGATTCAAACCTCAGCTCCGCCATTTAGTAGCTGGGCGATTTCCAAGAATTCCCTAATCTCATTGACCCCATTTACTTATCTCCAAAGGGAAATAATTTCTACTTTCTGGGGCCGTTGTAAGAATCTTGAGACTGTTTCCTCCCAGGCCCCCCACTCACCTGGTGGGAGTTCTCAAGAACCCAAGTGGATGTGGGAGCCCTGTCTCCCAGGACAGAGAGCAGAGACGGACCCTGACGGCTGCGTCCACTTGACACCCTCCCATGGCTGCCCGCCGGGGTGCAGCTCCCTCCTGGGCCTCCGCCTTCCACCCTCGGGTGCTGTCTGCCCAGTCCCTCCTGACACACCCCAGAAAGGAGACTCACTGGCAAAGAATTTCCTTCCAAGTCTAGGCTAGGCACTGGTGGAGCCGGTTCTGATTCCCCCTGCTCCCCGCAAAGCCAGCTCCCAGCGCAACCGTTTTCTCCCAGACCCCCAGATTGTACTCTGCCCAGCCTTGCCTCCAGCCCCACAGTGTCCCCCAAGGATAAAGCTTCCCTTCCTCCCCAGTTTCCCTCCATTCCAGGCAGTTTGGGAGCTTGTGGACTTGGGAAGGGGGTGTCTCGGAACCTTTCCAAAGCCAGGACCCCTTCTGGGCCCAGGACTGAGAGGCGAGAGGGCGGATTGGGAGGGGCGGGGGGATGTCCCCGCAATCCCTCTTCGTGCCCCATCCCAGCCGCGCAGGCAGGCTCAAGCCCCAGCCCTGCCGCTGGGGGTCGCCGCGAGCGCTCAACGCGCTGGGGGTCCCGCCCCGCCGGGTCCAGCACTTACCAGCAACAGCGCGGCCGACGCGGAACCCTGACCCCTGCGACCCCGGGGCCCGCAGCAGAGGCGAGGGCGCAGGAGCCGGGCTCGGCAGTGGTGCAGGCGGCGGCGGGCGCACCCCGGGGCGGCGCGGAGGAGGGAGACGGAGGGAGACGGAGGGAGACGGAGGGAGACGGAGGGAGCCGGCTCCTAGACCCGACACTGCCACGCGCTCCCGGGGCAGCCTCCCGAGGGGCTGGAGGCCTGTCTGAGCCTCGGCTTCCTCAGGCGTGAAATGGGGGCATCGGTGGCCATGGGCAGGGCTGTCCGAAGGCTCCAATGAGATCAGGGGCGGGAGGCATTCTGCAAACTGTTGAGTGCCTCGGCTGCAGGTCCGACTGCAATCAGGACTCGCCCACGCTTGTTTACCGCGGGTACCTTGCCTGCTTCCGGCCCAGCCCGGTCCCCGCCAGGCGCGGGACCTTGACCCCGCGTGGGGCACTCCTCCGGGGAGGCCGGTGCGTTTTGGAGAGCCGGGGTGGGGGGCAAACCTTGTGCCCACAGGAGGAAGGGGCACAGCGAGTCCTGTACCAGGAGAGACGTCCAGGAGTGAGGGCCGGGTGGGGGGCGTCACGGCCTGGAGGGACTCCGAGGGGCAGACTGCGACCCGAGCTGTCTACCTGAACACCAGGGTCCCTAGTTTCTTGTTTTCATTGCCGAATCAACCTGTTCATATTCAACTATATATTCTTTTTATGTTGAACCTATGGAAGAATGCTATCTACACTCTTCTGCACCTTGCTTTTTTCATTTTGCAAAATATGTCATTTCCCCCATTAGTCTATATAGAGCTGTCTTGCTCTCTCGCTTTAAAAACAGCTGAATAGAATACGTACTGTAATATGTTTAATAAGTCCTATTCTGATAAAAACGAAGGCTGTTTCTAGTCTTTTATTTCATTTTATTACAAATACCATCGCAGTAAAATATCCCCTGCCAAAGCAGGTGGGTCTGCGGCTGGGGCGGGGCAGGGCTGTGCGGGGGGTGGGGGGGGGGAGATAAGACCATTGTGCTATTTACTAGTGTGTCATGACCGGAAGCTCATAAGAGCCCGCGGCACCCCAGCCTTTTTTGGAAAACCCGAGGGTTCCCAGTCTCCCTGGGAGTCCCTGGATCTTAGGGTGGGGCCCGAGTCCTCTCTCCACATGTGGTGGCTCCGCATGGCGTTTGCCCGGGACTGTACTGGTTTATGCCTGCAGTGCTGGCATCATTAACAATGCCCTCTTTTACTTTCAAAAATGCCCCAAAGTTAGGAGCATCAACTATGGTCACCCTCCTCTTACTCATTTTGATAGAGAACGAGCACTGAGTTGGGAGCCCCGAGGCATCTTTGCACCCGACAATGTCCCAGATGCTTTATTTCATCCTTGCAGCATCCAGAGGAGGAAGGTCCGATCCTTCCTGCTTTTAGGAATGAGAAAGCTGAGGCACACAGGGGTGAGGTGACTTGCTCAGGATCACACAGCTACTAAGCAACAGAGCCAGCTCTGGAGGCCTTAGCAGTGTTGTTTCCAGATACATCAAAGCCACAGGGCAGAGGCTCCCTTGCACTCACTGGGGTCATGGTCCTTGAACATCTTTGCTGAAACTGATCAGTGCCGGGTGGCCCAGGTGCCCATGTCGTGTTCTGTGCATGGGTGACGGCAGAGTGAGCCTGATGGTGTGGGGCCCCGGACTCTGCCATCTGCTGCTTTGCTCCCTGTCAGAGCAAGACTCGCTCCGCTCTACCTCCCCTCCTTGTCACTGTTTGGCTTCTTTGAACAATGTTCCTATCGCTACCATGTCACTAAAAACTGCCTGTCAAGGTCTCCATGGATCTCCACAATGCTAAATCCAGCAATCACACCTCTGTCCCCATGCCCCTTGACCTTCAGAAGCACCTGGCACAATGGACCACTCTGTCCTTCTAGAAATACTTTCTTCCCTGCGCTTCCTTGACACCACAGGCCTCACATCCTGGTCTCTAAATGGGGCATGTCCCAGGGCCCAGTCTCTTTCTTCTCAGCTGTGCTCACCTGGGGCTCTAGATACTATTCATTCAACGCTGGATGTGACTACTCCCTGAACACCAGACTGCATCCAGAGTTGTCTACCTGAGTACCAGGGTCCCTAGTTTCTTGTTTTCATTCCCAAATCACCTGTTCATGCTCAACTATATATTCTTTTTACATTTGACCTATGGAAGTATGCTATGCTATCTACACTCTTCTGCACTTTGCTTTTTCCTTTTCCTTTTTTTTTTTTTTAGACGGAGTCTTGCCCTGCTGCCTAGGCTGGAGTGCAGTGGTGCAATCTTGGCTCACTGCAACCTCCGCCTGCCGGGTTCAAGCGATTCTCCTGCCTCAGCCTCCCAAGTAGCTGGGACTACAGGCGTGCACCACCACACCCACCTAATTTTTGCAGTTTTAGTAGAGACAGGGTTTCACCATGTTGGCCAGGCTGGTCTCGAACTTGTGACCTCATGATCCGCCTGCCTTGGCCTCCCAAAGTGCTGGGATTACAGGTG
Organism: Sapajus apella; assembly: GCF_009761245.1. Taxonomy (NCBI): domain Eukaryota; kingdom Metazoa; phylum Chordata; class Mammalia; order Primates; family Cebidae; genus Sapajus; species Sapajus apella. The sequence goes on along the minus strand of NW_022437002.1, from coordinate 6,775,002 downwards.
TGAGCTATCACGCCCGGCCTGCTTTTTTCATTTAGCAAAATATTAGACATTCCCCATCAGTCACTATAGAGCTGTCTTGCTCTCTCATTTCAAAAACAGCAGAATAGTATATTTACTATAATATATAGTCCTATTCTGATGAAAATTAAGGCTGTTTCTAGTCTTTTATTTTATTCGATTGCAAATACAATGGCAGTGACTATCCTTGGATAATCATTATTTAACACATTTGAAAATTATATTTACAGGATATATTCCTGCAAGTGGAATTTTTGCCTTAAAGTTGTATGTACATTTAAAATTTTGATAGATGTTGTCCAATCATCTTTATAGGTGTTTCAGTTTACACTCCATGAGACAAGGGAGTGCCTGTATTCCCATGTACTTAACAATAGAGAGCATTATCAAACTTTATGATCTTTTTCGGTGATATCTCGTTTTACTTTATTTTGCATTTCTCTTGGTATGAATGAGATTGAGCATCTTTTCATATATTTAAGAGCTGCTTTTGTTTGTTATTCTGTGAACTGTCCTTTGCTCATTTTTCTATTGGATGGTTGAGGTTTATTATTTATTTCTCAGGAGCTCTAAAGAAATAAGCCCTCCTCTGCCTGTGTTACAAATAGGAAGGATTCCCTCCGTCTCTGCTGTTTGACACCTGTAATTTGACTTTATAGATGGGGGTTTTGCCATACGTAGTTAAACATGTTTTATGTAGTCCAGTGTGTTAATCTTATCTTTTATGGCCTTTGGGTTTGTTGTGATTTTGTTGTGAGAATGGCAATCACATTTTTTCCCATGGTTGCTTCTAGTTGAAGTAGTATTTTAATGATCTATTAGGTTGGTGCAAAAGCAATTGCAGCTTTTGCCATTACTTTCAATGTCAAAAACCGCAATTACTTTTGCACCAACCTAATAGATCATGCCACTTCTGTATGAAAACCTTACAGTGACTTAGCATTAACCTTAGACTGATAGCAACTCTCTCAATGTTGACTCCCAAGGCACCAGGCAACCTAGCCCTACCTCTCTCCCTATCTCTCATCTGCTTGGTCACTTTAGTGGTCTTCTTTCTGGTCCTTGAACAAGCTACATTCAGGGCAGCCTTCTGTTTTTTGCTTTGGCTGTTCCCTCTGCTGGGACTGCCTTCTTCTGACTCTTCACCGGGAATCTTCCTCCTCCTTATTCAGGTCTCACCTTCTTATGGAGGTGTTCCTTGGTCCCCGCCTCCAAAGGTTCCTTGCCCCACTTCCTCAGCAGACACCCTTCACAGCCATCTCTGAAATTATCTCCAGGAGAGCAGGGAACTCGCTGGTCGGGTTCCCGCCACATTACCAGGGCCGAGAGTGTACAGACTCTCAGTCACTATTTGTAAACACTGGGTGGGCATAAGGTTATGTACAAAAACTATTTCTGTGTGTGTCAGCCTGGAGAGCCGGGTGTTAAGGGTGGTATGTGGGCCACGTGTGTGTAGGCTTTGATGTGTATGGTTGTGAATGTGTGTGATGGTGGAGATGACTGGGATGGTTTGGGAGGCTGTGTGCATATGTGGCTGTGTGTCAGGTGGTGGTGTGTAGTGGTGTCTATGTGTGTGGTTGGGCTACTCTTCTCTGGTGACCAGGTAATTTTATCAGCTAGGCCTGTCATTCTGACCCTGCCAGATGCTGGCTCTTCACTCTTGACATGAGGTAATGCCTCCAACAACTGGCCTTGGTTTTTTCTGGAGTGAGCTAGCAGAGTTTCCCATTCCAGAGAGAATGGCTCTGAGGACCTTAAGGCCTTGTGGTCCCACACTAAATTTCTGCTCCCTGAGTAGGGGAATCTGTAGGAGGCCATCTAGGCCTTCCCCCTGCCTCAGGACAAAGCTGGGTTGCACCAGGGCTTGGCAGCCGCCCTCAGGGTCTACACCTGCTCTCTGGGGGTGGCAGGGCTTGAGCTTGCATCTCTCCCTACCCTGGCCTTGGCCCAGGTGGTATTGTTCCTAGGCCGCCCTCTTCACCTAGAGCTGTGCCCAGGCCTCAGGCAGGTGCTTCCTGGGATGGGCAGGGCCCTCACCTCTCAGACTAAAGTTTTCCATGTCTTTGTGTATCTGCAGCAGAGGCATGAAGGCCCTTTCCTCCATTTCGTGGAGAGGTGGGGCAGGCAGAAGCCATGGAAAAACAGGTCAGGCAGAGGGATGGGGGCTTTCAAGCCCTGCTCAGGCATGTCTGGGGCTGTAGGCAGGGAGGAGGCGATCTTCCAGGCCCTGGGCTGGAGTGTTGCTTACTTTCCAAGACACTTAGAGTTGCTCGAAACTTCTGCCCACACACCTTGCTCCTCAAATGGAGGTAATACGTGACATTGTTGAGCTGCTGTTGGGAGCCAACCGTGCTAACGTGCATGTACACTTTCTTTCCCACCATGCACCTCCCGCCACCTCCTCTTTCTCCTTCATCATTGATCTTTTGCTCTTTACTGGATCTTTCCTGTTACAATAAACGTGGGTATTTCTCCATCTTAACAACAAAACACCTTAACCTGACCCCCACGTCTCCTTCCAACATCTGCCTCATTTCTTTCCACTCCTTTTCAGCTAAATTTCTCAAAAGACTTGTCCTGATTCATTATCTCCATTTTTTTTTCTTTCATCTTCTCTTGAACTTATTCTAATCAGGGTTTTGCTTTCTATATGACACCAAAACTGCTCTTGTCAAAGTCCCTATAGTTAAACCTCACGGCCGAATTTCAATCCTCATCTTTCCCCGAACCCTGAGCAGCGTTGAATGAGATTGATTCCTCTCGCCTTGACACTCTTCATTGGCTTCAGAGATGTCACACTCTCCTGACTTCTCTTTCTGCACTTTCCTTCTCATTCATTCTCCTTTGTTGGTTCCTCCAGATCTCCCTGACTTTTAAATACTGGGGTACCTTGGGGCTCAGTTCTTGCACTCCTTCTCTTCTCTGTCCTCCCTCACTCTCTTGGTGACATCATCCAGTCTCAGGGTTAAAAATATCAAAATTCAGCTGACAACCCCGAAATACGTATCCTTAGCCCAGACTGTTCCTCTAAACTCTGTACTCATGTTTCCAGTTGTTAGTCAACTTTCCCCTACGATGTTTCGTAGGTATCACAAACCTGTGTTAAGCTCCTTACCCACTAGGATTGCCAGATTTCGGAACAAAGCAAAAACACAAGCAGGACACCCAGTTAATTCTGAATTTCAGCTAGTACATGGGACACACATGAAAAAATGGTTTATCTGAAATTTGCATTTATGGCAACGTACTTACTCATTTTCTTCCTCTCTGACCTTTTCTCTCACTTGTTCTTCTAGTAAATGGCAGTTTTACTCATCAATGCACTCCGGCCCCAAACCTTAGAGTCTTCATTGATCCTCTTTTCCCATATCCCACATTCAATGTCTGTGAATCATTTTGGTGCGACTCTCAAAATATTTTCAGGATCTGGCCCCTTCTCGCTGACTCCATTAATGTAATTGGGGTAACATGAAATCGAGAACCATTTCTTTCCTGGATCATTGCAGTAGCCTTGTAACTGGTCTTCTTGCATTAGCCTTTGCCCCTATCCATCTGCTGCTAGCACAGCCGCCAGAGGGATCATGCTCCTGTTTGCTTAAAAATGCTGCACCGGCTTCCGACTCACTCAGACTGACAGCCGAGGGCGTCAGGATGGCCTGTCAGACTCTACACAATTGGGTCCTTTTCAGGCCTCACTCAGAGGCCTTGGCCTCATTTCCGTGTCTCTTGGCTCACTGGCGGCCCTGCCTCATTGCCTTCCTTGTGTCCTGGGTCTGTGCCACGTGTTTCCGGGTCTCAGTGTCCCTGCACTTGCTCTTTCTTCTCTCTGAAACAGACTTACTGACCTTCCCTGGCCTCCCCATTGAAAATCATAGTTTCCTTCCCAACCTTCCCTACTCCCCTGTCTGTTTTATTTTTCTCTGTAGCAGCATACCCATCTGACATATACTATATTTGTTTGTGTTTTATGTTTTCATATGACTAGAAATCTTTGAGGATAGCAATTTTCTTTCTGTTGTGTTCACTGCTATATTCCCAGCACCTAAAACAGTGCCTGCCACTTAGTAGACACAAAGTGTGAGTGAAGAAAACCCCCAAAGCATGGTAAGCTCCTGTCCCAGGCCAGTGAATGGCAGTTGTGTCATCCGTTCCCTTCTAGCTCAGCATTGCCGCCTCCTAGCTGTCAAAAGTTCCTCCCTGATCAGCTGCCCTCCTCCAGGAAGCCTTTTTTGGCTGAGCCTGATTTTTCCTCTCTCCTTCCTGCCACCAGGTCAGAATCCCCGGTGCTCAGGGGTCAAGTGGGTTGTGTGCCTGGCTGGAATCTGTCTGTCCTCATCCAGATTCTTCCCTCCTTCCTGATGGGAGGAAGCTCTCTTCTTGGGCTGTGCTTCCAGCTGCAAGGGTGTGGGGCACCAGAGTGGTTGGGGAAGCCAGCTCAGGGTGAGGTGTGTGCAGCAGGCCCTGAAATCAGCCTGCAACCTGTCATCTGGGGGCGTTTGGTGCCTTGATCCTGAAGAGGCGATGGCGATGGACTTATGCATAGAGCTTAGATTGTATCTGGGCTGTAGGGCCATTGTTCCTGGCCTCACTGTCTCCACAAATTAGAGACACCCTGACATAAGCACCTGATAAGATGGTTTGCCGTGACCTGAGATGTGAAGCATGAGGAAAGGAGCATATTGGGAGGGGCAGAAGAGAACAACAGGGTCATCGTGCCTGGAGTTTGCTAAATGATCTATATGTTTGTAAATGTATTCTGGTGCAACCATTTTTTTCTTTTTTTAAATTTTTATTTCAATAGATTTTGGGGAACAGGTGGTTTTTGGTTACATGGGTTACATGGATAAGTTCTTTAGTGATGATTTTTGAGATTTGGTGCACCTATCACCTGAGCAGTGTACACTGTACCCCTTGTGTAGTCTTTTATCCCTCACCCCCTCCTCCATCCCCACAAGTCCCCAAAGTCCATTCTATCACTCCTATGCCTTTACTTCCTCATAACTTAGCTCCCACTTGTAAGTGAGAACATATGCTATTCTGTTTTCCATACCTGAGTTATTTCACTTAGAATAATGGCCTCCACTCCATCCAAGTTGCTGGTGCAGCCATTTTAAAATTTTTTTAATTTTTAGAATTTTACTTTAAACTCTGGGATACATGTGAAGAATGTGTATGTTTGTTACATAGGTATCTATGTGCCATGGTGGTTTGCTGCACATATCAACCTGTCTTCTAGGTTTTAAGCCCTGCATCCATTACGTATTTGTCCTAATGGTCTCTCTTCCCTTGCCCCTCACCCCACAACAGGCCCCAGTGTGTGATGTTCCCCTCCTTGTGTCCGTGTGTTTTCATTGTTCAACTCCCACTTATGAGTGAAAACATGCAGTGTTTGGTTTTCTGTTCTTGTGTCAGTTTGCTGAGAATCATGGTTTCCAGCTTCATCCATGTCCCTGCAAAGGACATGAACTCATCCTTTTTTATGGCTGCATAGTATTCCATGGTGTGTATGTGCCACATTTTCTTTATCCAGTCTATCATTGACAGGCATTTGGGTTGGTCCCAAGTGTTTGCATTTGTAAATAGTGGGTGCAGCCATTTTTGACAAAGCCATTGGAACATTCTGTCATGACCTTAACAAACCATTTCTTATTATGATCAAAGTGCACAACAGAAGCTTCACCCCATCCCACACGCATCCCCAAGCCTCACGCCAGCACTTAACCCATCCCAAAGCCTCGGGTAGGGTATGGCTCAGGACCAGTTGTTTTCACACAGCCAAATTGTCTTCTGCCTCCAGATGTCCTGCCATCGTTGGGTCTGAGTTTCCCAAGAGACATGTGTGTTTGGATGTCCAGAGAAAGCTGTATGCATGAGACTGGGTCTCAGGAAAGAGAAGAGGAATTGGAACCCTCGTGCGAGTTGGTGCAAATGTAAAATGGTGCAGCCTTTTTGGGAAACAGTGTGGCAGTTCCTCAAGCACTTAAACACAGAATTACCATAGGACCCAGCAAGTCACTCCTAGATATACATGCAGAAGGACTGAAAACAGAAACGTAAAGACATACGTGTACATGAATGTTCTTAGCAGCGCTGTTCTCAATAGTCAAAAGGTGGAGACAACCCAGATGTCCATCAGTGGATGAATGGGTAAATAAAATGTGGTCTATCCACACAATGAACTGTTATCCAATCATAAAAGTGAATGAAGTTCTGATACGTGGATGACTCTTGAAAACATTATAAGCGAAATAAGCCATACACCAAAAGGCAAATAGTGTATAATTCCACTTTTTTGAAGTATTGAGAATAGGCAAATTCATAGAGACAGGAAGTAGGTTAGAGGTTACCAGGGGTACCAGAGGTAGGTGGGTGAGTGGAGGTTATTGTTTAATGGGTACAGACAGAACTCTTGTTGGGGGTGAAGGGTGATAAAAAAAAGCTCTGGAAATAAATAGTGGTGATGTTTGTACAACATTGTGAATGTAATTAACACTACTAAACCGTGCACTTAAAACAGTTAAAATGGTCATCTTTATGATAACTATATTCTATCACAATATAAAAATTTTAAAAAAAAGAAGAGTGGAAATACAGATTTTGGAGTCAATAGTGTTGAGATGGTAGTCAAGGCCATGGGAGAGGATGTAATCGCCCAGGGAGGTCATGGAGACTGAGGAGAGAAGGTGGCCTGAGACGGAGCCCCAGGACCGTCCTAATTAGAGAGGGGCTGAAGAAGATTGAAAGGGAGTGGCTGGAGCAGTGGGAGGAAGAGCAGCTGAGTGCTGTCCCAGAAGCCCAGGCGTATTAGTCAGCACCCTTAACTGCAAATGACAGAAATGCAGCTTGAACTAGTTGCAGGCACAGAGGGCAATTCATCGGTTTATAGAAACATGGGAAGGCCAGGGGGATCTTGGGGCCCCAGGGGTATCTGGAATTAGGTCTGGGGTGCATCTGGAGCCCCTCTCCTGCCCTCTCTGACTGTTGGCTTTCAGGTTACTATTAGCTTCCCAAGTTTTGCCATGGTACTCTTCTCTCAGAAACGGTTGAAATCATCTGTGGAAGAATTCTGATTGGCCTCTCCTAGAGGACACCCTGAGGGCAAGGGGCCTGGGCATCAGCCTGGCAGGTGCCTTTAGAACCCCAGTTTAGAGGAAGAGGAGAAATGCTGAGTGAGCAGAACAAATAAGGACTCCATGGTGTGGGGGAGAGGCTGCAAAAGGAAGGCCATCTACCCTGCTAAATGCCTCATCACACAAGACAAGGGCTGGAAATCATCCACTGCGCTTAGTGACAAAGGAATCGTAGGTGAACTTGGCAAAGGCAGGGCAGTTTGAGTGGATGGTGAGGACAGAGACAGATCATAGCTGGTGGGTGACTGAGTGGGAGGTGACGAAGTAGAGACAGTAAGTCAGACATCCGTTTCATGAGGCACAGCTGTGAAAGCCAGGAGAGAGATAGGAGGCAGCTGCAGGGAACGTGGGGTCAAGGAAGGGTTTTGCTTTTGTCTTTGGATGGGAAAGATGTGAGCATGCTTAAATGCTGAGAGATACAGGAGAGAAGTAGGTGTAAAGATACAGAAGAAAGCAAGGAGGTGGGGAGAAAGAGGATTTTGTGCAAAGGTCCAGGGTTTAGAGGATTAGTGGGCCCACCCCTTTATGCTACTGGAAAGGAGAGAGGGAGGTTGTGGATGAGCATTGGTCTGTAGGTTTGGTGGCAGTCGAGAGAAGAGCATTCTCCTCAGATAGCTTCTACTTTATTTAAGAAATAGTATGTAAATAAGATGGAATGTGCTAGAAAGTTTGAGGAGAAATTGAGGAAGCTGCCACCGTGTACAACAACAGAGAGACCAAAGCAGAATTCGTCAGGTGGCACCGAGCACCCAGGTTAGGCTGGATAGCAAGAATTTGCAGTGGCCTCACTCTGGTTGTGTGGTTTACTCTAGCAGAGTCCAGCACAGGGTGGAGAGATAGAAAAGCCCCATTGGATTGATCGGGGCCTGGAGTTCTGCTAAGGAGGGACAGAGGGTAGTGGGAATGCTGTGTGACAGCAATTCATTCCAGTCACCATCTCAGCAAACACTCATTACCCTTTTACTGTGTGCTGGCCACAGCGAGAGGCCTGAGGATACATTACCAGACCAGACAGATACTGTTCCTGCCCTCAGAGAGCCTGCGGTCTAGTAGGGAAGGCAGCTCCCACGTGAGATGAGGGTGATGATAAAGACAGTGTGGAGCTCAGGCCTAGGCTGGGTGCAGAAGGAAGGGAATGTAGGGCAGGGAGTCCGGTAGATTGGGAGAAGGTCATAGGGTCAAGTCTGGAAGTCCCTATGGGGTCATGAACAGATGGTGAAGGAGGAGCTAAGTGAGGGGATTGGGGTGGAGGCGGTGGTCAGAGCATGGGAAGACCTGGCCCTGTCTCACCATTTCCTCCTTCCCTCTTGACACAATAGCTGACCCGTCCTTCCCTAGTCTAAGTCTGAGCCTCCTTCTTGTTCTGGATCTCATTCCTTCCATCTCTCTTTGGGATCTTGACCCTCCTCTACTGGACTCATTCCACCGCTAAATAATTCTCAATAATTCTTAAAAACATTCTCACACCTCTCCCATCATTAAAAACTCTTCGCTGGTCCCTGATTCTCTTGCCAACAAACACCCGTTCATTTCTTCATCTTTTCACGGCCACATTCACCAGCCAGCTGCTCACACCTGTCTCCATGTACCCAGCCCTCACTGTCCCTTTGCTGCCCTGGGACCTGGTTTCTGCACCCCATTCCCCTGCACAGGCACCCATGACCATCTTGTGAATTGAATGAACACTTTTCAGTTCTCATTTGATTTGGCCCGTGTCAGTGTTTGGCTCTGATGATCACTTTCTCCTTATAGAAACACTCTTCTGGCTTCTGTTGACACCATCTTCCTCTTCTACGATGTCATACTCCTGTGACTTCTATGGCCTCTGCTTACCCTGCCTGTAGCTGTGTTTCCCCCATGTGATTTGCCCTGCAGGTCTCCATCCTTGGATATCTTCTCATCTCTCCCCTAGTCTCTGTATGGTCTTACCCACTCCCCAGGCACAAGCTTCTAACTACTGTAGAGTCCCCGTTACGCCTCCAGACAAAAAGTGACCCCCCATATTCCCATTGAGAAGGGCCTCAGAAATGTGTGGGGGCCAATTTGGATATATAAACTTTTAGTGTGGTTAAAATAAAATGTACTTTATTAACTTTGTTATATATTTTAAAAATCACAAATTTTGTATAAAACAATGTATTAAGAAGTATTACTTAGTTTTTCTCTCCTCATGCTTTATGAAGTAATTTTATTTACATTTTTAACATTTTTCTCTAACATCTGAGTTCATATTTTTAGTGCTTTGGTTGTTGTCAACATTTTACGAAACATAAAGACTTTATTTCTGCCTGAGTTGTTTGTGACATAGTACTTTTTGGATCTGTGTATGATGCTGGAGATTTTATTCTTTGCCATGAAAGTCTGGCTGCATAATATTAGGCTGCATAAATTTAAAAAATATCTTCCAGTAGGCGTCTATTTGTCATCTCCATAACATAACCACTTCTTTTATTGTTTTAAAGTAATTTTTAAAAAAGGACTTGCTTACATAGATAATACTTGCAATTGTAGAATCCTGCCCTTGGGAATAATGATTCAATCTATGTGAAATGCCTTTGCCTTCACTTTTTTTTTCCTGATTCTGCCAAGCAACCTCCATGACTATCCAAAACTTCATTGATTGAGGTTATTTCGGGCTAATGAGTTTTCTCCAAAGAGTGTTTTGTTGTTCAAAATGCAATAATTGAGAGCATGCCCCCCAAATGCAGGGGACTTTGTAAGGACTTGAATGTAAGACAAAGCCTTCCAACCTAAAGGGTAATTTTGGAGCAAATTCATGTCTTATATTCAGGCATTTATGCTGACAACTCTTAAATAGATATTTCCTGACTAGTCCTTTTCCCTCTTACGTCAACAGCCTACTAAACATCTCCTCCTGGGTGCTCATCACCAGTCAGTCAATCCATTTTCATTGAGTGCCTACTATGTGTCAAGCACTGTTCTAGGGGCTGGGGGATAAAAGGGTGATGACAACAGAGTCCCACTTCTTGAGGAGCTCATCCCAGTGAGACAATAAAGAGAATAAATATGTAAAAAAAGTAAGAAAATTTAATATACTAGTAAATGCTACAAAGCAGATAAAATGAGGTCACATAATGAAGAGTAACTGTGTGCCTGCTTCTTCTGGGGAGGGTGGGTCAGCAAGGGCCTCTTGGAAGAGGGGATGTCTGAGTTGAGATGTGAATGCTGGGGAGACAGACATGTCAAGCTGGGGGGAAAGGAACTCTGTCAGTGAGGCAGGTGCAGATACCCCAAGATAGAAGGCCAGTGTGGGTGGAGCGTGGCAAGAGGGAGGAGTGAAGGGAGGTCAGTTTGGAGCAGTAGCCAGTGCCTGGCCCTTTAAGACCTTTCAGGCGATGGTAGAGTTTGGCTTAAATTTATTTTTCTGGCCATGATGGGAAGCCGCTTTAAGGATTTTAAGTCAGGGAGTGACTCAACTGGTCTGACTGACATGCTAGAAAGATCTTTCAGGCTGCTATGTGGAAGAAGAATTTTAGGGGAACAAGAGTGGATGCAGGGAGACCAGTTGCTGCAGGTGTTCAGGTCTAGAAATGAAGTGACTCGCCTGGGACTGAAGCACTTGGACAGACTAGGGTGTTGGATATGAAGTCACCAAGTGCTTGGATTTTGAATATAGTATTTTGGAATTATAGCCAACATGACTTGCTAATGGTGCCAATGTGATTATGAGGTAAGAGACTCCAGGTTTTTGAATTGAGCATCTGGATGGATGGGGATGACATTTTCCAAGGTGGGGAACAGGTGGAGAAGACTGAATCTGTTTTGATTAGGGGGAATTAGGAGTTATATTTTAGATGACCAATAAGAAGTTGAATACAGGAGTCTGACCCTCATGGGAACAGTTAGGTCTGAACACGTCAGTGTGGGAGGCTTATGAGTGGTTTTATGGGTGGTACTGGATCAGGTCACTGAAGGGGAAATGTATAGAGAGGAGGAAAGAAGGTATAGAACTTGGTCCTGGGGCATCTTGCATTTAGAGCTTAGGAAGAGTAAAGAGACGCAATGAAGGACATCAAGAAAGAACCATCAGTGAGGTGGGAGGAAATCCAGGAGAGGCTGCTGCCTGGAAGCCAAGGGAAGACAGTGTTTGAGGAGGGAGCTCTCCATGACTGGATGATGCTGAGGGAGTTAGACCAAGCTGAAGAATGGGCCATTGGATGTGGCAGCTTGGAGGCCCTTGGGGATATTGACAAGAGCAGTCCTGATTGGAACAAATTAAGGAAGTGGAGGCAGCAAAGATAGACAACTTTTAGAGGATTTCATTGTTTTGGCAATAAGGTAGCAGCTGGAGGAAAATGGGATGTCAAGAGAGAATTTAAAAAAAAAGAGAGATATGAAAATATTGTAGCATATTTGTAGAAAGGGAAGTGGTGAGATAGGAGAGAGAGGCCCCAACTTTGGGGCACAGTCTACAGTAGGTGAGGGGAGAAGGGATCCAGTGTCCAAGTGGAGGGGGTGCTCCAGGAGCAGGGATGCTTTGTCCACGTTACGGGGGAGGAGACAAGGCCGTAGCCACTAATGTGTGAGTTTGGCAGATGTGGTGGTGGTGGGCGGAGCCGAGCTGGCCTGTTGCTTCTATTCCCAGCACCCTATGATGTCTGACTATCAGCTTAAATGGAGGATTAGGAGAATGGGGGCTGGAGGTTTGAAGAAAGAGAAGGATGATAGAGTCATTTTGGAGAGTAGTGATAATGTTTTAGGAAAATACAGAATTTCTTAGAGGCGCTGAGTGTCCACTTGAACTTTGTGGCCAGAAGTTTAAATGGAGAGTTGGGTTTAACTGGAGTTCGGGTCTTGCCAGGTGAGTACTGGAGAGGCATGGAAAGGGGAGGGAGTGGAGGACATCTGCAAGCTGGTGATTGTGTGGGGCTCTGTGGAGTCTAAGCTTAGAGAGGAAGGCAGGGAGAATGGGAAGGAGTTGGGGAACATAGTGGTGGGTGAGTAGATGGGCCAGAAGGATTGCTGGAATGGGAACTAGGTTGGGTGAGCCGCATAGACGGGAGATGATGCAGCTCTTGGTGTAGACAGGCCTAGGGTGTGAACACACAGGTGGGTGGGCTGGAAGGGTGGAGAAAAAGATTGTTGAAAACAAGGAAGTCAAGGAACTGAGAGGTCAAGGTGTTGAAAATGGAGTCATTAAGAATGGTAATAAATGTAGATGTAGAAGCAGATGGAAGACAGTGGACCAGGAGCTGAGTCATCCATGAAGGAGAGGGAAAAACCTGGACATGTTATTTGTATCTCAAATTCAACATGTCTGAAACTGAAGTCATCCACATCTCCCTACTCAAGTAAATGGCACCACTGTTCACAGCCAGGAACTTGGGTGTCACTTTGATCCCCACACCCAATTAAATTACTACATCGTTTGGATTCTGTCTTGGAAACATTTCTTGAATCCATCTACTTTTTTCCATCCTCAAGGTGCACACTCTAGTTCAGGCCATTGCTGTTTCTTGCTTGGATGATTGCGCCAGATTCCAAACAGGAAGCCCTGCCTTGGCCTCGCCACACTGTACCCAGAGACAGTGCAAATTGGATCTTGTCACTTCTGTGCTACATCTTTCTAGGGTCTTGTCATTGTCCTCAGGATAAAGTCCAAAATCATTAGTAGAGATTCACAAAGAAAGCACTGCAAGGATCCGGCCTGTGTCCACTCCAGCCTGACTCCTACCTGAACCCCTCACTCCTCAAGCCCTCTTGAGTTCTTTCCATCTTTTTCACCAGGTATGCTCTCCCTTTGCATAGGCTGTCCCCTCTGTCTGGAATTCCACCCCTGTCGCTTGGCAAAATCCTCCTCTAGATGTCTCAGGGAGACTTTTTCTGGATGCCTGGATGTTAGATCCCCCTCCTTCTTTCCCCAGCTTCCCCAGTGCGCCATGAGTTTGGTAGCTGTCCTCTTCTCTAGAATGTATGCTTCACGAGATCAGGGACCATGTCTGATTTTTCCCAGATAATTCCTTAGCATCTCATGTGAAACTTTCAGATAAAGGGAATAATAAATAACAAATATTTCCAGGAATGGAAGGTTCTGGAGGTGGAACAGTTCTGGGTGATGACCAGGTCTGGGTTGGGGGGTAGCTAGCTACCCACTAGCTACCCACCTGCTAGTGGGTAGCTAAATGTGGCAAAGGTGGTTATGGGATGAAAAGGACAGGGTGATGCACAGGTGACCCCTAAGTCCTTGGGTTATGGGAGAATAGCAAGAGGAGAAGACCTTGGGCTATGGACTTGGTCTTTGACAAATTAGGAGAAGTAGGTGGCAATGATGTGGGCAGGACAGAGGGCAGAAGAGGAAGCAAAGCGGGGATTTTTCAGGAAGGTGAAGGTGGACAGTTGTGAGTGGCGGTGAGAGCAGTGTGAGTCTTGAGATTGTGGGTGGGATTGAGGATAAGACATCCTGATGGCTGAAGTGGTTCTTAGTCCCTGCCTCCTCTGAAGGTCTTCACTTGGCTCAGTGGCTCGGACTTGAGACCTTTGGGAGCAGCATCCAAGGAGAGGTTGCCATGGGAGATGTCAGGTCCTGGAGTGAGCTCACCATAAGCTGGACCCAGCAGCTGCCACTGGACAATGGATCTGGAATCTCAGGGTGTTGGCTATGGGGGGGTTCCCTGGCCTGGACTTGGGAGCTACTGTGGTCTGAGCAGCGTAGGGCTCTCTGGCTCTGAACTGGTCAGGAGTGCCACCCTATTCTCTCAGGCTGCTGGTCACAGCTCTAGTTTGGGTTGGAGGTGGGAGCTCTTGTTTCCTGGAGTCAGGAGTTTAGTAGATGGTATTGGTGCCCTGCCCATGTCCTCTTTACTGGGGGACATCCATTCCCCAGCTACTGTGAATATTGGCTGATTATGGCTTATGGCTGCCCTGAAGAGTTGATTTTGACTGAGTCAGAGCCACCTACCCCTTCCTGTCAGCCCTCCTGCCACTGGGGGTGCTTGACGTAATGATGGACTGAACTCTGGTGAGACTTACGATCTGAAGCCCCTCATCCCACAGGGACTGGGCCAAGGCTGCATCTCCCTGAGTCTCCATCCCTGCTCAGCCTAGCCCCTCCCTCCCCCACTCCTCTTGCTCCTTCCTTCACATGCACGCAAACCCCTGCCTCTGGCTCTGCTTCCAGGGAGCCTGCCCTAAAGATGGGTGACTTCGATCTTATGTCATAATCAGGCGTGGGCATGGAGGCTACCTGTGGACCACAGGGGACACAGCTCCTGACAGCCTCAGCAGATCTGTGTGGGCTGGAAGGGTCTCTTCCCCTTTCTAGATCCAAATTTGCTTACCTAAAGGTGAGACCTTTATGCTAGCTCTAGTTAAAGCAACAACAAAAACAAAACGAACAAACAGATGCTTTGCTGAACTCCGCAGGCTAGGTGTGGTGGAAGATTCAGATAAAGGAGACGGGGTTCCTTCCCCAAAGCAGCTCACAGACTACTCATCTCACAAACATTTATTGAAGGCAACAGGGACCTGGATGACTCAGTGACCTGCCCATAAAGGGCTCACAGACTGAGAGGAAGACACTCAGGGGAGGTGACAATTCCAATTTGGGGAGAATGGCAGAGGAACAAGCGAGGCTGGTACTTGGAGAGATGGGTAAAGTTGTCCTAGAGGTTCAAGGGAGGGTCACCAGAGGAGGTGGGAAGGGCATTCTAGCCAGAGGGAATCTCGTGACAAAGGCACGAAGAATGACACCATGTGATGTGTCTGCCTGGAGGACCTACGAGCCCTTTGATATTATTGGCAGGTAGAAAGGAGGGAGGAAACTCGAATGAGGTGGGGAGGTCAGCGGGGGCCAAGTTCAGGGCATGGGGCTGGTGATGGTGGAATAATTTTTTTTTTTTTGAGATGGATTTTCGCTCTTGTTGCCCAGGCTGGAATGCAATGGCATGATCTTGGCTCATCGCAATCTCTGCATCCCAGGTTCAAGCAATTCTCCTGCCTTAGCCTCCCAAGTAGCTGGGATTACAGGCATGCACAACCACCCCCGACTAATTTTGTATTTTTAGTAAAGATGGGTTTCTCCATGTTGGTCAGGCTGGTCATGAACTCCCGACCTTAGCTGATCTTTCCGCCTTGACCTCCCAAAGTGCTGGGATTACAGGCATGAGTCACCCCACCCGGCCGATGGTGGAAGAATTTTTAAAGCAGGAGGAATGACATGGTCAGTTGCATAGACAGATGAATCACTCCATCCTGTAGTGGAGGGGAGATGAGGGAGGTCCAGTAGGTGGTGAAGTTGTAAGGAGAGGAAGAACAGATTCAGGTGGCATTTAGGGTCTGGAGTCAGTGGGATTTGGTGCCAGTGGGGATGTGGGGTGTGAGAGACAAGGATGACAGGCCTTCTCCTGGCTTGGGCAGCTGGGTGAGTAGCTGTGCCCTGTATGAGATGGGGTGGGGCATCTTCCAGGAAGCAGGTCAGGGAGGAGGTGATGAGGTCGGCTTGGGAGTGGCCAAGTATGAGATGCCTGGGGGCTTCCCAGGGAGTTGTCTAGTGGGCATTTGGGGGCCTTGGAGGCATGTTAGGGTGGAGGTGTGGCTCTGGGAGTTGCTGAAGTCTGAGTGGTGGTGGGGTGGGGGAGTATGGGATGAAGTTGCTTGGGGAAGTGGTATCAGTGAAAAAGAACGTGAAATTCCATAGACTCCAGGAGAGTGTCAGCTCAGACACTCTCAATGGACCCTGGCCTGGAGGATGTGCCTCCTAGGCACCTTGACAGACTTCCATCCCTGGCTTGCTCTCAGCTCCGCCCCTCCCACTGTCATAGGGGACTCACCTATTTGGGACCTGTGCTGGGCAGGGCTAGAGAGGCCTGACCCACACTCATTCCTGTGATGGACGCTCATTGAGAACCGACTCCTGCTGGGCACAGGGTCTCCTGGGGTTTCTCTCCTCCCAGTTTGGTCAGCTGGTTGCAGAACCCAGAGGCCCCTGGAGTAGCCTCTGCTTTTGGGCACTCCCCACCGCATCCTGGGGGCATACTCTGTGTGTATTGGGGGGTGATGGGTGAGCCTGGATCTGAGGTTCTGGTGCTCAGGTGCTCACCAAGTAGTCTCAGCATCCTCTCTGAGGTCCATCTAACCCCCCATCCCCCGTTTTCCTATCTGCAACTCCCCACCTGGTCTGCAAAGTACTGAGAAAATCATATTTATTAAGAGGTTTGACATACACTATCGCCATATACAAAATCTTCACTAGCCATCAACCTCCCTCCCCTGAGGCTTAGGACCTAGGGACCAAACTACCCCCACCTCCCGCATTGACCCCTGGGTGAGCTTCCTGAGCCCCCACAGCCACCTTCCTCACCACCCTGCTATAGCAAGGATGCCACTGCCCTTTCCTGTTTTCCTGGGTGGCCTCATGTATGGGGTGGGGGGCACCTGGTGATCCTATCTGGTGATCTCGCAGGTTACGGATACCCACCTGCATCCATTGGGGCTGACCCGGCCTTCATGAGGACAGAGTTCCCATCCTCAGGGTGCCCTCCCTGGGAGAGGACATATGGTGGGCACGTATCAGGTAGGCGCTCCCGGCGCCGAGACCGCCGGTGCCTGGGGCCGAAGATCTCCATGCACCTCTTGCCCACCAAGTAGAAGACCTCACTGAGGTTGAGCAGGATGCAGATGGCAGCTGTGGTCACCATGAAGTAGGTGAAGACCTTCTTCTCTGTGGGCCGGGAGATGTAACAGTCCACAGTGTGGGGGCAAGGCTCCACGGAGCAGGCCACCACGCGGGGCATGTCGTAATCCTTGTAGAGGCGGTGGAAAATATAGAGGAAGCCGGTGTCCACGGCGGCCTTGAAGATGAGGCTTAGCAAGTACGTCCACCACAGCCCGCCCCGCTTCTTGCTCGGGTTGTCATACAGGGAAGGGGCATTGGGCCCATGTTTCAGGCGGTACCTGCGCTCACGTTCCTCGCGGTAGGCCACGTGCATGACCACGAGCAGTGAGGGGCACGTGACCAGGATGAGCTGCAGGGCCCAGAGGCGCACGTGGGACACAGGGAAGAACTCGTCGTAGCAGACATTGGGGCAGCCAGGCTGCTTGGTGTTGCAGACAAAGTCCTTCTGCTCGTCGTCCCACACCTCCTCGGCTGCCACCACGTACACCAGCACGCGAAAGATGAAGACCACAGACAGCCAGATGCGACTTAGCGCCGTGGAGTACTTGTTCACGCCACTCAGGAGGCCCTGCAGAAATGCCCAGTTCATGCTGGCTGTGTCCTGGGTACTGCACGTGGACGGTCTACACCTGGGTGCCACCCACCCACTCAGGCCTTGGGAGCCTTGAGGTGTGGGGGGACCTGGAGATGGGCACCCTGAATGCCGGTGTGATTGACAAAAGCGTTTCACAATCACCGTGTCTTCATTTCCTCACTCCCATTGACTTGGTAAGGTAGGGATTGCCCTTGTCCCCGTTTCACAAAGAGTAAGTGAAGGCCCGGAGATACCCGCCCAAGGCTCCACAGATGGAAGTCGCAGAGCTAGTCTTGCACTTTTGTCTTCAGCTTCCAGAATTAGGGTCTATTTTATTCTACAAAGTAATAGATACATGTGAAGACAAGCATCCTGCATGGACCTGCTAGCCAACCTCTCTTCCCCCAAGTTTCAGCCCACGACTTCTAGAGAGGTCGTAGGAAGGTTTGAATTGGACGATCTGCTCTGCCGTCGGCTGCCAGGGCTGGGCCAGGGCAGGAGGGGTAGGAGCGTATCCTTATCAGTTGTCAGATCCATCCCACTTTTACTGAACACCAACGGGAGCCTGGCCCTGTACTGGGCACGCTTACATCAGTCCCTTGGTAGATCCCGTAACAATCTTCATCCTTACTCCTTGGCTCTGGCTTCAGGAAGGTTCTCAGCCCTGGCATTCCTGCCCAAACTAAACGGAGGTGCTTTGGAATCACGAGGACCTGACATCCTCCCTGCTAACCCATGTATTGGTACTAGGGCCTGAGGGCTGACTGTCCTGACCACAGTGGGTTCCTCTGGAATTCCAACAATTCCAGCTTTAGGAAGGGACTGGGGAAGGGACTGAGGATTGATTCTGGCATGGTCTGCACCCCCCATTTACTTTCTCTCAGGGGCACCCCCTCCTCTGTCCACTTAGTGGCTTTTTGCTAGCCAAATTTCCATTATTTCCTTCCAGGTCCCTGTCCTATGGACTCCGACCTCCACACCCCCTTGTCTGGAGTCCCCATCAGGTCCCACCTGCAACCCTCCCCTCCTCCTCCCCTTCTCCTTCCCCAACCCCAAGCCCTGACTCTGCTCTCAGCCTCTTTAGACATTGTGTGCCTGGCACATTTTCAGAGAAAGAGGCATTGCCTGTTCCCAAATAATCTATTTACCCGTCTTATTTTTTTGACAGACTGTCAGGTTCTAGAGGGCAGACCCTTTACCTCTGTCTCCCTAGGACCTAGCACTAGCCTGGCCCAGTGAACACAAAATAGATGTTTGTGAAACTGAACTGAAATCCATTTCTTCCTGATCACTCCTCTTCCCTGGACTTCTGTCCTCCCTTAGGTCAGGCAGGACATTCCTTCTCCTCCTTGGCACTTCCCTGGCATCCTCTAGGGACCCCCACACTCTGGCTCCCTCCCTAAAGCCCAGCCCACAGCCTGAGGTCCGCTGGATATCCTCAGCTCAGCTGGCTGCTGGCTTCCTGGCTAGCCTCCTGCCCTATTTGGTCCTCACCCTTGTTGGGTCCAGTAGCTGCTCCCTTGTCCTTGGGCTTGTCCGTCTGCCCCAGGACTTCCCGGAGGCAGCTTTTGTTACTCACTCTCCTGCTGGGTGGGGCTTTCTGGGCCAATGAGCCAAGCGAGAGTGATTGTGGTGGGCAGGCAGGAGGGCGGACTTCCCCGGGCACATATTCAGAGCAAACACCTGTGGCTCTTCTCTCCTGGCCCACGCCTCCTCTCTAGCCTGGCTGGGCATGGCTGGGCCTGGCTCCCAGGCAGGCAGGTATGTGGGTGAGACTGCTCTGTGGGGCTCAGGAGCCTGATATCATGCCTGGGCCTAGGACAGCACCAGTGGGATTGACCCCATCCTCTTCCCGTTGCCTCCTTGCCCCACCTCCCTGTCCTTAAGCCTCTCTCCTGGCCTTTTCCTGGGAAGCCTGATTCTGCGGTCCTCAGCAGCTGACATCTGTGGAAAGGGGCAACCTTAATTTAGTGCAGGAATGGATCCCACTCTGGTCATGGGGATATTTCTGGGGACTGGAGCCGGGGAAGCTCTTGGATTGTGTAGGGGCTGGGAGCGGTCAGCTATGACTTTTCCAGAACAGGGCACCCACAGCCCTGGTGGAGCAAGGAATGCAGGTTGGCAGCATGAAATGCTCCAGTTGGCACGGGGCCAGGCACAGCGTTGCTGTTGGTCCTCTGTGGGCTGGGGCCTCTGGGGTCCTGAGGAAGGCCTCCAGGGAAGCTGGAGTGTGACCGTGCAGATGCTGGTGGGTGGCCTGGGACCTGTGTCCCGGCTGGGATGATGACATTTACTGTGCAGCTAGGGAGGGGCCTTCTGCTTCGTTTCCTACAGGCATTTATCGGGCACTTCCTAATACCAATGATTAACATTTATGTGTCCTTTTCCAGCTGGCTAACCCTGTCCCAGCCAGGAGCTCATCAGTCCTCAGCACAGCCCACAGGCTATGGGAAAGTCACTTCCGCTTCTCTCCAAAATGGGTTAATAATACCTATTAATAATACCTATTAACCCATTTTGGAGAGAATCGGAAGTGACTTTCCCAGAGTCGCAGTGGAACTTGGACTTGACGCAGGCATTCTGAGTCCATGACTTCCCACTGCAACATGCAGCTCCCCAAGGACCGAGCACCATTCTCTCTGCAGACAACTCACAGGCCTAAACTTGCCACGGGGGATAAAGGCTCGATGGGAGCATGAGCAAGTAGCATGTCCCCTGGAGTACTGGAGGGCCCCCTTTCTGGAGGAGAGGAGGCCCCTCCTCAGGCTGGATCAGGTGCAGCCCTTTGCAGGGGCAGAGAGACTGACTCAATGAATGCATGGGGGTCACAAAGTCCGCACAACTACAGAGCACCTGGAATCAGCAAACGGGTTGACTTTTATTAAGCCCTGACAGTGGGCCACACACTCGAAGGTGCCTACATGTGTGTTCTTCTATGAATGCCCCCTCCTCCTTCCTCCAGCCCTGTGCAGTAGCCCTCACGATCTCCATTCTACAGAAAAGGAAACTGAGCTATAGAGCGGAGGGGAGCTGGTCCATGGCTGTCCAGCTGGGGCAGGTGGCTGGAGGGGAGGACTAGGAGTTGGATTCCAGACTGTCAGAATCCTGTCTCTTGCCTGCCCCCACCTCACGGGTTAGCGTCCCCACTCTCAGGTTGAACCTGTAAGAGATGCTAGAGCCTCCCCATCCAGGCCCAACCTGCCAACCCGGTCCAGGCAGCCCCTCACAGGATGGTTTTCTTCACGTGGTCTCGAGGGCGGTCTGGTAAGAGAGGAGGATGACTGTCTGAAGCCAGAAAGATGAGGTCGCCTGAAAGGAGGTCATCCTGTTTGCAGGGAGAGGTAGCGCCGTGTGGGTGATGGCCTGTGCACATGGCTCGGGCTCTCCTTGCTGCCAGGCACTCGTGGCACCTCTTGCTCACCAGGTAGATCAGCTCCACAAGGTTGAGCAGGATGCAGACGGCCGCTGTGGCTACCATGAAGAGGGTGAAGATGTTCTTCTCTGAGGGCTTGGAGATGAAGCAGTCCACTATATTGGGACATGGATCTGCGTGGCACTTGACCACAGGAGGGAGCATATATTTAGGGTAGAATGAGTGGAACACATAGAGAAAGGCGATGTCCACGCTGGCCTTGAACACCAGGCTGCAGACGTACGTCCACCAGAGCCCACCCCGCTTCTTGCCGGGGTTCAGGTAGAGGCGCCCACCATCCTCCCCATAGGCTTCTTGGTGCCTCTTCTCCTGAAGCTCCCGGTAGGCCACATGCATGACCACAAGCAGCGAGGGGCACGTGACCAGGATGAGCTGCAGGGCCCATAGGCGCACATGGGACACGGGGAAGAACGCGTCGAAGCAGACGTTGGAGCAGCCAGGCTGGCGTGTGTTGCAGTCGAAGTCCTTGTGGTCGTCACTCCACACGCGCTCTGCCGTCACCAGGTACACCAGCACGCGGAAGATGAAGACCAGGGACAGCCAGATGCGCCCGAAGGCTGTGGAGTACTTGTTGACCCCACTCAGGAGTCCCTCAAAGATCCCCCAGTTCATGGTGGACCCAAGCGTCGGCTGCTGCTGCAGGGAAACGATAACAGTGATTTCCTACATTTATAAAATACTCGTTCTGAGCACTGTGTAGAACTATGTCACCACCCTTCCTGCTTGCCACCACTAGAGCTAGGTTCTACTACTGTCCCCATTTTATAGAGGGAGGAAGCTGAGGTTTAGAGGCATTATACAAGGTTACACAACTATTAGTGCAGAGCTGGGATTTGAGCATAGGTAATTAAGCCCACAACCCAACTCTTACCCATAAAAGTGGATGAGGGCAGGTCCAGGGAGCCACTGATTCCTCCCAGGGCCTGAGGCTCTTGTCTTAGGGTTCTGCAGAGTGAAGATGTATGGAGTTGGGACATTCTGCCTGCTCCCTCTGTTCCAACCCTGGCCCTCCTTCTCAGGGGGCTGAGCCTTGAGATGGCTTCTCCTCTCCTTTCCGAGCACTGCTGTCTCTTCTCAGACAGCTCCTTCCCCAGGGGAACCTGCTCTTTTTTTTTGTTTTTTCCTTAGCTCAGGGATGGGACTGGAAAGGAGGCTGGAACCTTGCTCCCAAGCCCCAATCTGGTCTAACACTCTGTAATTAGCCAGGGAGAGTCCTGGCTCAAGTGCCTGCTCAAGTGCCACTCATTTGAAACATGGCCAATGCAATCCAGCTGAAAGATACAGTAGGCAGCAATACATTCTCTTCATATAGTAGGCTTCCTAGAGGAGCCTGTATTCCAGTGTTTCCCAAACCAGTGTTCCCTGGAACCCTGTCCCATAGGTTGGCAGTAGAAGTGGGAGAAGAGGATTCTGTATCAAGAAAAGTTGGCAAACGTCAGGTTTAGTAAAGTTAAATAGCTCAGCTGTGCTAATAAACTCACTAATACATTTACCAAAAGAGGTATGAAATATGTGGCATTGCCCAAACTCCTTTGCCCACAGAAGCCCTTTTCCTCCTGACATAACTTTGATCATCTTATGGGATAGCCTTTCAAGACATCAAGTGGGAAACACTGCTCCTGTTAGTACTGCTGGTGAATTTGGCCTGATGAACTCACAGAATCAGATTCACCTCCATTTAAGGACCGTGACTGCTAGGCAGAATAAGGGGTGCCCACTGCCTCACCTGCAAGCCCTCTGCCTGATTCCTGGGGATGGGGGTGTGTCCACCCAGATCCACGCACTGTTGTTTCAACTGACTGTGCACCCTGGGACCCCAAGGAGCCTGTCTGCATAGCCACTAAAGGGCTCATGCTACCCTTCCTGTGCTGGCCCAGGCTGAAGCTCTCCAGGCTGTCTCAGCCTCTGCAGGATCACCTGCAAAGCAGCGTTGTGATGACAGCCAACATCCATGAAATATTCATGCCGCGCCAGGCACCGCTGTAAGTTCTTTGCATGAATCAAGACATTATTCCTTCACAGCAGCCTTAGGAAGGGGCAGGATATTTTTTATTCCCAATTTACAGATGAAGAAAGAGGACCACAGAGGGGTTAATTAACTCGCACAATGTCACACAGCTAAGTGGCAGAGCTAGGATTTGAACCCAGGCATGCTGGATCTAGAGCCCACCCTCTGGGAACTGCCCAGCCTTAGGCCTCAGGCCCTTTCCTCAAGCCTCGATGAGCTGCCTGCCTGTCTGTGTGCAGACAGATTCTGTCCTTCACCTTGTGCCTGGCTCCTGGGGGGCTACGGGTACCTTTGCCCCTCACCCTTTTTCCACACCACCTGCCACTTAGACGGGGAGTGAAGGGGGGCTCTGCTCTGAATCACCAGCTTGCATGCTCAGCCCTGTCTAAGGTAGGCGGGACTCATGGCAGCTTCTCGGGGAACACCCAGGGAGGCCCTCGCCCTTAGCCCCCAGGGGCTTTCACCCAGCCCATCCCTACCTGGGGGTGGCGGGGGTGGGGCGGGGCTTTGCAGGCCCAGGCAGAGCTACTCTGCCTGCCTAGCTTCCGGCCTGGCCCCCTCTTAGCTTCTCTCCCACTCAGTTCCTTGCTCCCACCTTTGCCCGGCTGGGGAGAGCTGGAAGAACCCAGAGCCCCTTATTCCTCCACCATCAGGACCCAGGGTGGCAGATGTGTCCAGGCGGCCCCCCCATCCCCACTCCCCACCAGAGAAGTGTTCTCTTGACACGGGGCAGGACACATTGGACACAGATACCCTTACCTGAGTGGCTACTCCTTAGGGCTCTCCTGCCTCCCGGCAGCCGGCATTAGCACTCAGCAAGCAGCTGGAATTTCATATCCAGAACTGGGGAAGGTTTTCGGAGAAGCCCGTTGAATCCGGCTCC
>NW_022437002.1:6732150-6746322 GCF_009761245.1 Sapajus apella | reverse complement strand
GGATGCATGAAGTAACCCAGCCTTAGGGGTAAAGTGCCTAGAACAGTGCCTGGCACAAGGGAAGCCCTGTCCACAGTTGCCTGTAATGCATGTAAACCGCCCAGCACAGGCCTGCCACGTGTCCTCAAAAAATGTTACTCCCGGCCCCTTTTCCTTATTCCTAGGCCTTTTCTTTCTGAGATACAGGGAAGGCAGAGGAGAAGGGAGGGAGAGACGTACTCACTAGAGAAAATCTCATTTGGATGCATGTTGTCTTTGGGTTTAAATGGCCAAATGCAAGCCAGACAGGAACCATAGGAGAGGAGGAGAAGGTGGGTGGGGGCGCCTGGTTTCTCATGAGTGCACAGACACAGTCTGTTGGCCTAATTAACTTCCAAGGTGCCCTGTATCAGGAGGTCACATGGGGTCAAGATTCAATAGACAAAGTATCCAGGAACCACAAACACCACATGTCCACAAGCAAACGCAACATAGCTTCACATGTGCATACTCTTATACACAGACCACACTTACGGGCACAGCAATGCACACACATGCAGCAGTGGCTTTATTTTATTCACTGCTCTACCCCTTGTGCCTAGAATGGTGCCTGATATCTTGTCCAGTTAGGCTTCAATTTATATTTATTGAATGAATGATGTGTGAAATGCACATGCCCTAGAGAGAGTCACATATATCTATACTGCTTCATGCTCTTTCCAAAAACCTGTTGCCAAGTACAGGAGAGAGGAGCCTATAAAGAGATCAGTTACAACATTGTGAGAAGTCCTATTTAAAGACATATAATAGAGAAGGGAGTTTTAAGTTCTGCCAGAGGGAGACCCAGAGAAGGTAACATTTAAGCTGGGTCTTGAAGGATGTATAGGAGTTCACCAAGAAGAGATGCTGAATGTGTCTTTGAGGCAATGGGCATATAGAGTGCAAGGACCTTTGTGAAAGACAATGGAAGAACAGTAGAGGGTGGGCTGGGCAGTGGTGGGGGCACCACATGACAAGGTGCCTGGAAGGTCGGCAAAGACCTTCTAGGCCATGAAGGACCTGGAGTGTCATGCTAAGGAGTTTGAATTTATCTTGGGCTCAGAGGGAGGTGTGAGGGAGTTCTTTTCTTTTTAAAATTTTTACCTTTCATATGGTGCTGAGGCAGGGGGTAGTTCTAAAAAAGGAAGAGACATGGTCAGATTGGTGCCTTTGATTCTCATTGTTCAAGGTAATTTTGTAAGTCACCATGAACACCAAGTTAGTGAATATTGAAGCATTCTTCCTAGAAGACATATGAGGTTAGGTTCCTGCAAGCTTCTGTTTATAACATGGTTATCAACTGATCAATACAGAAGTCTGTTTTATGTGTGTTTCTGAAGACACCTTATTTAATGTATATTGCTGACTCACTAATATTGAACTAATAGCCAACATCATTATAACTCATGACTGAATGAAGCTTGTCGAACACATATTTTTTTTCCATAAGGCTCATCATAGCCTTCGTGTGCTTAGGAACACTAGATGGCGCTTCAGCGTTGTAATCGGTGCCATTTTAAACAGCAAAACCCCAGCAAAAAGCAAGAAATGAGAAAAATATGGCACTCAATAGATCTCCAATAGAACATGAGTTTAATAGTATTAGAGGTGAAAGGGGAAGGCAGAATGTTGCCTTTATTCAGCCACAGCTGGGAACATGTGCATTGGGAGACTCAATTTTTGCCACTCTGTGCATGCTATAAATGGCCATGAAAGTGTCTTACATGTAAATTTTGAACTAGAAATACATCGTGATGAGCAGGAGAATGCACAATACAGAAGCTGTAAATAATGAAGATCAACTGTATGTTTAGAAAGCTCCCTCTGTTTGAGAGAAGAGGCTGGAGGGACTTGTGGGACCAGTATGAAAGTTATTGCAATGATTTAGGCAAGCAAGAGGGTGGGATTCGCGAAATAGCTGGCAAATGCAGGTGGCAGTTTTGGGGGACTGACTGGATGTAGGGTGTGAGGCAGGAGGCTGACCTAGGATGGTTCACAGGTCACTGGCTTTGACGATTGGATAGGTTGGGCCACTAATAGAAATAAGGGCTATAGAAAGAAAAACAGGTTGTTTGGGGTATCTTAGTCCATTTTGTGCTGCTATAGCAGAAGAGTTGAGAATGGCAATTTATAAATCACAGTTATTTATTTCTTATAGTTGTGGAGGCTGGGAAGTCCAAGATCAAGGTGCTGGTGTCTTGCAAGGGCCTTCTTGCTGTGTCTTAACATGGCAGAAGTCATCACATGAGTGAGAGAGAGAGAGAGAGGTGTCGAACTCACTTTGATAATAAGCCCACTCTCATGATAACAAACCCACTCCCATGAAAATGATGTTAATCTAACTAACCAATTACCTCTTAAAGTCCCACCTCCCAACACTGTTGCATTGGGGGTTAAGTTTCCATACATGAGAACACTGCGGGGGCACATTCCAAGCATAGCAGGGGGAGTGAGTGGGAAAGGTGGTGCATAGGTTCGTCATAGATGCGTATGGAGTTAGTGAGTTCAGTGCTATGTGTGCTGAGTTGGAGCCACATGAGCTATCCAGGGCCATGAGGTGGCAGCAATGGCTGGAGTCCTCAGCCCCAAGCTGGTGGTCGAAGCCACAGGAGTAGGCGGGGAGGCCGGTGGAGAGTGCACTGAGAAAAGAGAGTCCAGCAGAGCTCTGGAGAGTGCGGGCATTTTAGGAAGCAGGCAGAGAACTGCTGGCAAAGGAGAGAGCTCTGGGCTTCAATTTAAATCTCACACTTTCAGAAAGACTTTCCCTGCTGCCTGAAACTAGGTCTGGTTCTCCATTATACATTCTCTTGGCACTGTGCTTCTCCTTTGTGACTCTATCACAATTGCATTCTTAGAGTTGTGTGTGTGTGTGTGTGTGTGTGTGTGTGTGTGTGTGTGTGTGTGTGTAGTGTCTTATTTCCTCCTTTGACTGTAATCCTTAAGAGGACCAGGCCCAAAGGTCAAACCATGAGAATCATGCTTGCTGATCTGTTTCCACCATCAGTCACAACACCTGGCACGTAGTAGGTGCTTAATGAATATTTGACGATGAGTAAATGATTCTGTTTATCAAGCGTAAAGGAGCCAACGGTGTTCCCAAATCCTTAGGTATGAGGATGTTGAAGCATTACAGTGTCAAGAGCACAGGCTCCAGAGCTCAGCTACCTGAATTCCAACCCCAGGTCTTCTGCTTACTGACTGTGCAAGCCCAGGCAGATCTCTCAGCCTCTCTGGGCCTCAGTTTTCTCATCTGGAACTTGGGGGCATGGGAGTTCCTACCTCATGGAGTTATTGTGAGAATTAGATGAATAAACATATAAAACATGTATGCCTGGCACATAATAAACACCCAATAAATGCTAGCTATTGTTGTTCTCAGCTAGGACCAATATCTGGGAGTGAGACTGAGTTTATGCTGCTTTCTGTTTTCTTTCCCTCATTATTTGGCCATGGTCTTTGCATGAGCCTGTCTCAGCTCTGCTAAGGGAAAATGGGAGTAGAGGTGAATAAGCAGTCCATGCTCCACCATCACTGGAAGGACACGGAAATACTGCAAATCCAGTTCCTGTCCTTGAGTTGCTTCTGTGCTAGAGGGGACCAGGACAGACCCAGTTACATCCTTTCTGGGGAAGGAGTGGGGCCCAGCCCGCAGAAGAGCTTCATCTACGATTATCTGTTTCTACCCCGAGGCCTGTGCTGGCTTCAGCTGCATAGCTCACTCCTTTACATGGGTCAGATTTTCAGCCCGTGCTGGGAGCTTTACTTTCTCAGGAAAATGAAATGAATTGTGAGTTCCCATCCCTGGACAGTTTCAATGGAGGCTTCATGACTGTTCTTTTACGGAGGGATGGGACTTGGGGGATGCCGGAAGTCCAGGTGGGAGCTGGAGGTGGGAAGGGTGGAAGTGGGCATGACAGAGAAGAGGCAAACCTGGAAAACAGGGAAGGGTTGTGTGATGGGCAGAATCCACACAGACCGGGGCTCAAGCCCCATTTCTACTCCCTAGCTATGTGGCCTTTGTCAACTAGTTTTTTCTCTCTGAGCCTTAGTTTCCTTTTGTTAGAATGTGGAAGGGGTGAGAGTGCTGCTGTGAGGAGTGCTTGGGAGGATCTATGTAAAGCCTGGCGATTTACACTTGGCACACCCCACACATTCCTTTTCTTCCACTCTGTGGGCTGTTGCTCTCTGACCTGTTGGGTGGACATTGGTTTCTCCCCTGGGACGAATGGTCATGCTCATTCCCTATGATGTGCCTCCCTTCCTGGGCCTCTGGACCTACCCCACCAGTTCTGCCCATGCTTCCAAGCTCAGTCCAAGGGGGCTGAATCTGGGATGTGCCCCTTGGTCTCTCCCTAGGATTTCTGAGGCTCTCTGTGAGGTAGGTCATGGAAGGGCTCACTACGCCTGAGACTGGGGCCCAGTGCTTCCAGGTATCCTCATCCCTCCAGCCAGGCCCACACTAAAATTGAATTCTTGGTCTCAATCACACAGTGTTTTGCTGTCTCTGGGCAGGTTGTTTCAGTTCCATTTGGGGCCTCCCTTTTAGAGTATTGAGGGTTCATGAGAAGTTCTTGAAGCTTTGGCCACTGGCTGCCACATTTCCCTCAGCTGGCCGAGAGTTCCAAGGCCAAGGACTTCCCTGTTGGGCTCCTGCCTGGATGCTCAGAATCTCTGTTGAGTCACGGTCCAGTGTGTGGAACACATGACTTACTGAAGGTAACCAGACAGCTCTAGATTTTAAATCTCGTTCCATCAAGTGGTCAGTACTTGCAGCAGGAGCTATCAGTACCCACCCCAGATCCTCTTGGCATACTCCATTTCTGTGTTTAGGAGGACCTAGTACAGCACAATGATTTACAGCAGGCAGAACCAGTGTCCGATGGCCAGCACCTGCCGCTCTGCCTGGGGTCTGTGGGCTTCTGGACCTCTGCCTGCATACGGGGTAGGCTGGAAGTGCTAGTGAATTGATGCTCCACTGGGAAGAGCCCTCGACCAGTGGCTGAGAAAAGTTGCGGTATAAATTCTCCAGCCTCCTCAGCCTTTGATTGAGATAACTGTGAAGCCATTCTCTACTGTTTCCCAGCAGTCCCCAGCAGGATTAAGCTCCATTGCCCATGGAGGTAACTCACTCAATTAAACAGCCTTCATCAGCTTCCCTCCCTTCTCTGACTCACTGCCCATTCCCATGCTGATGTTTCCTGGGATGGCCTCCCAAATAAACAACTTGCATGCAAATCCTGTCTCAGGCTTGGCTTTTGGGAGAGCCCAAACTAAGACATCTCTTGTTTGAACAGAGAAGCAATCTCATTTCCTGGGAAATTCGCCTATCCTCACTCTAACCAGCCACATCTTCTCTCATTGTGTTGATTGGCCCAGGGGTGGGACAGCCCCTAATTGAGCTAATCAGTCACACTCATCTGGCTTAGTTGATTGGTCCAATGTGACAACTTAACCCAGGCTGATCTACTAAGGGGCTTTCCCTGGGACTTTTGAACATGGGATAGGGAGAGTGTCCATCTGATGATAGACAGAGTGAGAAGTGGGGCTCCGGACTTGCTGGCAGCCTGCTGTTTGAAAATGTTGCTTTGCTGAGTGAGACAATGATTCTGAGACAGAAAGGGAAGCAGAAACAAAAGATGGGCAAGCGAGTGCTCAGAAGGCACTGGAGTCCCTGGCTTGATCCGTCTCTGGAGCCCAGCAATAATGTTTTCTTTCCTGGATGCTCACACACCACTGCATTATCCTTTTGTTTTAGCCTGTTTAATTTAGGTATCTGTCATTTGCAGCCAGACGTACTCCGTGTAACCTTGGATTTGCCATTTAATAGTGCCTGTGCATAGTAGGTGTTTAACAAGCGTTCGTGGACTGACTTGTACTCTCTGGACCCTGCTTCCCTTCCTTGTGTGTTTGGGGTGGTAATAAGTAGCTTGTAGGCTGTTGGATGGATGAAATGAGAAAATGAGAGGGAGAGGGCTGTCTCAGCCTGTTTCGTGCTGCTACAACAGACTACCACAGACTGGGTGATTTATAAAGAACAGGTATTTATTCTCTCACAGTTCTGTAGGCTGGGAAGTCCAAGATCAAGGTGTTGGCAACTGTTGAGGATGTGGCCTCTGCTTCCAAGATGGGGCATCAAACACTGTCCTTCAGAGAGGAGGAATGCTGTGTTCTCAAGTGGCAGAGGCAGAAGGGCAAAAACAAACTTCCTCCTTCAAGCCATTTTATAAAGACATTAATCTATTCATGAGGGTGAAGCCCATGACCTAAACACCTCCCCAGAGGCCCTCCCAACACACTGGGGATGAAGTTTCCAACATACGGATTTTGGGGGTCAATTTAGACCATAGCAAGGGCTCTGTCAACTATGAAGCATCAGACCCAAGCAAAGAGCTTGGTTCTGCCTGTGAGCCAGGGAGCGTGTCAGGGAGGATGCCAGAGAGGGCAGGGCATCTTGGGTGAGGTGCTCAGAGTCCTGCCTGGATGTGTGGATGCACAGGCCCTGGTGGCTACTGGCCAGTGAAAGCTGCGTGAAGATGATGGGAGTGGAATGGGAGGAATGGCTAGGGGAGACTTTTTTTTCTTTCGAGAGAATCAATGAGAAGGGCAGAGAAGGGAATTAATGTGTATTGACTCCCTGTTATGTGGCATTCACTGGGCCCAACTTCTCGCATACATCAGAGAGTGCACACTGGTGACCTGGAGGCAAGTGTTTTGTTTGGCCTTCATGGTGCTAAAGAAATGTTTCAATTATTACCAACAACATATAAAAATCTGGAGGTTCCATACAAAAAGGCATTTTGGGGGAAGTTCTTGAAAAATCAGAAGATCTCGTAACGTGGGGTCTAGATTTCCCACAGCATCAAGAGCTGGAGCTGACAAGCAGCTGTCCCCACTAAATACTGGAGTCAGCAGGCCCCCTTCATTCATGTATGCCGCTTGTGTGGCCCTTGCTGTTATTAAGATGATCATCCTGGACACTGTCAAATGACCTTCCCAATAGCCTTGTGAAGGGGGCACTCTTAGTTCCATTTTATAGATGATAAAACTGAGAGTCAGAGTTACAGTGATTTGCTGCAGACCACACGGTTAGGGATTGATGGAGCTGGGGTCAGTTCTTGTTGACCCCAGAGTCTAGTCTCCCATAGTATGGAGACTGCCTGGCTATCAGTGGGAGGAGAGGGAGGAGGGAGACAGGTTTGGTATCAGTGATTAGGAAGGGTGGGGGCACCACAGGTAGAGGCAGGAAAACTTGAGGCTGGGGAGATGATATTATCAGACTAGGCCATTGCCAGTTCGAAGGGACCACAGGGTGTCCACGTGAAGAGGTCCACTCCCAGGTCACGTTAGCACCTGGAGCCTGGGTCTGGTGGTCCGAGGAATAGAGGATTGTGGCTGGAGATATTTTGGGGACCTGGTGGCTGATTGGCCAAGGGGAATGAAGCAAAAGGAGGGGGCGGAAATGCTGTTCAGGTGTCTTGCTTGACAGCCTCAGTGGCTGGTGCTTCAGGAGATCAGGGCTGGGGGGCAGGAAAGGGGAGGAGAGAGAGGTTGGGGAAGTAGGTATCCCCCATGCAGTGGGAGATGGTGCATCCAGTTTGGAGGAATTGAGTTGGAGGCAGATGTCCGGGGAGAGCTGGCTGAGTAAGTGTGGAGCATGGGAGGATGCTCCTGGCTGGAGGTAACGATGCAGAGACGAAGCTGTGATGCCCAGGACAGACAAAAAGGGCCAGGCCTGGGTGTCCAGGCCAACTGTGGCCTTAGTGCTTGGTGGAGGTTGGAGGGATGCCCCCCCATTCAGCCTCTCTGACCTTCCACAAGGTAATGAGGATCCTGCCCTCCTCACCCAGAGGGCCCCTCTGTAATCGGCTTCCCTGGGGATGTTTGAGTGAAATGGAATAGCGAGACAGGCAGGGAAGAAGGGAGGGAGAACTGGTTATCGTTCCCCCTCAGCTCCAAGTGGATAATTACACAGCTCTCTGAGCCCCAGGACTGGGCCAGGCGGCAATCCATACAGACAGCCTCTCAAAATTAATGGGACTCCAAGGGGTTTGGGGTTGGGGGGGACCAACGCTGAGAGAGGCTAAGGAGAGAGAAATTAGACATGGGAAGAGACTGTGTCTGACAGAAAGAGCCCAAGATGCAGGGTCTGAAGCAGAGATGGAGGGAAAAAGCAGGGAAATTGAAGCTCAGAGAGGTTAAGTCACCTGTTCAGAGTCACACAGCAGGAAAGCTGGGATTTGGCCTGTTTGTCTGTGTGCAGAGAACATGCTGTTAACCCACTCCGTGGGTGAACCTTCTTGCTCACTGAGAAGGCCCCTGGAAACAGGCCTGCATCACACAAACCCTGCATCAGAGCTGCTTCTGGTCTGAGTGACGCTGGGACCCAGGGAAGAGTAGTGACTTTTGTAGATGTGAGGGAGAAAAGGGAGCAGGTGTGATGGATCCTTCCAGGTCAGCTTGCACCGGGCCCCTCCCTCCCATGTTGGAACTAAGGGTCCCTCTGCATCCCTTGCCCCCCACCCAGCACCCCCTGCAGCGTATCTCTCTAGCATGCTTCTGGATTCATCTGGAATTTGGTTATTATTATAACAATATTGTTAGTATCATTATTGTGGCAATGCTAATCTCTTAGTTTTATACATGTGCCATGGTTATGAGAAATGTTATCAGTAGAAGGTATACAGGAGCCATCTATACTATCTTTGTAGTTTTTACAGCCTTCCAAAGTGTTTATTATAAAAACCCCACAACAAACAGCAGATTCCAGCTGTTGATTGAGGGCGGGGAAGGGGACTGATGAGGGGAGAGGTCAGGGCCCCAGAGGGAAACTGGGGTGCAGAATGTTGGTGCTGGCCCTCACAGCAGTGTTCTCATTTAGGTCCAGCATACAAGGACCCTGTGGCACTTGAGTTAAACCAGTTGGGCTAGTATCTCTCACTTACGGCCGCAATGGCCATGTCACCAGGGCCTCAGCCTGAGTCTACACTGTGTGCACTCAAGATTCAGTCCATTAGGAGGGTGAGGATGTGGGGAGAAGCACTAGAAAGATCTTCAACTTACTTTGCATTTGTTATGTGCTGGTGAGTCTCCTAAGCTGCTTCATATGCAACGTCAATTTGAATTCTCATCAAATCCCATTTCCTGGAGCAGTCGGAGGCACAGAGAGGTTAGGTAACTTGCCCAAGGTCACACAGTATGTTCTGATCAAAGCTCTTCTGATAGCCAGGATGGGAGACCTTTTAAAGCTTGCCCTGTGAATGGGACACACTTGGTGCAGTAGGACTTCCATGTCTTCCAGGGCAGGAGCCAGAGGGCCAGAAAGTTCAGGAGCCACTGGGCCAGTCCTGGGAGCCAGCAGCTTCTCGGGCATCTCAGCTTGGCTCTTCTCTGCATGGTTGCTCTGTCCTCTCTTATACGTGGTCCCCAAGACTATTCTGTCTGTTCTACTCAATGGTGAAGCTCAGCTTCTTCTCCTGGCCCCGGCGTCCACTGCTCCCAGTCTAGCTGAAGGAGTGACTGATTGGCCCAGCTCCTCTTCCTGAGGACTGGCCGCCCTTGGGTCCAGGTGTCTATGACCTGGTCGGGCAAGACACACAGGGCAGTATGGTTCAGTGCCACGAGTCCTGGCTCTGCGGTGGATTGCTTAGATTTGAACTCATTTCCTCCCTGTGTGACCCTGGGCAAGTGACTTCACCTTTCTGTGCTCTTGACTCATCCTCGGAGGTAACAGTCCTATCCTCCCCCTGTGAAGACTGAATACATGATGCCGCGCGGGCGAATGCGCGAGTACGCGATGCCCCGCGGGCGAATACATGAATGAATACATGATGCTGTGCGAGTGAATGGATGCAGAGCCCTGGCCCAGAGGAAGCACCCGGCTGCCACTGCTTGTTGCCATTATTACTGCTGCCATCATAGAAAGCGGTGTGTCTACTTGGCAGGGGCAGCAAGTGGGGCAGGGAGTGATGGACATGCCTCCTACACCCAGCCAGCCCAGGACTGCTCATCCTTATACTCCTAACCTGTCCGTGAATCGGGGTGAAAGACTTCCTAAGGAAGAGGGGAGTTCAGGCTTCAAGGGGTGTGTGTGTGTGTGTGTGTGTGTGTGTGTGTGTGTGTGTGTGTGTGTATGTGTGTACACGTGCAGATGGAGAAGTAATGTTCCTCTTCCTCCCATCAACTGCCATTTCTGAGTTCCTGGGCTATGGCCTTACTCTGTCCCTTATGCCTTGACAGTGACGAAGGAGGACTCTTCCCTACCTCAGCAGAACACAGGTAGATGTGTGTGCAAATGACAGGCTTTTAGGAGAAAAGTAGGGACTTTGCCTCACAATCAGGAATCTTCTAGGATTACAAAAGACTCTGACTTTTGCATCTGGGAAAATGAGCAGGTGGGTGAT
Source organism: Sapajus apella (assembly GCF_009761245.1). Lineage (NCBI taxonomy): Eukaryota > Metazoa > Chordata > Mammalia > Primates > Cebidae > Sapajus > Sapajus apella. Next base: position 6,735,904 of record NW_022437002.1, on the reverse strand, counting down.
GCGAAAGGAAGGCAGATCTTGTGGGGAGAGCTGCAAAGCCGGAGCTCCTCCCATCCTGGTCTGTGGAACACCTACTTCTCCCACCTCAGAATCCTGCCTAGAAGTCTCTCTGCACCCCCCCCCACCCCCGCCCACCTCCAGCTGCTGGGGACGTTGGTGGAGATCACAGGCACAAGAAGCCTGAGGGCTCTGGTGCTAGGATGGCTCAGGCCTCAGGTTTGGGGCCCAGGCAAGATGTGGGATAGGAAGCAAGGCCAGGAGGAGGCTGAATTATCCCAGCAAACAATATGACATTGCACACGTGCACACCTACAAAGCACCTAGAAACATCTTTGGCTCATGGTGAGTGCTACCTCACCATTCTCAAGTGAGAATGAAAAGGCCTGTGCCGGATGCTGCCGGAGTCCACTGGCCACCAGAACACAGCCACCAGGGGACCCCACACCTGCTGGAGAGAGGAGACACCGGCCCGGGACAGAGGGCTTACTTTGTGCCAGATACGGTTCATTGAATCCCAGCAGCCACCCAATGAGGTGTGACGATCATCTGCCCATCTTCCAGGTGAGAAGATGAAGGCTTACAGAGGTGAAATAGCTTTTTCTGTGCATTTGGAGGATGCCAAGGTGACTTCCTTGCACTTGCTCTTCCCCGTCTGCAGTGCTTGCACTCTGCCCTAAAATATTCACAGAGCCATAACAAATCACCCCCAAATTGAATAGCTTACGATCATGAGTATTTATTATCTCCAAGGCTCTGTGAGTCAGGAACCCTGGCGCAGCTTCAGGGCCACAGTGACGCCCACGGGACCTTGGCACTTTTGCCTTTGTTGGCCTCTTCCCTTTTAAAAGAATATTGAAAAAATTACATTTCATGACTGTGTTGGTATAAATATATTAATGTTATATATTAAAAACATTTTCTTTGACCTAAAAGTTCCTTCTTTCTCCTAATTTTATTTTTATTTTTTTGAGACGGAGTTTCACCCCATCGCCCAGGCTGGAGTGCAATGGAGCAATCTCGGCTCACTGCAACCTCTGCCTTCTGGGTTCAAGCAATTCTCCTGCCTCAGCCTCCCAAGTAGCTGGAATTACAGGCATGTGCCACCATGCCTGGCTGATTTTTGTATTTTTAGCAGAGATGGGGTTTCACCATGTTGGCCAGGCTGGTCTCGAATTCCTGACCTTGTGATTCACCTGCCTCGGCCTCCCAAAGTGCTGGGATTACAGGTTTGAGCCACTGCACATGGCCATTTTTCCTAATTTTAAAAGAAGTGAAAAACATTTTCACTGGTTCTAAAAGTATTGTGGGCCCAAGGCACTGTGCGTCCTGTGTTTAGTGGACAAATTGGCCCTGAGTGGCTTAGCCAAGTAGTTCTGGCTCAGGGTGACTCATGTGGCTGCAGCCATCTGAAGGCTTGACTGAGGCTGCAGGGTCCATGTCTAGGATGGTGCAGTCACATGGTTGTTTGCAGGAGGCCTCAGTTCCCCGCTGTGGGCTTCTCCATGGGGAGACTTGAGTGTCCTTGTGATATGACAGCTGCTTCCCCTAGAGTGAGAGGGGAAAGTAGGAAGGAATCCTTTTATGCCATATCTTGGAAGTCGTACATGGTCAAATATCATTACTTCTGCCACATTCTTATTATGAGTCGTTAAATACAGCCTACATGTAAGGGACAAATGGGAAGTGAAATTAGGCTCCACTTTTTGAAGGCAGTGGACAGACACATTCAAAAACCATCATACTTGGCTTCAGACAGGCCTTCCCGAGGTCACTTAATTTGACCCCTGTTGCCACCTCCTAAGTCTGCTCTAACACATCACTCAATTTATTGCCGTCTGAGATTACCTTGCTCATTGATCTGATTGTCTGCTCCAGCTGGAAGGTCAGCTCCTCCGTGGGAGGGGACCTTGTCTGTTCTCTGCTGTTCTTCTAGGGTCTAGCATAAAGCCCAGCACCCATGAGGCTCTCAGTATTTGCTGAATGAAGGAATGACTGATTGAATGAATGTTGGTGGTGGTGGGGGAACCCACAGTCACTCCAAACAGGTGGAGGAAGGGGAGTGTGTGGAGAGGCTGAAGCTCTCTGCTTTGGGGTTTGTTGTTCTGGGATGGTTTCCAAGGGGATTGGGAAGGAGGTCTTGTAGGGAAGAGGAGGCGAAGCAGTAAGGGACTAGGAGGCCTGGAGGGGCTGGATGACCAGATGGCATGGGATTACCTTGTGAGTAGGGACCCCAGATTATCGGGCCTAGTGGGATCTAGCTGCTACAGATGTAGGAACAGAAAAATCACAACGCATTGTGGCAGGTGCCTAACAGGAGTGTGTTCAGGACCCATTAGGCTGGATGCTGATGCTGACCGCTGACGGAGGACCTTGCTTTTGACCACACACTTCACTGTGGACTCTGTTCACTTGCTGGGGTGTTAGGGGATTGCTGAGTCCTGGGGAGACACACTTGGCTGCGTTGCTGCAAGACCAGCTCACCTGCCCGTGCTGCTCCATTCAGCCGCTGGGGGGCAGCAGAGGCCCAGGCTTGGCGGCAGCGCCCCGGCTCCTGCAGCCTCAGCCCTCGCAGCCGTTCTCTGCTGCCAGCGACCAGCTCCTGCTCCTGTAGGGGCAGAAGCTGCTGGGTGGGGTGGAGGCCACAAGTTTGGGGTGTTTCAGTCTGTGCTTCTGCTTCTGAATTCTCCCCTGAGCCTTCTCCTAGTATCCTTTCCCCCTCTACAAATCTTCCCGGATGGTGAAAGCGGAGAGGTTGGAGTGGGGTGGGGGCCTGGAACTTGTTGATTTCAGTGAAGAAGGTGGACTTTATCCTAAGGGCCACGGAAAGTTCACTGAAGTGCCTGATTTGTGTTTTCAGAAACGTACCTGTGGCTACAGGGAAGCAGACAGTTCAGACAAGGAGCTGCTTCAATGGCCCAGGTGGGAGAGGGGTCTGAGAAGAACCAGTGAGGCACGGAGGCGGATGGCGGGTGCCAGAGGCCCGTGCTGGGACACGGGGAGAGCTGGGCTGAGTGCAGGGGGGCAGTGCTGAACCCCAGAACGAGCACATTATTGCAGTGGTGGCGGAGGGTTCAGGACACATGGCCCAGCCAGATAGGCATGGGTTCCAGGCCAGGATTCCCTTGGTGGGGTGACAGCAGGAAGGAGGGCAGCAGGAGCCCACCCTACAGGAACTGGCTTGCTAGAAAGTGAGTCAGGAGCAGGGGCCAGGGACCCACATCTGAGCACAAAGTGAGGCATTGGCCTTGACTGTGGAGGAGTCTCTGACAGAGTGAGGCTCAGAAGGGCAGTGGGCCTCTAATTCCTAAAGGCTGTTCTCTCATGCCATGTGCTCCAAAAAGGCTGTCAGCAGACATCAGGGACCGGATGAGGAAGCCCTAGAGGATTAGCCTGGGCTGGGCCCTGATCTGGAGTTGGCTGCAGTCCTACACTTTCCCACTTGCGGCTGAATCCACAGGCCTCAGCAGCCTTCGTGCCTACTGCCTGCTGGCCTTCACCTGACCTGGCTCCAGGCCCTCCAGGTCCTCAGTGCCCTCCAGGTACTGAGCTGGAAGCTGCCTGTGTGATCACCGGTGGTCTTATGCCCAGAGACTATAGTTGGGCTGGGTCTAGCAGAGGGCCTGGCTGCCTCCCAGGGATCGGGAAGGGGGACCGCTCCTCTAAACTCAGGACTCAGGAAGGGGGACCACTTCTCCAAACTCAGGACCCAGGAAGGGGGACCGCTCCTCCAAACTCAGGACTCAGGAAGGGGGAC
>NW_022437002.1:6435002-6732140 GCF_009761245.1 Sapajus apella | reverse complement strand
CAGGAAGGGGGACCGCTCCTCCAAACTCAGGACTCAGGAAGGGGGACTGCTCCTCTAAACTCTTGCTGTAGATGGCGAGGGACTCATTCCTGAGCCTCTATGAAGGTTTGGGCTTGTGCCCCTCTCCCACTTCCCACCACCTGTTCCTGGCGCCTGCAGCATTTGCTCACTGCTCCCTGCTACCTGGCCAACTCCTAGTCATCTTTATGTCTCCGTTTAAATGTCACTTCCTTGGAAACAATTTCAGTGCATCCATTATTCTTACTCAGAACGTCTTTTGCTTTTCCTGCAGTGCATTTATTATAACTTATTATAGTTTTGACAATGTGTGTGTGTAACATCTTGACCCCCCTGAATAGACTGGAAGCTCCCTGGAGACAAGGAGCATGTCTGTTTTCCTCACCATTATAGTCCCAGGCTCTAGCCCCAGGCCTGGGATACTACGGGCACTCTAAAAATATTTGTTGAATAGGTGAAAGCAAGAAAGAATGAATACATTATGGATGGCCCTGAGGATGGCCTATGTGTTGGGAATTCATAAAGCCACAGAGTAAACCTGGCATCTCTGGATCATCAATTTTACTTGATGATAAGGAATTAGAAGCATTCTATTTACTTATTAATCAAATATTTTACATTACAAAAGTAATACATGTTCCTTGTCAAAATTCAATCAATAGTCATTATTTTTACATTGAAACAAACTCTGACACATTATGGAATACAATGAAAAGTTCACTTGACTTTTAAAGAGAAAACATGAGGCTTCAAAGACATTTTGAGCTTAAGAGGGGCCAGACTGGCCTGCAGTGCAGGCTCCTGCAGGGATGAGGTCACTCCTGTGGGTTAGGGCACCTCCATGGGAGAGGCTGAGAAACTGCTGTTAGGCAATTGCACTGTTGTTGGCATCTGGCTGCAGAGCTGGGCGCTGACTGCACTTGGAGGGAAAGCAAACGCCCGCTTTATATAAGGAGAAGACGTCTGGCCAGACTCTGGAAGCAGGACCCTGAAGGGGAAGAATGTTTTTATGGAGGAGTGGGGTTGCAGGGAGGCTCTCTAGGGGGTATCAGGGTATCCTGGTAACGAAATAACAAGAATCCTTTTGGAAGAGTGAGAGCGTTTACTCCCAGGACAGGGTGCTGTAACAGGTCAGCTACTTCCAAGGGGCTGAGTGTCCCTGGCTGGAGGCATCAGGGCTGGGGAGTACGGGGGAGGCGAGGAAGTAGGTGTGTGTGAGGGTGTCATCCAGGGAGGAGAGTGACACTATTATATGCAAAATGCATAGCTCCAGGTGGCTTGAAAGATGCGGGCCTGGAGCCTGGTTGATCTGGGTTCAAATCCCAGTTCTGCCGTTTTTGTGATGGGTCTTTCGTCAAGTCCTTTTCCTCTCTGAGCCTCATTTGCTCCACTGGCACAAGGAGAATCCTGATCGCCCCCTTGAAGGGGGTTGTGATAGTCGCATTAGGAATTTTTTCTCTGCGTGTTCAAATCACCTGGGTAGTGTTTTAAAAATTGCTGATGTCTGGGCTTCAGCTCAAGCCATCTGAAGCAGAATCTCTGGGAGTGCATCCCCAGCATCCAGGATGCTTTCAAAGAGCCCGGGGTGGTTCTGCGTGCCGCCTGTGGGGAGAATCCCTGCATAGTTGATCGGAACTATAGCCTCATGATCGTCTCCAGCATAGGAAGTGGTTCATGTTTCCCAATTAATCCACAGCAGCCTGGCCCAGGCTCCACAGTCAGTCTACAAGCTGCTTTTGTGCCTCTCACTGGGCTTTTCTCCTCTGCTTGGCTTGTTTGCTCTTTGTCTGTGTTCCAGCCATCAGGGGCAGGGCGAGAGCCAAGTGTGCACACTGGGATGCAGCTGCTTTCTGTCCAGTGGCCTCGGGTGTGACAGACGTGGACCTATGGGGAGAATGACACAGGGGTGGACAGGCCAGGCTGAGAGCAAGGAACATGCCTCCCTCCCCACAAGGCAGGTCTAGAAAGACATTGACTTGGTGCTTAAACTTGAACTTGAACTGCACAAGCCCTAGAAGTTGGGGTGGTGGGGTTGTGGGGGGTGTTGTTGAAATACAGATTGCCAGGCCCCTAACCCCAGGGCATCTGATTTGATAGGTCTAGGGTGGGGTTGGGGATGTGCACTTCTGACAAATTCCCAGGTGACACTGTGGCCCCCTGGACTGCACTTTGAGAACCACTGATGTAGAGGCCCGCAGAGAAGTCAGCCACATACCAGCTCCGTCCACACATACCCAGAGCTAAAGAGCAGCAGGCCCAGAGGAACAGCGGACAGTCAAGCAACCCACAGACACGCTGTAGTCGGAGGAGGCACCGAGGGGGCGAGAGGACCCAGACACACATCAGCAGAGCTGGGGAGAGACAAGGACCCCAGTATAGACCCAGGCAGGAGACACCTAAGGGACAGAGATAGTGACATCTTCCCGGCCCCTCACCCCAGCTCAGAGAATGGCTTCGGGAAAGAGAGTGGTAGACTGACCCAGCCACAGACCGGCTGACTGGAGGGCAGAGAGGCAGGTGGAGATTCACAGTGTGTGAGCACTGAGCAGCCAGGGGGAGCTCTAGGGTGTGCTGGGGACAACTTGTACCCCTCAGTTTTCGGGACATTTGCCAGTGAATTGTAAATCCTTAATTGTTCAAAATTGGCCCTGATGGGAGGATTCACTCCATATGAAGACCCTGGGAGCCCCGGGTGGTGGCGCTTTAGAAGCTGTGGCTTCTCTTTTCTGGCCTAGGTTTGACCCATGTGGGACTTCTTGCTCTTCTGCTCAAAGGTCAGGTCCTGCTACCTCCTCCAGGAAGCCCTTCTGACTGCTCCACCCACGGAGCAGATGCTTGCCTCCCGGGAGTTCTGTGGCGTCGGCTTCTCAAGCCTTCTGTGGACTTTTCAGGGCTTTGGTTCATTGTTGCTGGTGTGACTCTGGGTTGTGTCACCTGCTTCCCAGCCCTCGGTGTCTCCATGTGTAAAATGTGAGCAGGGATTGGCTGAAGGATCCCTAGGGCCTCTTCCACTTGAAATAACTTGTGTTTACTCCCTCTTTCCTACCTTTTCTGGATTGTGTTCCCCTGTCCTTGAAATTTTCTTGAGTAAGGTCCATCAATATATGTATGTCTGCTTATAAAACATATATATTATGAGACATATATAAAGTATGCATTTAAAAGGCTGAGATAAAAATACAAATAGAAGTTACCGTGTGTGTATATATACACATACACACAAAGAAATATATGTAAATAAATATATTTATGTCTTTATTTTCAACAGTGCTTGAGAAGTAATATAAATATACAGTAATTATAACTATTCCATTACTGTTATCAAATAATCAGAGAACAGGGGTAGCTGTTCTCTTGTTATTTGATAATAACTAATAGAATGTTTACTCAGCACTCTTGTTATGAGCTGGGTACTGTGCTAGTTGCTTTACATGAATTGACTCTTTCAAGCTTAACAGCCCTATGAGGTAGGCACCATTGTCATCTCTACTTCCCAGGTGGGGAGACTGAGGCATAGAGATGGTGGGTAACTTACCCATTATCACACAGCCAGTAGATAGTGTGACTGGGATTTGAACCCTGGTCTTGCCACCAAGCTTGAGCTACCTGTTAGAGGGCAACTGAGGGAGGTTCTACCTCCGAGGCCTGGTCCTTGAAATGGCATGCTCCCAGAAGGTGAAGGCCATGCTGCCTGTTTTCTTTTTCTTCTTCTTCTTTTATTTTTTTTTGAGACTGAGTCTTGCTCTGTCACCCAGGCTGGAGTGCAGTGACACAATTTCAGCTCACTGCAAACTCCACCTCCTGGGTTCAAGTAATTCTCTAGCCTCAGCCTCCTGAGCAGCTGGGATTACAGATGCCCGCCCCATGCTGGCTAATTTTCGTATTTTTAGCAGAGATGGGGTTTCACCATGTTGGCCAGACTGATCTCGAACTCCTGATCTCAAGTGATCCACCTGCCTCGGCCTCCCAAAGTGCTGGGATTACAGGCGCGAGCCACCACACTCGGCCCATGCCACCTGTTTTCATTAGAACCACTGCTAAATATTCTCTGAGAACTTCTTGGACTTCCGGTGTCCTGTCCAGGAGCTCTGCCAGCATGATCTCACTGACTCCTTCCTCAAACCCTTGCCAGGGCAGTATTGCCATCCTTACAAAGCCCGAACCCAGGAGGCAGTGCCTTCCCTGGGACCTGGCTGGGCCACTCTCCTGCCACCTTGTCTGAGCAGGAGGGTGAGATTTCCCCGTAAACATTAGGAGAACATTGGGAGATGCATCAAGTTGCCCTAGAAACTAGACTCTAGTTAAGTGCTCGAAAAGTAATTATAAACTTCAGAATATCTTTCAGCCGAGCAGGTGGCTGGAAAATTAGAAATCTATTTCTGAGACACCTTCTGCTTTCCAGAAAGGCTGAGGTTATGTTTCAGGCAGGTCAAGTGCTGGTGGCCTCTGTGGAGCGTGTGTGTGTGTGTGTGTGTGTGTGTGTGTGTATGTGTATGTGTGTGTGTGTGTGTGTGTGTACGTGCGCGCGTGCGCATGCGGGGTGCAGCACTGAGGGGCCAAGGAGAGAGGAGACGCCAGGCTGGGGGCGTAGCTGTCGTGCCTGCCCTTCCCTGGTGCTCTGTGCAGTGTGTAGGCGGCAGGCGCCTCCTCTCTGGTGTCACCCCTTGAGATCTGGGTTGCTAGGACACCAGAGCTGAGGAGATGCCAGTTGATTTGCCAAACATTTTTTCTTCCAATTAGGAATAAATAGACAAAGGGAGAAAGTGTGTGCTTTGATGGTGGCAAGAGAGGCTTGGAGCTTGGGGACCCTGAGGAGTTGTTAGGGTTTCATAGCTGAAGATGGTGAGGAGTGTTGGCCCCCTCCACCTAAGGGAAGGAACCTCTTTCTGGACCCATGGCGCCCAGCCTGGGGGAGAGAGGAAGAGATCTCACATTTATTAAGTGTCTAAATACATGTCAGGCCTTGTGTGCAGCCCTCTCTCATGCTCACGACAAGCCAGGAAGAAGGACTAGGATCGCATATGGTCTCTTTACTACTCACAGCCACGCTGGACTCCCTTGATCCCCAAACTTCTTGGAGTTCTTGTACACACTCTTCTGTCTGCCCAGAATGCTTGCTCTTCTCTGTGTGGCCGGCTCCCTCTCCCCACCAGGTGACCACTCTTATTATCCACAATAGGTCCTCCCCCCACCTTTCCCTCGACAGCCCCTGGCTACTTTCCTGCATGGTGCTCAGCATGGCTCGCAGTTATTTTATTTATGCGGTCGCTTGTTTTCTCGTCTGTCTTCCTAGCTAGAATATCACATTTGTGAAGACAGCGTGTGTCTCGCTTGTGGCATATGAAAGGCTCTCAGTAAATATTTGTTGAATGAATGAATGAGGATCTCTGTTCAAAAGGAAGTGGAGGCTCAGTGAATCTGAAGTTCTTTCCTAAGGTCTGCAGCTCAGTTATGGGTAGAGAGGTAGAGCCAGGCCTTCACCTCGTGTCTCCCTGGCTCCCAAGCTGGCTCTCTTCCCCTGGCATCACGCTGCCTGCAACCAGGCGCGGCCTGTGTCTGTTCCCCTCTCTCCAAAGAGGCCTGCATCAAGGGAAGGCTGCTGGGCCTCCTCAGATATAAAGACTACAATGGGGCAGTGCAGGGTAGTGGTCCCTGGAGTCTACCTGTCTGGGTTCAAATTCCAGACCTGCCTGGCTGGGCCTCAGTGCTCCTGGCTATAGTGTGGAATGACAACAGAACCCATTTCTCCAGGGTCTTGTGAGGATATAATGAGATAATGCATGTGAAATGTTTAGAGTGGTGCCCAGCACATAGGAAGTGCCTCCTATGATATAAATTATAGAAACAGCTGGGGTGACAGACAGCTCTGATCCTTCCTACTTGTGCCAGTGACACATCGTGGGCCGCATCATGCAGCCTGTTAGGTGCCTGGTATAAATTATTCATCTTGGGATCCGAGGCCCCACATTCTTAAGAGCTCCACCATTAGGAAGCTGAGAGAAGCTAGCCAATGTGAGAGAGCCCAGTACAGTATCTGGCACATAGTAGGTGTTCAGTAAAATGGCAGTTGAACCACTCCTGAGATAGCCGGGCTGAAAGTCCAGGGGACTGTTGAAACTCTCCACCTGGGCGTGCCATTGCCCCTCAAATGCAGTAATGGAAACAGCTACTGAATTATAAGGCCACTGTGCCTGGCTTTTTCATGTACTTTTAGCTATTTGAAATTATCCTATTTAACTCATGTACTACCTGTCTCTTTCCAATAGAATGAAAGCTCGAGGAAAAAGGGATTTGTCTCCTTTTTCACTGCTCTTTTCTCCATGCCCAGAGCAGTGCCTGGCTCAGAGCCAACCTTCAAGAAATATTTGTCGAGTTAATTGCCCTCGTGTCTGTTATGGATCTTGTATTAGATTCCTACTGTTGTAACCAATCGCCACAAACATTGTGATTTAAAATAATAACATCTTTATTATCCTACAGTTCTAGAGGTCAGAAGTCTAAAATGGGCCACAGTTTGTGTTTGTTTTGGAGGCTCTGGGAGATCATCTATTTTCTTGCCTTTTCTGTCTTCTAGAGGCTTCCACAGTCCTTGGATTGTGGTTTGGCATCACTCTGACCTCTGATTCGATCATCACATCTCCTCTGAGTCTGGTCCTCCTGCCTCCCTCTCAGGCCACTCAGAGAATCCAGTATCATCTCCCCATCTGAAGAGCCTTAGCTCCATCACACCTGCAAAGTCTCTTTTGCCTTACAAGGCAACAGTCGCAAATTCCAGGAATTAAAATGGGAACATCTTTGGGGGGAGGTGTGATTCTGTCTACTGCAGACCTGACACCCGTCTGTCCTTTCCGATGATTTATTCTCTTTTTCTCTACCTTCTTCTTTCTCCGCCATCCCACCGCCCCACCCCCTGTCCCAGGCTCTGCAACATCGAGGGTCCACCTCAATGGAAAGACCATGGTTCTTCTTCTCAACAGCTCTCCCCTCTCAACTCTGGGAGTGATAAGGGGATTCTAAGTCTCCTTCATGTTTAATATTCTGGTGTTCTGGTACACTGTAGTGTTGTCAAGCACTGAAATGCAGGCACCTTTTGTTGTACCAGTATGTTATCAGTATTTTAGGAAAATCTGAATCACAGCTGTCTGAAGCCTACTCAGAGAGTTATACGCTGCACAAAGATTTCCAATTAAACAAAGGTGTATTCATGCAGAAGGCATGCTGAGCACCTCCTGGCCCTCCTGAGACCCTTCCAAGGCCTCTTAGTGTGGTGTTACTTCCCTCACTTTAAGTGATAGTGAAGATGCAGAGCTGAATGTCTTTCTCCTGTTTCAGCCCCTTGTGCTCCCTTTAGAGCCACTTTGGGTGTCTCTGATGGAATCTACCTAGGATCAGGTGGTGGGGAGGACTTGGAAGAAAATGGGAAGAAGGTTTGGTTGGGGGACTTAGGAGAGAAGAAAGTGGAAAAGGTATAGGGAGATTCCCAGACCCAGTCTTCAGCCTTCTCCACTCTCTTCACCAGTTTACTTAACCAACCCGCATTAAGAACTTCACATGTGGCTGGGCACAGTGGCTCTCGCCTGTAATCCCAGCACTTTGGGAGGCTGAGGTGGGCAGATCACTTGAGGTCAGGAGTTCAAGACCAGCCTGGCCAACTTGGTGAAACTCCACCTCTACTAAAAATACAAAAATTAGCTGGGCATGGTGGTGCACACCTGTAATCCCAGCTACTCAGGAGGCTGAGGCAGGAGAATTGCTGGAACCTGGGAGGCAGAGGTTGCAGCGGGCTGAGATTGCATCACTGCACTCCAGCCTGGGTGACAGAGTGAGAGTGAGACTCTGTCTCAAAAAAAAACTAAAAGTGAAAAAAAGAACTTAACATGTGCTGGGCACCTTTCTAAGCACTTTATATATATTAATGAATTTACTCTTCAAAACAACCCATTGAAGTAGGTATTATCATTAACCCTGCTTCACAGACAAAGGCACAGAGAGGATAAGCAACTTGTTCAAGGTCTCACAGTGATGAGTGGAGTCAGGCTGGACCCAGGCAGTTTGTTCAAGGTCTCACAGTGATGAGCAGAGCCGGGCTGGATCGAGGCAGTTTGGCATCAGATTCCATGAGTCCGCCACTGCATGATGCTGGATTTTGCCTGATAGCTAAATTCTCTCTGGTCTCATCTTTCTTCTTCCTCCTCAGCCAGCTCTGTTATGATTCGGCTATGTCCCCACTGAAATCTCATTATGAATTCCCAGGTTTTGTGGGAGGGACCTGGTGGGAGGTAACTGAATCATGAGGGCAGGTCTTTCCCATGCTGTTCTCGTGACAGTGAAAAGCCTCATGAGATCTGATGGTTTTAATAAGTGAATTTTCCCTGAACAAGCTCTCTTCTCTTGTTTGCCACCATGTGAGATGTACCTTTCACCTTCTGCTATGATTGCTAGGCCTCCCCAGCCATGTGGAAATGTAAGTACATTAAACCTCTTTCTTCTGTAAATTGCCCAGTCTTGGGTATGTCTTTTTTATTTTTAAATTTTACTTGTAGGTTTTTTTTTTTTTTTTTGAGATGGAGTCTTGCTCTGTCATCCAGGCTGGAGTACAGCGGTGTGATCTTGCCTCACTGCAACCTCTGCCTCCCAGGTTCAAGCAATTCTCCTGCCTCAGCCTCCCTAGTAGCTGGGATTACAGGCATGTGCTACCACATCTGGCTAATTTTTTGTATTATTTTAGAAGAGATGGGGTTTCACCATGTTAGCTGGGGTAGTCTCAGTCTCCTGATCTCATGATCTGCCCACCTCAACCTCGCAAAGTGCTGGGATTACAGGCGTGAGCCACCACACCAGGCTGGGTATGTCTTTATCAGCAGTGTGAAAACGGACTGAACTAATACAAGCTCCTTCCTCATGGGTCCTGCTCCTTCCTCTCTGATAATTTATTTTGGCCAGGACCTTGTCTGCCTTCATTATACCTGGAGATACTCAAAAGATGGAGGAAGCGTAGTCATTTATGCTGGCCCATCTCAGATGAAGCAGCATTTGAGGACCCTGTGTGGGTTCAGTGGTGATCATAGCTTGCGTTTAAGAAAATATTAGCATTTTAGTGTCATTTTAATGAATTACAGAAATACAGCAATGGATTGTTTTGCTCCAGAGCTGAAGCCACTGAGTCAGAATCAGAGCCTAGTTAATCATGAGGCCGTGGGGCAGTGACCTGGAGCAACTGCCTATATGAAATTCCAGACAGCTTTGGAATCATTTGAGAACAAACTGAGGTTTCCTCACCAGATCCTGTACGTGGCGTGTAGAATGTCAGTAAGTCCTGCTTCTGCTAGGTAGGCAACACCCTCAAAGGGAACACCCCGTAACATCTCGGACATAGGTTACTTCTTTGACTCTCATAGCTGTTCTATGAAGTATGCATTGCTATGTGCATTTTATAGAGGATAAAATTAGGCTCAGAGAGGCTCAGCAATCTGCCCAAAGTCACAGCCAGTAAGAGGCAGAGCTGGAGTGTGAATGTGGAGTTGGCTGTGTCCAGGGCTTGTGCTTCTAATGTAGCTCCGCTGCCGCCCCAAGAGATGGTTGGTAGGGGAGAGATGGCCTGAAACACTTCCTCCTCCCTCTCCATCTCACAGCCAGTGTGGGGCAAACGTGCCTGCAGTGAACTGAGGTCTGTGGCTCACTTTTGCCACCTACAATCTGTGGCAGTCAGAACAAGAGACCTTTTTGTGGCCTCTTGTACTTGTCTGTTATGGAGGTACAAGCATCGTGACTGGAAGAAAAGGGAAAGGAAGGAAGACAAGAAGCCTTCAAGAGAGAAGTGGCATTTGAATGAGGCCTTCAATACAGGGAAGGGTGTATCTCCATTACTGACTGTGTGCACATGGTGGGGTTCATTAACTTACGATTTCCTGAACTCCTACCATGTGCAGGTCCTGTGCTGGGCACAGAGTACACATTAGTGAGTAGAAGAGGCCTTGCCCTGCCCTCTCTAGCTGCAGTCTGTGGCAGCACTGGCCAAGAGAACTTTCTGGGCTGATGGAAATAACTCACGGTGTTCAGTGGAGTAGCCACTGGCCACATGTGGTTACTGAACGTTTGAAACATGGCTAGTGTGACAGGTACTGAATTTTAAATTTTTTTGATTAAATTTTTATTCAACTTTAGTTGATTTAAATTTAAATAATCACACGAGGCCAGTGGCTATGCTATTGGATAGTGCAAATTTAGAGGAAAAGACAGACAATAAACGAAGTGCTGATGGCGATAAGTGCTATGCAGGAAACAAGATCCAGTGGATGAGAGTTGTGGGGAGTATCCTATTTAGATTGAGTAATCAGAGGAGGCCTCTCTGAGGAGGCGATGTTTCCGCAGAGACCTAGAAGATGAGTGTGGGCCATAGGAAGAGTCAGGGGCAGAGGGAACAGTGGGACAGAGGCCCTGAGTAGGAAGGGGTGGGTATGCCCAAGACTGTGTGAGGAGACCAGTGGGTGAGAGTGTTGTGGGTGAGGGGAGGGGATGCAGGAGATGAGGTCAGGGTATGAGGGGGGCAGGGTCTGATCACATAGGCTTGTAGGCTTGGGTAAGGAGCCTGCACTTATTTAAAGTGCAGTTGATGCTACAGAAAGGTCTCTTTCCCTGACTGCCACAGATTATAGGTGGTAACAGTGAAAGCAAGGACATCAGGGAGGGGCTATAGCAATGGCCCAGGGTTGGGGAGATGGGGGCACAGAGTGGAGTGATGGCTTTGGAGATGAGGGAACTGACTGAATTCAAGGCAGATATGGCAGACAGCCTGGCTGTGGAGGGTGAAAAAGATGCTCAGGTTTTTGGCCCGAGCCACTGGGCAAATGGTGGAACCATTTTCAGAGAAGAGAAAGTGAAGAACAAAAAAAATCAAGAATCCAGGCAGTTGGATGGTCATCCAGATGGTTGTTGAAGTCAGAGGGAATCTGAGTGTTTATTTGATTATGCTGTGTCTCTGTGGGCTGAGTATGTGAGCACAGTTTGGGTGAATATGCACTGATGTTTGTACACATTTTTGCTTTGGGTAAAGTCAGTGCATACATTTGGGGTGGGGTGAGTGTGTTTGCACATGAAGGTCTGTATTTCGCATGACTGTATGGGAATGTCTGCACACATCCATGCAGGTGTGGGAGGGGTCAGTGTATGTGTGTGTACCTCTGTGTGTGTCTGTGCGTGGGGTGAGAATGTCTAGGGTTCAGGGTGAGCCCAGGCCTGGTTTATCGCTGTGAGATGTGTATAAATGAGGTTTGTGTGTATGCATCTGTGTGTGTGCAGGGTGAAGGTGTGTGCATGTGTGTGGGGTGACCGTGTGCAAATTGGTGTACGTGTGTGGATGCAGGTGTGTATATTCATGCAGGAGGGTGGAGCTGCATGGGTTGCATATTTCCTTCTACTTGAGGCATGAGTGTGTGTGTAGGGTCTGTGTATGCACATCTATGTGGGCAGTCATATGCACAGGTCTGTGCATGTCTGTCTATGGGGAGAGTGCATGCACATATGTGCACAGGCGTGGAAGGAGGATTTCCAGGGATGGGTGCGTATGGGGGTGTGTGCCCATCTGTGGGCCATGAGTGTGCCTGCCTGTGCCGTTTGAAGCTCCTGTGACTGCAAGTCACAGAGGCAGCAGCTTGCAGAGCGTGTTATGTCACGTTTATAGGTCTCTCAATCTTAATGCATTTTAAATTCCCAAACCAAGGCTGATCCCAGTGGATTGCAGAGCCATTTGTTCTTTGCTCTGATTTGAAAAGAAGGTTTCCAGAGTAGGATCCCTTCTGCCTCCAGCCTGGCAGTCCTACCTGATTCTTTGACTCCTCAGTGGAAGGAGGACACAGAAGTGGGTTCCAAAACAGTGTGGGTGGATGGGGACATGGAAAGCAAGCTGGGGAGAGAGGCTCTCTGAGTGTGGAGAAAGAGGAGGGGTAGAGGCTGGAGTGGTAATGGGAACAAGGAGGTGCGAAGAAATTAAACCCTCTCTTCACTAGGGCAGGACCAGGACACAAAGGGTTGCAGGCCCTGTCTCTTTTTGCATACCCTTTCTTTGTTGTCTGTTTGAGGATTTGTACTTGGCCTTTGTTTCTCACACTACACACACTCCCTAAGCAACTTGACCTCTACCTGCTCAAGGCAAACCCTGATACCATGAATCCCTTTCCAAGCTGTCCCGGGCACCTTCTGGGACCCCTCCTGTGCACCTTTGTCAACCATGAGTGTCCACCACTTTCTTTTCATTATACTCCAAGTTGCTGTGGTGATGTTTCCTGTTCCCATTAAAGCTTAGAGTGTCACCTGTGTCCCTCAGACAGAAGGGGCTGCAACTTCTGCTTGTCACAGTGTGTGCTGAGGGCCTGAGGGGCTGCTGCCAGCTCAGCTGCTTGCAGAGACCCATGGAGGTAGGAGAGAAACAGTTCCTCAAACTTCAAGTCATAAAGGTGAGGAGCTGGAGGCCACCTTGTGCCAGATCTCAGGGCTGAGGTGGCTGGGGTTGTGCTGAAGCACTGAGTGACACATCGGAGCTGTGCTAGAACCTCCTCTACCCTCATCTTTGGACTGAGTTTGGACCTCAGTTTTCCCTTCCCTTCGATGAGTTTTTCCCAGAGACTCCATTGGCCCTTCATGGCACCAGCTCCTGATGGGGCTGCCTCATCCCTCCTTTAGATGTGCCATCTACGTCCAAGGATATGCACATAGATTGAGCGCTGGCTCTCAGACCTCTGCATTCGTTCATACCACCTCTCCAGTGATCTCACTTGCTAGCCATTTGGGTCTCATCTGGAACAGATATTTGAATTGGGTATAGGCTGTGCCTGGGGCTTGGGACTGAAGGCTCTAGGGGTCTCTTTCTTTACCTTTGGTCAGCTGTAGACTTGCAGGATGGACCCGTCACCCCACCAAGGGATACATCTACAATCTGGGTCTCCTAAACATCTCTTCCATCATGGGGCTTCCTGGACCAGATCTTGTTATGTCCGTTGAACTTACCTTGTAGGAATTTTGTCTATACACCCAGCTGGTAAGGGGGCAGGAAAGTCCCCAAGAGAGACCTGGGGATGTGTCTTCTGGAAACTTAAGGCACCTTAAGGCCAAGTTGGTGACTGCTTTTTTTTTGTTTGAAACTGAGTCTCACCCTGTCACCCAGACTGGAGTGCAGTGATGTGATCTTGGACCACTGCAACCTCCGCCTCCCGGGTTCAAGCGATTCTCCCTGGTAGCTGGAATTACAGGTTGTGTCACCACGTCTGGTTGATTTTGTATTTTTAGTAGAGATGGGGTTTTGCCATGTTGGCCAGGCTGGTCTCAAACTCCTGGCCTCAAATGATCTACCTGTCTTGGCCTCCCAAAGTGCTGGGATCACAGGTGTGAGCCACTGCACCCAGTTATTTTCTTTTTTTTGAGAAGGAGTCTTGCTCTGTTGCCAGGCTAGAGTGCAGCATCATGATCTTGGCTCACTGCAATCTCTGCCTCCCATGTTCAAGCGATTCTCCTGCCTCAGCCTCCCGAGTAGCTGGGATTACAGGCACACACCACCACGCCCAGCTAATTTTTGTATTTTTAGTAGAGACGAGGTTTCACCATGTTGGCGAGGATGGTCTCAATCTCTTGACCTGTGATCTGCTCACCTCAGCCTCCCAAAGTCCTGAGATTACAGGTGTGAGCCACCAGGCCCGGCCCCAGTCTTTTTTTAAATAAGAAAAATGGCTTTATTATTTTAGTAGAAGTAGTGTCTAATCACTGTGGAGTAGGACAGCTTAATGGCTAAGCACATGGAATCTGGAGCCTGGGTCTGACTCCCTTTTTTGCCATTTACTGGCTGTGTAACTGTAGGCAAGCCGTTTGACCTCTATGAGCCTTAGTATTCCAGGCCTCTAAGATGGAGATAATAACGGTATCCACTTTGTAGTGTTGTTATTAGGACAAGATGAGTTAACATGTCTAGGGGATTTACTGGAGTCTGCAGCACAGAGTAAGTGTAATATATGCACTTCCATTATTATTCCTGAACACTTTAACAATGCAGAAGAAAACAAAATCGACACCAAATGCTGCCACCCAGGAGACCTTCCTCCAGACCTCTCTCTTGGGGCTAAAACACACATAGTTTTATGTAGATGTGATTTCTGATATGTATTGCTCGCACGCTTTTTTTTTTCTACTTAACCATATGTGTTGGAGATTTTTCCATATCAGTCCCTATAGATCTACTTCATTCTTTGAAAGTTAGTATTAGTGAGCTACAATTTGTTTGCCTGATCTATCACTGACTTGTGGGCGTGAAGGCTGTGTTCAGTTTTCCACTATTGTAAACAATATTGTGTGTGTATGCTATGCATATATCTTCTTTTGCATTTGTGCTATTACCTCCTGGGCTGAATTCTAGAAGTGGGAATGGTGGGTTAAAGAGTATGCATATTTTACATCTTGATATATATGGCCAAGCTGCCCTTTGGAAAGGTTGTCCCAGCTTACACTCTTTCTGTCCTCTTTCTATGATGTCTTCTCATTGAGACTTCTTCATTTTTATTCTGGATTTCCCATTATGTCCCCCTTGTGCCCTGAGGTGAGGCCACCTGGATGCAGAAGGAAGCTGGAGGAACACATTTTATTTTTTCAAATTGGTCCATGAGCTCATGAGCTGCCAGGAAAGTGTTGCCACTGAAGGCACTTTCTGATGTGGCCGTTGAGGGCCCTGTTGCGCCACTGCGGTTCTTCCTGAAGCAGAAAGGGCGAACTATGAAGCATGAGGAAGCCTGTTGAAAAGTGACTTTGATGAATGTTAAGCATTGTTCTCTCCAGGCTGCAGATCGAAGCAGGCTGGTTGATTTTACCAGATTTTGCATGTGAACAGAGGCCTCGAGTGGCAGATTGCCCTTTTCAAAGATGGCCACAACAATAGCGTCCATGCCATATATTTGTGTATGAAGGGACCTTGCCATACCCCATCAAGTGGGGGAGTCTAATTCCCTTCCTCTTGAATCTGGGCTGGCTTGTGACTGCTTTGACTAATGGAGTCTGGTGGAAGGGATGCCCTTCTCGAATTCCTGAACTACAAATTTGGTAGTAAAATAAAATGGTGGTCATTCTACATTTTGGGAGTCATCTGTTACACAACCATAATATCCGGAACATTTAGTGGCTGCTCATCGGGAAAAACAGTCCAGTGACGTGCATAAAGCAGTTTTCAACCTTAGGGAACCTGAGAATCAACTGGAGCTCTCATTAATGATGTAAATTCCTGGGCTCCACCTCCAGAGGTTCTGACTCACAGGACTTACTGTGGGGCTGAGAAATCTGCATTTTTAAAATGAGCACCCCAGGAAATTCTGACACAGTGGGTATCCAATGGAAAACTCTGGGGAATCATTTAAGAGCAAAAGCTGAGGAGTCAGAAAGACTTGGATCTGAATTCTGGTTCGGTGGCTACCATCTCTCTATGTCTTTGTTCTTCATCTGTAAAGTGCAGGCAGTCATAATTCCCACTTCATGGTGGTATTGAGGGGGTTAGGTGAGATGATGTGTGTTGTCCTTAGCATAGTCCTGACACATAATGAATACAAGGAAATAGGGTTTGACAATGTAGCATCGTGGAGCAAGGATTCCTAAGGGATTCTCTCCTGCACTTTGACATTAAATAGAAAACGTTGTGTTTGGGTGTGTTTAACTAGGAATGGGGTCCGTAGCTTTAATCAGATTCTCAAAGAGTCCTATATCTAAAGAAGGTCGAGAATCCTCAAGAGAAAGTTTCTGCTGTTTGACCTGGCTCCAGCTCCAAGGGCCCCTTTCCTCCCAAATGAAGCCTCTTGACCATACCCAATGGGTTGGCTTCATCCCAGAGTATGGAAGAATGACTTTCAGATGTCCTAGTTTCACTTTCTGGGACTCAGTGAAAGTATAACGTGGTTGGAACAGCTTGGACAAAAATCTGGAGGTGGAACTGAGCTGGAGTTCACAGGAGGCACTAGCTGATATTCAGAGAAAGAGGCAGTTTAGAATCTCATCACAAATATTTAGAATATCCAGCTAAGGAGTTAGGAAATAGGGAGGCAAGGCAAACTTCCGAGTGGGAATGTGGCAGGATCACCACTGCCATTCAGCAAGACATCTCCATGATGGTGGTTGAGGCAGGATGGTGGCCTGGTTGTTAAGGCAAAGGAAGAACCCTGGATTCAGGAACAGGCTCAATGCAAAGGCAAACTGTGGTGTTCCTCCCCGGGAGTTTTGGAAGAGCTGGTAGCAGCTGACTGCTTCTGTACTTCCCCTGCCCCAGCGTGTGTGGTTGATGGAAAAGCAAGGGACTCCACTCTGTGGGCTGGAATGCTAAGGCCTAGGTGGTGGCATAGCAGAGGGAAAATTAAACTCCTGCTGTATCCTTGAGTAAGCCACTCCTCCTCTCTTGGCCTCAGTTTTCCCATTAGTAGAATGAGAGTTTAGGAGACCCGGGTAGGCTCGTGACTGCTTTATCCTGTTTCTTGGAGTCCTGCTATCATATAGAGTAGGAATGGCAAGCATGTTTTAACTTCTGTGCCACTGCTGCCTGGAGTGCTGTGCTAAGCTGGATTCTGAAGTGGAATCCGGGCTCAGTGGGAAAGAGCTCTGCTAGATTAGCAATGCCTGGCCTGGTTGTGACTTGGGCAGTGGCCTGTCTCATTAATGCCCCATCATATGGAAACCTTATGTTCACATGGCATGACTCTAGTCACTCAGGTTAACATCGTCGCAATTTGTGCTCCATCTATATACTGCCTCAATTAATTTAAAATTAGTATTTCTAAAAGATTGACTTAATTTAAAATTGTATTGATTGTTTACATGACTGTGAATCAAGATTATTTAAAAACATACATGCAGAGAAGCCTAATTTTTTTTTCCTAGTCCCTTTCCCCTGGTCTTGCCCTTCCTCCCAAAGGGAATTGTTTTCATTTGTTTTTGGTTTATCTTTCTGTTTTTTCTTTTTGCAAGTTGTGTAATACATTGCTATTTTTCTAAATTGTCTATTGATTGGTAAAAGGGCCAAAATGTTATTTGCTTTTTCATATCCAAATTAAAAATGATAATCTTTTTATTATAGTATAACTGTGGTATAATGTATATACAGAAAAATACACACATCTTAGGTGTACAGCTCCATGAATTGAAAATTGTAAACCCTAAGAGTGAATGTATCCATCTAATCACCTCTCAGATTAAGAAAAAAAATATTCCCAGTTATCCACAAACACCCTGCATGGGTCATGTGTTTATTAGATGTTTGGGCATTTTCTTTTTTGGAGTGCCTAAGTCTTTGGCTGATTTTTCCCTTGCATTATATCTGCATTTTTACAACTGGTTTGTAGGGCTTCTTTATGCATTCTGGTTGCATGTCTAATGTTGATTACAAATATTGCAATCATCTTCTATTCTGTGATTTTTATTTTACTCTCTCAGTGGGCAGATCACTTGAGGTCAGGAGTTTGAGACCAGCCTGGCCAACGTGGTGAAACCCCGGCTCTACTAAAAATACAAGAATTAGCCAAGCATGTTGGCATGTGCTTGTGGTTCCAGCTACTTGGAAGGCTGAGGCACGAGAATCACTTGAGCCTGGGAGGCGGAGGTTACAGTGAGCCAGGATTATGCCACTGCAATCCAGCCTGGGTGACAGGGCGAGAAATCCTGTCTCCAAAAACAAACAAACAAACAAACAAACAAACAAAAAAACAAAGAAAAAAGAAAAAAGAAAAGTCCTTTTTTGATTCCTCCTTATCTGATTCCATTTCCTTTCCTGCCCCCTGAGTCACCGTCATCTTGAGCTAGTGCTTCTAGATAATTCAACTTGCCATGCATGGTGTGTGCTTTTACTGTATTCAGGTATACTCATCAATGATATAGAGTAATGCTTTGTAGGTTTAAAAACGTACATATAAATGATACCTTACTATGCATATCTTTTTGCAGGATACTTTCTTTACTCAAAATTATGCTTCTAAGTTTTATCCATGTTGCTGCATGTAACTGTCTTTTATTCATTTTTAACCACCATGTAGTAGTATTCCCTTATATGAGTGCACCACAATTGACTTATCCATTTCCTTCTGTCAGGAAAAATAAGGAATGATGCTCTTTTTTTGTGTAATCGATAAGAGTTTCTTCAGAGTTCATACACAGGACCAAAATTGCAGGATATATAATCTGACTTTACTAGTTATTGCCTGCCAAATTGCTTTCTAAAATGGTTGTAAGTTTACAATCCCATCAGAAATATATAAAATTTCCAGTTTCTTTGAGTCTCAACCAAACTTTGATATTGTTACATTTATAAACTTTTTTCGACCCCACTGGTGTGCAATGACATCTGTATTAGCCAGAATTCGGAAAACGAGACACCACACAAGGTATTTCAAACAGTGAATTTAATACAGGAAATTGGCCACACAGGTGTTGGCGAGCTGATAGAGCAAGAAGGGAACACAGAGGTAACTCAGAGATAATAACTGTGGGAAGCGGATACCAACACTAGGGCTAGAGGAATAAAAGAAGTTTGGGAACTAGGACCTAGGAGCTCAGGGCATGGATCCTATGGTCCTGCAGAGCTGGTGCTCAGACCTAGGAATGGCATGTGGCTGCTATTGGCATAAGGAAGGATTGTGGTGAGGCTGGGCTTGGGAGTACAGAAAGAAAGTAGGAGCTGGAGCCAACTGCTGCTGCTGGAGTGATGCTGGCAGGAAAGGAAGAAACAGGAACGAAGTCCCTTCTTTCCTCATCTTGCCTTCCAATGTTCCTCGAGTGCCTTTCATTGCGGGAACCTAACAGGAAGCCAGTTGGTCCTGGGGTCATGGAAGCGTTGTGTTCAGAGTCCAGGCCTCAGCAAGAGCAGAATACAAAGGGACAGATGTGAGCTGAGAGACATTGGGTAAATAACCTGCATAGAATCGCACTGTGTGTATATTACATCTTGGTTCTTTCCATTTTTATGTGTAGCTATTTTAAATGGTGCTTCACAAACATCTTTGCACATACGTTTTCCTTAGAACTTGTTTCTGAAAGTAGAATTATAGAGTCAAAGAAAATGCATATTTTTAAGGCTTTTGGTCCAGGCTGACAAAATCACCAGAGAGTAGGGTTTGAAGGGAAGGGAGTCCCCCCGCCACCCCACACAGTGTATTCCTGGAAACCGCCTCACAGAGCAGATGGTAATGGAGAAGATCATCTTTCTACGCTGGGGTGCTGTTACCTGGGGATTGCTTCCTGCCCGAGGAATGAGTACCAGGAGATTGCAGTTCTAACAAGCCTACCTCAGAAAAAGAGAGCTACAGCCTCAAGCTTGTGCATCATTTATACTAGTTATATTATTCTCTGAATTTTATATCTAATACCCACTGACCACAGAAAAGCCACAGTGAATTATAAAGTGTACCCACACGATTGAAGCACACAAAGATATAATTCCACAGTATCACTCACGCAATCTACCACCAATGATGTATCCTTCTGCTGAGTGCTCAGTATTAAATTAACTGTGGGTTTTTTGGCTTAATTGGACTTACAGGAGCCAGGAATGTGTGCATGTGTGCAGTGAGTCTGGGCAGCTAGAAGGCACAGGCTAAAGGGAGTGTAGAGGAGTCTGAGTTTAGGAGGGTGAAGAAAGTTTGAGTCAGTTGGCACAGTGGAAGTTCCAGAGGCATTCAGGGAAACAGAAAGTGTGGTGGAAGGAGGGATGTGTCGGGGTGAAGGCCTGGGAATCCGTGGGGCAGTGCTGAAGAAACACCTTACTCCCATCACCAGATAGCTAAGAACTACTCCACCTGGCCCAGATTCTTTGGCCCGTGTGTCTGTTCAGCTCCAGTGAGCATGTGAATCCCTAATCAGATGGCTGCAATCACAATCCTTAATCAGATGACTCCCCTCCGGCAGGTAATCAAGAAACCAGAACCCTTGAACATTGGGCCAGGTATCCATCTCCAAGGGAGCTGCCCCTCCCATGCTCAGCTTGGAGCAGGGCCCTGCAGAGGGACCTTGGCCTTGGCTGGGTGTCGTGGAAAATGCGGTGTTGAAGTCTGGGCCTTGAAGAAAGCTTCCAATTATTTTTCCAGCTCTTAACACTTTCTGACATATGTCTGGGGCAGTTGGGAGAAGGCCCCCAAGCTGTATTCAGCCCTGACTATTCTCTGAATTGTCTCCTGGATGTACCTTGATATCTTCCTCCCACCAAGGTGCACCTCCCATAAGGGCAAGAACTATGTCTGTTTGGCACACCATAATGTACCCAGAGCCCCATGCAGTGTTTAACACAGATACCCAAAACATTGATAGGATGAAGGAATGGAGTGCTAATACAACAATCTTCACTTTCCACTTGCAAACAGTTCCATCTCTGGGCTGCCTTGTCTGTCACTGATGGCACCAAAGTCACTGTCAAATTGATTCTCCATCTTCCTCCTTCTCTCATCCAATGGGTCATGTTCATTATACCCCACTCCAGTGCCCTAGTGTAGTCCTGTTTCTGCCCTTTGTACCATCTTTCGACTTCACATTGAAAACCTCCATCGATTCCCTCCCTTTCTCTTTCAGCACAAAATCCAAACTTCTTGGTTTGACCTTCAAGCCACCATTGGCACCAGCATTGCTCTGTCTGCTTCATCCATTTCTCTCTTGCATGTCTCCTGATGCTGCCAACCTGGTCTCTTCCTAACTGCTCAACTGTATTCTGGATATACCTGTCCTTATATCTGGGCTCATCTCCCTGCCTATAGTCTCCTCTTTTCATTGGCCAGTCCTGTTTCATGATTTCTCCTTCCACTGAACTGAGAATTGGATTGACCAGCTCTGTGTCACGGTAGGTGTCTGGAGCTGGTGATGAAGCTGAGGCTCTGGTATGTGTAGTGATGGTCAAGGTCACACAGCTGGTAATAACAGCTGCCACTTATTGGCTGTCTTCTATGTTTTAGGTCCTCTTCTAGGTGTTTTACACATTTTCTTTCCAATCTGCTCATTACACTTGCAACATATCATTCAAGTAAGGATATAGCATTAAAAGATTCTACACTAACCGTGCCCATTGCCAGGCAGGACCATTGCGGGAAACTGACCCAGTGATGGAGTAAGTCATGGCTGGAGTAACGAGAGGAGAGGTCCTTGGAGTGCTTCTGAGGACACCAGGGGTCACCTTGTATAATAAACGCTCAGTTCCTGGGGAAGGCAAGAGAAAGGAAAGGAGAGATGCAAGGAAAAAACCCTCCATTTGTGTCAAATTATTTCTCTCCTGGAGGAAGAGGAGAGAAAATCTGGAGGTGCAAAGGGGGCATGGTTCTATCTACACATAAGCTGATTTTTAAAGACATTGTTTTCAGACTTCAATGTACTGCGTCTCAGGTGGGGTCTGGGATTCTGAATGTGTAACAAGCTTCCAGGTGATACAGATGCTGCTGGGTCCTGCACTTTGGATAGCAAAGCTGTAGGAAGATTCCATCTTCCTGTGACTGGGGTCTGGGCTGTTGTGTGGCCAAGACCACATCAGTCTTTGATTGGGGAATTGGGTCAGTCCCAAACTGGAGACTTGTACAGTTGATGATACTCTTGATCTTGACCAACACTGCATCTGTCCTCCAACATATAGCTACAAGTCGTAATTTAAAAAAACACACACACAAGAGCGAAGGAGAAAAAAGAGATTTCCCCTGAAAGGGGAAGTGCAGGGCATGTTGGGGAAAGATCTCAAACCATTCGGGTTGGTTAGCTCCTTTTTGGTAAAGGCAACTTCTCCCTCTTCTTCTCTTAACTCTCTACCCCACATCTTACATATATTCTTGACAAGAAATATATGGTTAGTGCCACATCTGGGAGTCTTGTCCACAAGGCCTGATGGCAACATATAATCAGTTTGGGAGAGGGGGTGGCACAGTATGGAGAAGGGAAATGGTTTCTCTAGACTAAGAAAGAAAAAAGGGAGAAAAGGAAACCAACATGTATTGAGCTCCTGCTGTATACAAGGCACTCTACTTGATGTTTGTATGTAAGCCAATCATTTCATCTTCCCAAGAATAAAATACATTTTTTATCTTGTTTCACGGATAAGGAAACTGAAGCCCATCAAGTCGTCAGATATCCGTGGTTGCTTGAGCATTAAGGCCAGGATTCCATCTAGACTGGTAATCTCGAAATCCTTGCTGCCTCATGGGGCCTGGTGAGATGAGTACAGTTTGGGACACAGTGTGTTTGAGGGGCCTGTGAAGTGGTGGGGGGCAATACTCGGGTGCAGTGGTCGAGGTCTTAGAATTCCCACATGGTAGGGTGCAAGGAGAGAAAAGAGCACGGCAGAGATTGCTCTCTTCTTCTACCTCAGGGTTCAGAATGCCTGAGTTTTAGCTGACACAGTCATTTGGAATGAAGATTCTGCTTCTCAACCGCCCACAGAGCTGGGTGTGGCTATGTGTTAAGGTGTGACTAGAGGGAAGTGTGGGGGAGTGGTTCTTACCTACCTTTGCCACTCTGCACTCCCTTTTCCTTCCAGCAGGCTGGAATGAGGCTGTGAGGCTCAAGCAGCCATTTTGTGCCATGAGGCAGTAGAAACCTGGGTTCCTGATGACTGTGGAGCAGTGAAACTAATCTGGACCTCCAGATTCCATACCTGTAAGACACATGAACATCTGTCTTATGTGAGCCACTGTTACTTTTTTTTTCTTTCTGTAGAGCAGAACATAATCTTAAGAAACACAAAGGCCAAGGGCATCTTCTCCATTCAGTGCTGCAGTTCTCAAACCCAGAATGCTTGGGCCTCCCAAAGACCAACACATTGAGACTTGCTGGAGGGTGGGGCTGCACATTGGTAGTTTCAAGCTCTCTAGGTGATTCTAGTGTGTAGTCACTGATCCTGGACTGAAAAGGATGTAGAGAGGTGATGTCATAAAGAGAAGAACCAGGAGAGTGAGTTGTGAAAGCCCGAGGAGGGAGTTTGAGCTAAAAAACAGGCAGGCATCAGCATCAAATGTCTCAATTCGAAGGTTATGGGAAGCCATGGAATTAGGTTATTGGGCTCACTGGTGACTGGGTGAGAGGCATGAGGTCAGGGTCCAGTTTGGAATGGGCTAAGGAGGGGTGATTGCCTCATAAGAAGCCTGGTAGCCCATCAATGATACACTGGATGAAGAAAATATGGCACATATATACCATGGAATACTATGCAGCCATAAAAAAGAATGAGTTCATGTCCTTTGCGGGAACATGGATGAAGCTGGGAACCATCATCCTCAGTAAACTAAGACGGGAACAGAAAACCAAGCACTGCTTGTTCTCACTCATAAGTGGCAGTTGAACAATGAGAACACTCGGACACAG
Source organism: Sapajus apella (assembly GCF_009761245.1). Classification (NCBI taxonomy): domain Eukaryota; kingdom Metazoa; phylum Chordata; class Mammalia; order Primates; family Cebidae; genus Sapajus; species Sapajus apella. Next base: position 6,708,797 of record NW_022437002.1, on the reverse strand, counting down.
GGAGGGGAACATCACACACTGGGGCCTGTCGGGGGGTTGGGGTCTAGGGGAGGGAGAGTATAAGGACGAATGCCTAATGGATGTGGGGCTTAAAACCTAGATGACGGGTTGATAGGTACAGCAAACCACCATGGCATATGTATACCTGTGTAACAAACCTGCACGTTCTGTACATGTATCCCAGAACATAAAGTAAAATAAAATAAAACGAAGCCTGGCAGTGTAGGAAAGAGAGGTAGGCCACTAGCTTGATGGAACAGTGAGTTCATATTTATACTAATGACTAGATTTCCTTGAATTATGAAAGGGCAGGCAGCATGCTAAGCCTTGCCAGGCATTAGCATCTCATTTCACTGTGATCCTTCCTCTGAGTTAGTGGCTGTTATTTCCTCTTCACAGATGTAGAGACCAAAATACAGAGATGAAACAACTGGCTCAATGTTATACGGCTGGTAGGTGATGGAACCTGAACTTGAATCCAGATCTAAGCCCATCCTGGGAAGGCCACCTTTAGCCTGGAGGCACCTTGAGCCTGTTTGTTGCCGGAGGTCAAGGGAGAGGTTTTAGGTGCAGATTCTTGAGGAGATGTGAGGGGGTGGGAACTCAGCTGTAGGCTTTGGCTTGGGTGAAAGGAGGGCCCCTCTTCTCTCTGAGCTGGAGGTGAGGATGTGGGGAGTTGTGGAGAGGAGGGAAATTGGGGCCCTCCTGTAGCACCTCCTTTTTTCCAGGAGCCAAAGCAGGGTCATGGCAGGGCACAGGGGCAGAAGGGACTGATGGAAGCTTGAACAGCAGAAATTTGTTCTCTGCCAGAGGGCAGGACAGTTGGCCTATCTCTAGTATTGTACTGAGGCCATGGGACCTTGTGATAGAAACCTGATTCCAGGCTCTGATAGTGCTAAGCCAAGCAGAGCTGATTATTAAATGTCCGAGGACGCCGCTTCTGATAGAGACATAGCTGAGTTCTCTCCCATCCCCTGCCTCCTATCCCCAGGACAGCCTGCTAACAGGCTTCTGTTGTGGCTGCAAATTAATTTGCTATGATCCCAAAATCTTTGATTCCAGCAGCCATCCCTGGAGAGGAGCCCTGAGGGAGGGCATCCAGGCCATGCGGATTTTCTGCATGGGAGAGCTGGCTGACCGCTGCCTGGGCTGCCTTTCAAGTCTCACCGAATTATGAAGTCAGCTACTGGGTGCTGAGAATGTCTCAAGTTCAAAGACTAGCAGGCTGGAAGCAGACATCTGAGGGACCTCCAGGCTCCTGCACCTTAGCAGGAGGAATATTAAGATGTGGCACGCTGGGCTTATTGGGAGACTGGATAGGGATCAGAAGGAATACATTTTTATTGTGTGAGCTGCAGAGCTCTGGAGTCGTTCTTCTGATAGGAGGCCCATTGATGGGTTTAACTTTGGTGCAAGTTTCTTGGCCATGGAGCCTGACTAGGAAGGAGTGAATTGCAATTGTTTTGGCCTGTGCTCCTTAGAGTCCCAGGGATCAGTGGGAGGCAAATGGCTGGGTGGGTGGGTAGAGCAAGGAGAACAGGGTGCAGGAGACACTGCCACTTATTTATTTGTTTTTCCTACAAATATATATTGAGGCTCTAACTATGTATCAGGCACATTCCAGAAGAGGAACTCAGATGTCATTGGAAGTGTGTGCCAGGAACCACTGAACGTGGCCCTTTGTCTCTCTTTGTGGGCCCTCTTCAGACATTTCCCCCTCATACACGGGGATCTGGGTTCATCAAGCATCTCATTGTCCTTTGGATTCACCAACCTTTGAACTTGCTGCTGCTTCTGCTGGAAATGCTCTTGCGTCCCCTTTTCACCTGGAAAACTCCTATTTATTCATTAAGGCCCGATGTCACTTTTTCTGGGAAGGCTTCCTTGCTTACCCTCTGACAAATTTGACTTTTTGTCAAATTTGTATTGTTTCTATCTGTGTATTATTAAATTTCCATCACATTTCAGAGTATCTGAGTATTTAAATAACTTACCTAAGTTCACACAGTTAGAGGCTCAGCTAGGATTTGAACTTGGAACTTTCTGACACCAAAGCCAATAAACTTAACCACTAGATCACATGGCCACTGAAGTTAGTGGTTCTTCTCCAGGCTCCCAGAGCACCCAGGGTTTTGCCATGGACTCATCATTCTTGATTGTCATTATTCATTTGCTGGTGAGATTTCTAGGGGAACGGTCTATATGGAGTCAGTATGATGACTCGGCATAGAATCGACAGCTCAGATGCTCATGGGATGATAACAAAGGTAATTAATGTGCCTGGTACTGAGCTAACTTCTCTATTTATTGTATCATTTATTACTCATGACAATCCATGAGACAGTGATTACTATTCTTCCCATTTCATATTTGGAGCAACTGAGGCTTAGAGAGCTGAAACAACATGTACAAGAAGAGGCAGAGCTGGGGTTCAAACTCAGGTCTGGCTTATTCCAAAGCCCGTGCTTTGAACTGCTATATTACACTGCTTCTATTGGACATGTTCTATCAGGCCCTGGAGTGGTGCTGGGGTACAGAGACAAGTGCCCCCAAGCTCCTACCCTCAAGAATCTCACAGTTAAGTGGGAAGACAGACATCCTGACATCTCAGGCATCCCTGATTATCCCGACATGAATGGATACTCATAACACATGATATAATACAGGTAGCCTGGAGAAAGGACTGAATAATTAGTCAAATAAAGGGAGTGCTGGGGAAAGATTTCCAAAGAAGAGGGGATACCTGAACAGGATTTTGAAGGTTAAATAAGAGTCTCCCAGGAGACAAGGAGGTAGAAGGACACCAGACATACAGAGCAGCATACAAAAAGGGAGGAAGAGAAAGAGAAAGAGAGAGGCAGAGAGAGAGAGAGAGAGAGAGAGAGAGAGAAGAGAGAGAGAGAGAGAGGAGAGAGAGAGAGAGAGAGCGAGTGCTGCTGGGTGGTAGGGAAACTCCAAGTGTTTAGAAATTTCACCCTCTCTGTCTCTCCTTCCCCAGCTGACTCTGGTAGGAAATGTGGAAAGCATCAGCTGCAGACAGCTGGCTGTGCCTGCTCCACTGGAGTTCTCAGTTCTCTCACACCTGTCTGTTTAGAAAGGAGCAGGTGGGTTGTGAAGCTCTGCGGGATTCTTCTCAGTGCTGGAGAAATGGTGGGGAAAGCCACTCTGGGAATCAGAGCCGAATACCTGCTTCCCACTCCTCTCAGTTGCACAGCCCAGTTCCCGGCTTTGCTTCAGTGGGAGGGGAGATGAGGGACTCTTGAACTCAGAACATGACTGACTAATGCCCTCACAGCTGGTGTGGAGGTAGGGGTTGAGGGCAGGTTCTGGAGGTGGAGAGTGAGGCTTCCAGTTGTTTTCCTAGCAACAGCTGGAATAACAGAGTCTAGGTTCTGGCTGGCTCAGGAGTTGGGGTGTCTGGCCTGTCTTTCCTCAGTCTCTTCTGCTATAGACACGGATAGTCCTCTGCCACCAGGCTCTGCCTTCCAAGTCCCTGAGCTCATCCTGACCTAGCCTGGCTCTGGGTGGGGAGCTAGCATGGCAGAGGGTGGGCCTGGTACCAGTTGTGTCTCCCTGAATATAGGATCTGAAAGCTGGGGGATCTGGACGCACAGAGCCCATGAGCCTAGTCTCTCCCCTCACTGTAGGTACCCAGGCCAATGGCTGGTTCCTGATTTTACCTAGTCTTCTGCTCTGGGATAAGGACCTGACCTTCAGCTTCCCCTTTGGGAGGAAGGCATCTTCCGGGGGCTGCTCCTGGTCCCTGTTTCTGACTGCAGTCTGCAAACCTACTTCCACCATGAAGGCCCTAACCCTACTCACAAAGACACTCCACACCCTGCTTTGAATTAATGTCCAGACTGGACTCCAGATGCAGCCTTGGATTAGACACAATTTGGCCACATCTCCTTGGAGCTGTCTAGTAATTTGGAATCCATGCTGCTCCCTACTTAGCCACCTGCAAAGCATCCCCCAGCCTGGTTCTGCCTTTTCCTCAGTCTCATATGTGTGTGTGAGTACATGTGCCAGCCATTGGTCATGTCAGGATGGCCAGATGGACTTGTGTCGGCATGTATATGTTTCTCAAGGCTGTCCTGGGCAGGTGTGCACCGAGTTCTCAGCCCAGTTCTGATGTGTTTGTGAATATGCCCAGATATAGGCCGGGCATGGTGGCTCATGCCTGTAATTCCAGCACTTTGGGAGGTTGAGGTGGGTGGATCACGAGGTCGGGAGTTCAAGACCAGCCTGACCAACACGATGAAACCCCGTCTCTACTAAAAATAGAACAATTAGCCAGGTGCGGTGCCATGTGCCTGTAATCCCAGCTACTTGGGAGGCTGACAGGAGAATCACTTGAACTTAGGAGGCGGAAGTTGTGGTGAGCCGAGAGTGCACCACCGCACTCCAGCCTGGCCAACAGAGTGAGACTCCATCTCAAAAAAAAAAAAGTGCCCAGATACATCATGAACATGGTTGGGATGCTAGGAGGGGACCAGTATGCATGACATTGCATGTCTTCAGGTACACAGATATGTGTCTAACCACACGCATCAGACTCTCTAAAATGTATGTATGCATGTGTGCCTTTGTGTATTTGGCCGAGTGTGTGTCTGTGTTTGACCATGTCTGAGAAGAGTCTTCTGTCCATTCTGAAAGGAAAGGGGACAGTGGTCCACTCTCCCTTTTTGTAGTTACACTGTGGTCGGGGCTGGCTTGTGACAGAGGGAGTGAAGGTAAGTGCCCCTCAGAACCTTCTGGGATCTTTCTGCCTAACATTTGGAGACTTCCTTAGCTGTTCCCTAGCCCTGTGGCCTTGGCTCTCAGTACTTCAAGATTATCTGGCTGAGTGTGGTGGTTCATGCCTGTAATCCCAGCACTTTGGAAGGCTGAGTCAGGCTGATAATTTGAGGTCAGGAGTTCAAGAACAGGCCAACATGGTGAGAACTTGTCTCTATTAAAAATACAAAAATTTGCTGGTTATGGTGGTTCATGCCTGTAATCCCAGTTACTCTGGAGGCTGAGGCAGAAGAATAACTTGAATCTGGGAGACGGAGGCTGCAGTGGTTGAGATTGCACCACTGCACTCCAGCCTGGGGTGACAGAGTGAGACCCCATATAAAAAAAAAAAAAAAAAAGAAAAAGATTATCTGGTGCCTTGGCCCAGTCCCTACCCTTCACTTTGGAAAGGGTATACCTGCAAAAGGGACAAGAGGAAGTCCCCACCCCCACATTTATTCCAGACAACGATGCCCACCATTCAGGACTTGCCTGCTATGGCCTGTGTAGGTCCTCCTCTTCCTCTTCTCATGCCCGGGCCATTGCCCTCAGTGAAACAGGGGTCCCTGAGGACAGGCTTCTGGCCTGGCCTGGCTGTTCTGGAGGCCTGGGTTTACCAGAGGTCTTCAGCTTTGGCAGAGGACTCAGGGCTGTTTGGAGGCACTCCCAAGGCCCCTGCGCTGTGTCAGGGGCAGGAGGTGATGATGGGGGCTAGGTAATATGTCCAAAGCTTCCCCTTCCCAACAAATCTGTGGATGGGTAGGGGGAACACTCATGGGGAAATTACCAATTTAAATAGGAAATGCAAGCAATTTCGATAGAACCCCAGGACTGCAGTTTGAGAGCTCATTCTCTGCCCCGTGGGGGTTTGATTACAACCAACTTGGCTGATAACGTGCAGAGAGGGCCAGAGAAATGGTTTCCAAGGAAACTCAGATCTTTCTAAGCCCCTTCTGGCTTAGGTGGGAGCCAGGGCTGGCCAGGAAAGCAAAGGCTGTGCTGAGTACCATGGGGCTCAATTCTGGTGAGCCCTCTGCCCACTCTCTGCCTGCTTCTGTGCTTATCCCTGCTTCCCCAAACCTGGCCCACACTTTTATCCCTGTTTAAAACAGTTGCTTCTTTCTTTGTCTGTGCTCCCTTAGTCTTGTTATTCGTCTCAACTGATGTCTGCACTTGGGAAATTTGGCAAACTGTAAAAAACAAAACAAAACAAAAATTCTCATTTTTTAATGAATGGCATCTATTCATTCAGCACATACTCTGTTCCAGAAATGCTACAGAATTTAGTTTTATTATTTCCATTTTCACACCATATGGTAGATAGGATACTATGTGTTCATCAAATCTTTTTTCTCCTGGAACTACATTTCCCAGCATGCCTTGCAATAAGGTTATATCATGTGACTAAGTGCTGGCCAATGGAATTTGGGTAGGAGAAATATATGCCATTTTGTGGCTGCCCTCCACCCTCCACCAAATATCATGAACAATCTCCTACAAACACTCATTTACTCTTTCTCTTTGTAGGCTGTGGAATCATAAATCTAGTGGAGGACTCTGATCCCTAGGGGATCCAATTCCCATATAATCTTGTGTTGTACTTCCTTACGCCTACTCACCTTCACTGGATGGCAATGTTACATTTGTTAAGTCATTGAGGTTTTGGAGTTGGTTATTAGGCAGTTGTCTGGCCTGATAAGACAAGCCTGAATGAGGGGTATTCTTATCCCTGTTTTTCCAGGGGGGAAATGGACTCAGAGATACTAAGTAACTTGCTAAAGTCACACAGCAAGTAAGCAGCAAATCCAGATTTGAGCTCAGGTTATGCCTTTCCACTACCCTAGGCTAACAGGATGATTATTCCTGTGTAGGTGTTGCCTGGGCCTTTGTCTCTTGAGGAGTCACAGAAAGAAAGACACAGACCAGGACTGGGAGGTAGGGAAGGAGAGAGCAGATGGGGGGCAGGCGTGTGGAGCGGCGCATCACAGCAGCAAAGGGAGGTAAAAGTTCTAGGAAGGGGCGGTCATTGTGTCTAATGAGACCCAGCCAGGTGGAGGAGGAAGAGGGCTGGGAAAAGCCCATTAAATTTAATGACCTCGGTGACAGTTTCATCTGAGTGATGGGGCAGATGCCAGCTTGCAGGGGGCTTGGGAACAAGTCAGTGATTATGTTGGTGAAGGGAAGGAGAGAGGAAAAAAAAAAGAGATAGCTTTAAGTGGAAGCCAGGCCAAGGGAAAGCATTTTGAGAAGGAAATCAGTGGTTAGGGAGAGATTAAAAATAAGAAAGGGAATCATGACCTTCATAATGCAAAGCATCTCAATGTGATAATTTCCTCCTTTAGGCTTGGTTCTGGTGTGCATTTCCAGGACTAAGCTGACTGACCAGGAAGTAGGGAGGGGAGGGGGTTGGACATAGCCAGCAAGTCATGCAGCATTAACTGGGCTGCAGGGCCAGATCCTGAGTGGGCAAACAGGTGGCAGCTGAAGTGTTGTGATTTGAGAGCCTGAAATTCTTCAGGATCTTCTATGATTATCCATTTGATTGGGTCACGGAATTAATGCAGGCTTAGTTGATCAACCTGAGGAGTAGAGGGTGTTGTCACCTGCACACCACCTACCAAAACTTCCTAGAACCTAGTGGCTGAGCTTGTTAAGTGTCCCCGAATGCCCATTCTCTCCTTCCCTTTAGTCAAGGAGCCCTGAATTTTAGGGAAGAACATGATTATTTACATCAGGACCACAGTTCCTAGGCTCCCTGCAGCTGGATGTGGATGTCTACTCAGTTCTTGCTAAAAGGATGTGTGCAATTTCTAGACTCCATCCCTATATGGAAGCTATATACACTGAATATTGTCTGTTTCCTCCTTTCAATGAGGTATAACTTGGAAGTGCTAGAGTTGAGCTAGCTGTGGCTGTATGGACAAAGGCAAGACCCCATGGGGTGGCCGAGCAGCCACACAGAAGAGCTCTTGAGACCTCTAGGAAAAGAACTGCCTGCAACTGCTCTTGACACTCTCTCCCTCTGGCCTCTTGTGTGGGCGAGAAATAAACTTCTATTTTATTTGAACCACTGGATTTATGGGTCTCATTGCTACAGCAGCTTCTCCTGTGCCTTAGTTAATATTCCCCCTACCCCTCTCCCTTTTAATGTCTCTTTCTATAGTGTTCTCCTTCATTCAGCAGTTGACCCATCCCCCTCTTTCATTTCTTCCCTTCTTCTTCTCTCCCCGTTTTCATGGCCATATTCTTTGAGGCTCCACCCCACATCTAGAACGTCCCCTCCTTCCTATTTCATTTCTTCTGCAGAGCTGTTTATCCCGGCAAAACTAGTGCTCTCCAGGGTCCTGGCCTTGGCCCCGTTCCACTTTCCTCTCCACACTCTGCATGCTTTCTTGAGTCAGTCTCATCTATATTCTCAGTTTAAATTCTGTCTGATGACACCAGACCTGTTTCTCCCACTTGACTTCTTGGCATCACCTCAGCTCCATTCAACATATCTGTGTCAGTTAGGTTGCTTGTGGCTGTGCAGGGCAGAAAACCCAACTCAAAATGTCTTAAGCAATAAGGAAATTTATTGGCTCATATCAAAGGATAGGTCAGGTTGACCTTCTGGATGGCTTGATCCAATGAATTCATTGAGGGTCTAAGTTTTTCTGCTTTCCCTTATATTCTTCTTCTAGAATCTCCTTATCTCTTAAATTGGAAGATTGCTGTCATTCATAATCAGGACTACTTGTTTTCTGTTCTCATCCAGGAGAGAGCTCCTCTCCCACAGCTGTTGAAGACAGATGTTTTTCTTTGGTCTGAATGAATCAACTTATGGCCCAACACCAATAAAAACACAAGGGAATGGTATGTGCCTACTGCCTTAGACTTTTACTCCAACCAGTCATTAGCAAGGGGGATTATTGTGGGATGGGTTATCATGATTGGGTTACATGGGTCAGGGCCCAGCCTGGATCTGGAGTGATTCCTTCCATTGCATTTCTGGGACAGATGACAGAAGGCCTGATTGGATGTTGGGCAGTTGATTACAATGTCAACTTTAATATTAAAATCTAAATTCTTCATGTATGCTTATTACCCTCAACCCAGACCTCCTCCTGTCTTTTCTATTTCAGCTCATGAACTCGACTATTTTAGCCAGAAACTAGTGTGAGCCAACCCCCTCAATGATTACTCGGTTACTCAGTACTTTTTATCATTTGTGTCTCCCTCTTCTATCTGCTCTCTCCACTCTAACAGCTTTTTAATTGGTTTTCTTTCTCCAATCCCAGTAATTTCCAATTTACCCTCCCTGCTGCTTCCAGAATGAGCTTTCAAAAATACAAATATGATCCTTTTTGTCAACCGTTTGCTTAAACCCTTCACTGGCTTTATGTCATTTACACGATAAAACCTACCTCTCCCTAGGTAGCTGGGTTGTGGGGGCGAGTAGGATTTAAAACGCTTTGTTTTGGCTACAAAATGACCACAGTGAATACTGATGCATAGTAGTGTCAGTAAATATTTGTTGCACTGAATGGAATGCTGTGTGGTGTGTACTTGTGTGCACAAGGGCCTGGTGAGAGGGTGGGTGATTATCATGAAGGAAGAGTCAATAGGAGGTAGTCTGAAGTTTGACAAAGCTCAGAATTCATACTGGCATGGTAGGTTGGTCTGTTTTCACTTGTAGTCTGGTGCTTAGGAGCTTTGGTCTAGGATTAGACAGCTGGGATTGGGTTTGAATCCTGACATCAATTATTGCCACCTTGGGCAAGTTGTGGAACTCTCCAGCTTTGGCATCTTCATTTCCTCTGCAAATGAAGAGAATAATATTACCCATGTCCAAGATTTCTTGTGAGAGTTTGCCAAGGTGATGCTCAAAAAGCACTCAGCATGTGGTAAATATGCAACAAATGTTGGTTGTTATTGTCATTACTTAATTGAAATGTAACATAAATTATAGTCATGTTCCATATAATGATATTTTGGTCAACATTGACTGCATATATAATAGTGGTCCCGTAAGATGATAGTGGAGCTTATATAGAAACTTGATATCTGGCACTTGATACTGGCATTGCAGATCAAGTAGGGGGAAATGATCGATATTCTGTAATGATGCTGGGACATTTAGTTTTCCATATGATAAATATACATATAAATAAAAAATATATATACCATCTAGGTTTGTGTAAGTACACTCTGTGATGTTCACACAGTGACAAAATTGCCTAACGACACATTTCTCAGAATGTATCCCTGTTGTTAAGTGACATGTGGTTTTACTAGTATTTAAAACAGATCAAGAGACATTTTCTTAGTACAAACTTCTCCTATAAGAGGATGAATTACATATTTCCTTTCATACATGAACACAAGTTTTCCTATTGATTGTCTTCACTGCATTAAAATTTGGAGTGGGATGTCTTTAGTGTGAATATTTTTATATTACTTTTTAATTTTTAAAGTTAAAAAAATTTTTTTGGGGGGACAGAGTCTCACTCTGTTGCCCAGGCTGGAGTGCAGTGGCATGATCTTGGTTCACTGCAACTTCTGCCTCCCAGGTTCAAGTGATTCTTCTGGGTTCCGCCTCCTGAGTAGCTGGGGCTACAGGTGTGCGCCACCATGGTCAGCTAATTTTTTGTATTTTAGTGGAGATGGGGTTTCACCATGTTGCTCAGGCTGGTATCAAACTTCTGAGCTCAAGTGATCCACCTGCTTTGGCCTCCCAAAGTGCTAGGATTACTGACCTGAGCCACTGCGCCTGGCCATTAATTTTTATGTAGTTAAAAATTCCAAAAATGAAATTTAAACCAAATGTTTAGGGACCTCTTGGAACATTTCTGAGGAGGGCTGTGTTCCATGGGACATAATTTAAAAGCTGTGGATTTAGCCTTGCACTGTACAATACTAGCTATGTGTGGCTACTGAGCAACTGACATTGGTCCACCCAAATTGAGAGGTGCTGTAAATGTCCAATACACACAAGACTGCAAAGACTTAGTCCAAAATGGAACATAAAATCTCATTAATATGTTTTTACATTAATTACCTGTTGAAATAATATAATATTTGATATATATCGAGTTAAATAAATATATCATTAATATTAATTTTACCTGTTTATCTTTTTAAATGTGGCTACTAGAAAATGTACAACATGATATATGTGGCTTGCATTATATTTCTTTCTTTCTTTTTTTTTTTTTTGAGATGAAGTCTCCCTCTGTCGCCCAAGCTGGAGTGCAGTGGCATGATCTTGGCTCACTGCAACCTCCGCTCCCGGGTTCAAGCAATTCTCCTGCCCCAGCCTCTTGAGTAGCTAGGACTATAGGCGCATGCTGCCACACCTGGCTAATTTTTTATATTTTAGTGGAGATGATGGGATTTCACTATGTTGCCCAGGCTGGTCTCAAACTCCTGAGCTCAGGCAATCCGCCCGCCTCAGCCTCCCAAAGTGCTGGAATTATAGGCATGAGCCCCTGCACTGGGCCAGCGTGCATTATATTTCTATATATTTCTAAAAGGGCTGATCTAGACTTCCTCCAGCCTTACCTCCTTCTTGCCTCTGGATTCACTGTTCTCTGTTCTGCTTTGTTCTCCTTACCTCTTTTCCAAAATCTCCAGCATCCACTTTTTGCTCCATGTGTCTTGTGAATGACCTGTGGCCAGAGGGCTACAATTCTGCTCTGGGGACCTGTGAATCCTCAATGAGAACTTCTTTGGCCCATTCTGCCACCTCCTGTGGGTGGAACTGAGACTCAGGAGCACAGTCTGAAGTCCCTAGAGACTTCATTAGGGCCAGTCCCTGTGTGCGGAACTCAGCAGAGCCTTCGGCTGAGCAGGAGTGGCTGGGTGCAGGGCAAAGTATACACTTTCTGTGTCCCTGGGGGATGCTACTCCTCCAAACACCTGCTCCTAGATTTCTGCACTATGGTGGTCATCAGTATAACAGTGGACAGTGGTGAGAACACAAGCTTTGGAGCTAGAGGTTCTGATCCCAGCTCCACCTTATGAGCTCTGCAACACTAGGCTTGTTTGTTGATCTCTTTGCATCTCAGTTTCCTCTTCTGTGAAATGGGAGCAATAACAAGCTGTGAGAGTTATTGATAGACTTTAAAGGGACATGCATATAAACTGCCTAGTCTAGAGCCTGGCATATGTGCAGACATTCGGTGGATCTTACTTCACTTCCTCTCCTAAACCCATCTCCACAGTAGGTGAGGGGTAAGTTTTGGTGAAGGGGATGGGGAGAACAGGGAGACTGACAGGGCTCAGAAGAGAAAGGCCTAGGGCAGGAAAGGAAAACTTCCTGACTATCCATTTTGTCTAGGGCTAGCCCTGAGGGAAGAGATAGGACTGGGGCTGCTGGGAGCTCCAGGTTAATGAAGAACTGGAGCCCACTCCACTGCTGTCACCATTGATTTTTCGTTCCAGGCAGCTTGCAAGCTGCCCCAGGAATCAATGTCGGAAGGTGAAAACAAATTTCTAAAATTAGCCCAGAATACACTGCAAGAAAAAGCTTTTGTGCAACAAATTGTAATGATGCTAATACCCAAGGAAGGTATCATAACAGGGAGTTCAGGGGACAGGCAGCACACTCAGCACTCTCTGTTTCACCATGGGGGACTTAGTCCCCGTGGGTGCCGATTCCATCTGCTGGGAAAGACATACAACCCGTCACCACAGGGACACATGCACAGCACATTCCAGCACCTGTGAGTCCTATTATGCAGCCATTAAGCCAGCAAGAAAAGACCGCTGGGACGGTGTGGAGGGAGGGGCACACATTTGTACTCTGCTGGTGGCACTGGAAAATGTTCCATCTTGCCAGAAGGCTCTTATCCATGGGCAGTAAGTGCTGGAAAACCATTTAGATTTTTGGCCAGCTTACTCTGCTGAGCAGAGTCAGATGTGACCATTTGTGCTGGGTTAGGAATCCCGAACATGACAGTTTTCTGCTTGCTTTTCATGATGATGTGTCTGCGGTAAACCCTACTGTCTGAAGTGAGCACCGTCACGGAAGCCCGGATGCCTGAGTGTCTTATTTTGCAGTCTTCCCACATCCTCCTGCCAGCATAAGCTATAAGAAGAAAGGAAATAAACAATGAATTTCAAGAGAACCATTTTGTGCCAGGAGACACTCACCTGGGACTCATCTCCAAGACTGTGAAATTGTAGCAGGGGAGCTTCAGGAAGGGTGTGTGAAGGGGGAGTACATTTATTCTTGCTTTTTGTGACCCATGGATGACATAAAGGAGCTCAAGACAAGCCTGTGGATTTCCCATCCTCAGAAGCCATTGGGATGTTTTAATGCAACTAAGCATCTGAGTAAGAAGGCTCTTGGTCTTTTGTACTCTTGCCATGGGACCGAGACATCATTACAATCCATAGCAGCTGGAAAAACTTGAGCTTAAGGCCCAAAATCTGCCAGAGGAGACAGTCAACAACTGGGGGAAGACATCCAACAATCTCCTTTTGCAAAGCTGACCCCAAGGAAATAAACAAAAACAAATATTTGCAATACCTATGTTTTTAGCTGCATACTTTTGTAGGTGCAAAATATTGGAAACGACCAAATGTGCCACTTCTGGGGCTTGGTTAAGTGTCATAGTGGGGACTCAGGGTGAAGCAACCAGGCTGAGATGTTATGGACTGAAAGGGACCGGGAGCCATTTGCCCACTGGGACTGCAGCTGGGTTAAATGCAGGCACAGACATGAAATGAGTCATGATGCATTGTGAGTAAATAGATGCATAAAGCAGAAGGAATCAAGTAGGCAGAGCAGGTTTATTTATGTGTCTACTGTTTTGTTGTTAGTAAAACCATGCTTGTTGTACCTTCAAGAAAGAAAGAAAGTAACCTGAATCCATAGGGCATCTGCAATATAAATAAATATCCTCCTTCTAAATAAACGTTAGCTTTTGTATTTAAAAAGTGTCATGATAAAAAAATAGAGTGCATAGACATTAACAATAAAATTCACCAAGATCATGGACCCTTAGTTCTAACAGGGCCCTTAGTTGTACTTTGGTCTAACCCTTAATCTCACTTATTAATTAATTCAACAACATCTACTGTCCAGCATCTACCACAATCCAGGTCATGTGCAAATGACCTGGGGAAAAATATTGAGCAAACCCAGAGTCCTCCTGACCCTCATGGTCTTCAAGGTTTAGGGCACAAATCCCTTCCACATTGCTTCTCATAAACAACGGCCATCATCGGATGGATATCTGATGGAGTATCTGCTGGAATACCTGTGGGAGACCATCTGCTGGACACCACTTCTTTTTGAGGTCAGTGCTCTTTCACCATAGGACATCATTTGCTGGGAGCTGAAATGTGGCTCTTTTGTTCCTTCCACATCAGAGCTGAAGCTGCTCTTTGGGGTCACACTAAAAAGGTCTCTTCCTCCTCTAGACTAAGCCCATGTGTTTTCAAGATGGAAGAAGGTATTTAAAAGTCCCAGTCCTGGCGTGCTTGGCTGTGGTCACACCCAGGGGGAACGGTGTGCTCAGAGCTGCTGTGCCCTCTCCCAGGCCTGTAGATGGCCTAGCCCTGCTGATCTGCTCCCTAGGCCCACCATGATGGGCTTTCTTCCTCAGTGGAGACCTTTCTAAGTGTGGTGGACTCATCAGTTGACCTAATATGGGCTGGCATCCAAAGAGTTACAGATCTTTTAGGTTGTTCAGTTTTTAACAAGAAGGAGCTTTAAACAAGTCCCTTAGAGGCTAGACTGGATTGAGGTGGGGAAGGATGTGACTAGTTTTTTGACATCACATTTCTAGTTCTCCTCCCCCAACTCCAATCTCATGTTCTTTGACTTTCTCAAACCCAAGAGTCAGAACTTTCTTCATTTTCTGTGAGACAGGGTCTTAATTTAGAAGTTCAGGATTCAGAAATTCAGTCTCAATGGCCCCATTATTCAATCCCAATGGCACTGTCCCCATTTCTCCCAAGAAGACTAGGGACCCTTAGTCAATCACAACCCTTGGTGGCCAGCCAAAGAGGCTTCCCAGTGTGGGTCTCTGAGGGATGCTTCATGCTCAGCAGCACTCACAATATTCTGAAAGATCTCCCTTTTCGGGCGCCTTTCTCGGGGTCTAACATCTTCAGAAAATGATCTCTATTGAAAATGTCCCTCATTGCTAAATTACAAATGTAGCTCATTTTCTATCTACTGCAGCCAGTTATAATATTTTGTAGTTGCCAGGCTTCAGTAAATAAATACATGTGAGAGTCATCTATCTATTTGTTAATGCTTACTATGTTCTGTGCTAGATAACAAGAAATAAATAGATGAATAATTTAAAAAAAAAAAAAAAGAAAATCTTGGTACTGCTGTTCACTAACTGAAAGGTCTTGGGCAAGTTCCCTGGCCTCTCCGAACCTTGTTTGTAAAATGGAGAAAGCACTGGTATCTATTTCAGAGGGAGCCCTGAGATACTGGAATTAAATGAGATAACTGATTTAAAGAATATGCCCACTACCAGGTACACTGTAAGCACTCAAAATGTTTGCTTCACTGTCTATCACTAAGTTGTGATGGGAGGCACCAGAACTAGACTCCAGACCCCAGGGTTGGTCATGCCAAAGTACAGCAGAATATTTTTCTTCAACATTTTAGACACTAGCATTCTATGTCTAGGGATTGCATTAGCTTTCTAATATCTTCAAAAGCTTTTTGCATTTACTGAGACCTCCGCCACCATCCCCAAGTCACCCCAAATACCACCCAGAAACTGAGAAGTTCACATTTTAGTCTGTATCTTTCCATAACTTTTTAAAAATTCTTTTTCTTAAAAAATAAAAATGGGCTTGAACTCTTGCTTTGCAACCTGTTGTTTCTCCTTTCATAATATTTCCCCATGTTGTTTCACATATTCTTACACCATTATTATTTTTAATGTGTATATAGTTGTCGGCCGCACAGATGAACCATGTCCAGTGAACATTTAGATCGCTTCCAATGTTGAGCTATTATAAGCAATGCTGTGATGCACATCTGGATTTTTTTAAAAGTATCATAACCATGTTGTTCACTAAAGCTCCAAGTCTTATTAAAACCTGTTGTTGCTATGTTCCTTACTGTCCTGCCCACCTCAATCCTGTCCTTGAGCAGTTATTATTTTGAAGCCAAGTTCAGGACCTGACATTTAAACCCTGTTTTATTTTATCTTATTGGATGCAGCCCATCAGTCCAGCCTGTCTAGAGCCATCTGGATCCTGTCAATGTTTTTTGTAGTCTGACTCTCCTTTCTTCCTTTTTAAAAATCAACTACAAATTTGGTAAACAAGCCTTTTATGTTTTCAACTAAGTCATTAATAAAAATGTTGTGCAGGTCAAAGTTGAGGCCAGAACTCTATGGCAGGCTTCCAGGCACCTTCTACAGGTTTGATCAGCTCTCGCTGGGTTCAGCAAGTTACAAATTCTCCTAATTGAACCAGCATTCAGCTCACCTTCCCCTATAAGTTTATGATAAAGTTCATAAAACAAAGTTGGACCAGATGGTCTTAACACCCATGCTCAGTCAAGGGAACCATCTTCAGAAGCAGAAGCTCAGGTTCTGGCTGGAGAATTAGGCTCCCATTGTTTCTATTTTAACTGGGGCACTTGGCCACCTGGTCTACTCACTGCCTCCTTAGTGACCCAGGCTGAGGGCTCCCTGGGTTACTGTCCCCATCATCAGTCAGTGACAGCCCAGGGGAAATGGCTGAAAATACCAGCTGAGCCTAAGTAAGAGTGAAGTCCAGTGCTGAAGGAACCCAGCCAGGGAGGCGCACCTCTGACTGATTCATCAGAGCTTCTGTCTTGATCCCACATGCAGCGCTGGGCTTTGGATACCATGGATAGGGAAACCATACATCCCAGGCTTTCACCCCTGGGGAGCGACCTGGTGTTGATAGGGTGGTTCAGGACTTTGCAGAAAGTACAGACTCCAGTTTCAATACTTAGTTGTGTGAATGTGGGCAAGTTCTTTTCCTTCTTTGAGTCTCAGTGTACTCATCTGTTGAATGGGGATGAATATTATATAACTTTCAGCGGCTGGCATGTGCATTTAATGAGATAAGGTAGAGACAACATAAATGGTACAGTGGCGGCAGACCAGTGGCTGATGGATTTGATTTGGCCACAGAAAATGTGTTTTGTTTGGACTCACAGCATTAAAAAAATCGAGGTGGTTTTTAAAAATCAGGCTATTTTAGCTTATACTCAGAATCCTGGTTTCTCTTGAAAAATTGGAAGATATAGCAACATTAGGCTCACATTCGTAGCTTCCCGCACACACAGCAATATGGCAGGCCATTAATGACTGTTCCCCTTGGATGAACGTCCTTTCCATTAGCTGTTGCTGTGGTCCTCTCCACTCACACAGCATATGCCTAGGCACATCTGCCCAGCTCGCTTGACCTGCTTATTTTACAGGCCTGGGTCCTGGAGAGTTGGGTTCATCACCCCTGGTGCAATGTGGATGAGCACTCGCTCAAAATTGGGTTGCTTAGCCCTTGTGTGACCTCTCAGTGCCTCAAATTCCTCTTCCCTAAAACTGGCATTAATAATGGGTCGTTACAAAAATTGTGTCTGTCACAGATCTTAGCTGGTGCCCTATGGAGCTGTGGGGACTACATGGCCACCCAAGGCAGCCTCAGCTGGGAGACCAACATTTGAAAATGGTGGGAGCCAGGCAGTGGTGGGTATAGATGATCATCTCTTATGCCTGTCCAGTGATTTCAAAGTGCTGGGCTAGTAAACCAGCTGACTTCTGTCTATAAGTTTTTGGCCCAGCACTCTGGCCTGTTGTACAAGTTTGTAACAAACTTGCCTGTGTGCTATCAGCAGATTTCAAAGCTGTCTCCCAACTCTGCACCCTTGTCTCCACTGGAGACCTCCTTCCTCTTGTCTGGTGGGGGTGGGGGTGTTAATGAACCCCACTGGGCACAGCCCTTGGAGTGGCTAGGATTGGACGCCTGCCTGCCATGCAAGCCTTTCCCACTTTCGTGAGGCCACCAATTCTCCACCGCCTGGTTTATTCCCTTTTCTCTCTTCAGAGGGTGAGGACCATCAGACTGAAGCTCAACATGTCTCTGTAAATTTACCCAATGTCTTGTTCTTCCTTCCTGCCTCAGCGTCCAGTAGTGCCTGTCAGGGTTCAGTGAGCACCTACTATGTGCTGGCACTGTGGACAGCACACAGCAGAGAAGGTCCCCTTCTCTCCATAGTTTATTACCCTCAGCTGCTCCTCCAGAAGCACCTGCAGCATCCTGTGCTCTAAATCAGACGGTGTAAACTTACAGCCTGTGAGCCAAATGCATGATGCCACCTGTTTTTGTCAATAAAGTTTTATTGGGACACGGCCACACTTATTTGTTGACACATGGTCTTTGGGCACTTTTGAGCTATGATGACAGATGGGTGATTGCAACAGAGGCTGTATGGCCCACAAAGCTGGAAACATTTACTCTGGCCCTTACAGAGAAAGATTGCTGATCCATGCTCTAGGTGCCTCCCCTACTCCCAGGCGAGTTGTTCGTCTCCATTTCCATGGACCCCTTTCTCTGGTACAGGCTGCTTGCCCATGTTCTGTAAAACCTCCCTCTCTGTTCATTGACAGGTTTCTTGAAGGAGTTCTGTGCACTCACGGTCTCCACTGCCTCCCTGTCCTAGAACCCAAGGGCATGAACGTGTCTGTCTTCCCAATCTCTGAAAACCACTATCAGGATGGGACCTGGGAGCAATGGAAGTGTCATGGAAACCTTCAGAGGAATCTGCCTGCTGAGACACTCCTCCTTGTAGGGCTCCCCCGGCCCCCTGAAACTCTTGTTTCTAGTCCAGCTATGCACGTGGATGATGTGAGGATCCGAGAGGGAAACAGGATCGTACAGAGAAAAGAACGCAGGCTGGGGAGTCAGGCAGATCTGGGGACGACTCCGCCACTTGCTAGATGTATAACCTTGGGTTAGTTCCTTCACCTTTGACCCTCTCAATTTTCTCATCTATACAACGGGGATGTGATGCCCTGTCTCTGGCATCTGTATCTAGAAGGCCTCCTCTCCTCTCCTGTTCCTGCCCCTCCGTCTCCCTGGGGGTGCTCTCTCCCCCTGGAGATGGCTACAAGAGAATAGAGGCAGGCTGTGCTGAGTGAAATGTCTCAGGAGTTCAGAGCCAGAGGGGCCGATGGCCTGTGGCCTGGCCCATTTCTGGACTCTGGATTCCTGCCACTTGCCCCTCCCCTGAGCCTGCTCCTTTCTCACAACTGGGGATTGAGAATGAATGTGCCCAGCCAATGGCAGGCTGCAGAAGGCAGCAGCCATGAGAGCAGAGAGACTTTGAGAGGCACAGGTGCTGGCGCCTGGCAGAGGAGGCCAGGCTGGTTGCTATGGAGAGAGAAATGTTATGTGGTTAACTTGTTTGACTGGCAGCCTTGAGAAATACCCATGTCCTCCCAGGGCCTCAGAGTCTTCTATCACTCAGAAGGCCTTCTTTCATGATGAGGCTTATCTATGTGGCCAATAAAACCACAATCCCATCCCTTCCATACAGGTGGTCCTTCCCTTTTTATATATTTTATGGAGCCCTCTTCAGTTTATAAGGAGCCTGAGGCTTCATTCTGTTCAGTGCTGACTTCCACTCAGACAGGCATTTTGGGACGGTGTGCTGGGCACAGAATGGTGAGGGATAAGCTCCACAGAGCCCTTGCTTTGTAGCAGCACCTAATTCCATGCAGGGGTTCTTGCTTGTAATCCCAGAATTTTTGGAGGCTGAGATGGGAAGCTCATTTGAGGCCAGGAGCTCAAGACCAGCCTCTATAAAAATAAAAATAAAAATTAGCTGGGCATAGTGGTGTGTATCCATAGTCCCAGCTACTTGGGAGGCTGAGTGGGGAGGATCGCTTGAGCCCGGGAGGTCAAGAATGCAGTAAGCTGAGATCCAGTCACTGTAGTCCAGCCTGGGTGACAGAGTGAGACCCTTTAAAAAAAAAAAAGATCAGCAAAATCTCTGCCGTCTTCAGCTGAGGAAGGAAGTGAAAAAGCAGGGTTCTGTGTGGGAAAGAAAAGGGATGTGGAGGTGGCCTGGGAAGGGAGGAGGGACACCCTCATATGAGTTTGCTTCGACCCAGGCACTGTGCCAGGCGTTTGGTGTACATTGGTTCATTTATCGCAACAGAATTCTTTTGGTTGTAAGTAATGGAACCGCAGTGCACACTGGCTGAGACGAAGAGATGATTGCTGGCTCAGGTGCCCAGACTGTAGGAAGGGCTGTGTTGACAGAGCATGAGGAGTCGCTTTTTCATACTATGTAAGAAAAGGCCACCAGCTGTTCCCAGCCTCCCCATTTTGTCTCCCAGGCAGGGGACATTTTGCTCTTTCCTGGATACTGTTTGAAATATCCCTGGGAAGGACTTTCACTGTGTTCAGACCACATCAGGCGGGCCTCCAAATTGGTCGCAGGGGCCAAGAAGAGGGGCATGTCAGAAGGTGCCTGGGAGCTCCCATTAGACCCCGTGCTAGAACTGGGGTGTGAGGTTGGAAGTCGTCATTTCTAGGGGAAGTGGTGGTGGTGGTAGTGGTAGCACAGAAATGCCTCCAGATAGTCATTTAAAAATTCATTTATCACATCTGTAATCCCAGCACTTTGGGAGGCTGAGGTGGGCAGATCATGAGGTCAGGAGTTCAAGACCAGCCTGGCCAACATGGTGAAACCCCGTCTCTACTGAAAATACAAAAAGTAGTTGGGAATGGCAGCAGGTGCCTGTAACCCCAGCTACTGGTGAGGCTGAGGCAAAAGAATCACTTGAACCCAGGAGGCAGAGTTTGCAGTGAGCCGAGATTGTGCAACTGCAGTTTAGCCTGGGCGACAGTCAAAAAAACTGGATAGCCATGTGCAGAAAGCTGAAACTGGATCCCTTCTTTACACCTTATACAAAAATTAACTCCAGATGGAGTAAAGATTTAAACATCAGACCTAACACCATAAAAACCCTAGAAGAAAACCTAGGCAATACCATTCAGGACATAGGCATAGGCAAGAACTTCAAGACTAAAACATCAAAAGCATTGGCAACAAAAGCCAAAATAGACAAATGGAATCTAATCAAACTCCAGAGCTTCTGCACGGCAAAAGAAACAATCATTAGAGTGAACAGGCAACCAACAGAATGGGAAAAAAAATTTCCAAGCTACCCATCTGACAAAGGGCTAATATCCAGAATCTACAAAGGACTAAAACAAATTTACAAGAAAAATACAAACAACCCCATCAAAAAGTGGGCAAAAGATATGAACAGACACTTTTCTAAAGAAGACATTTATGTGGCCAACAAACGTGAAAAAGTGCTCATCATCACTAGTCATTAGAGAAATAAAAATCAAAACCACATTGAGATACCACCTCATGCTAGTTAGAATGGCAATCATTAAAAAATCTGGAGACAACAGATGCTGGAGAGGATGTGGAGAAATAGAACACTTTTACACTGTTGGTGGGAGTGTAAATTAGTTCAACCATTATGGAAGATGGTGTGGAGATTTCTCAAGGATATAGAAATAGAAATTCCATTTGACCCAGCAATCCCATTACTGGGTATATACCCAAAGGATTATAAATCATTCTATTATAAAGAATCATTCTATTTATAATCATTCTATTTATTTAATAAATCATGCTACTTATAATTTATAATCATTCTATTATAAAAAAACATGCACACATATGTTCATTGCAGCACTGTTTACAACAGCAAAGACCTGGAACCAATCCAAATGCCCATCAGTGATAGACTAGATAAAGAAAATGTGGCACTTATATACCATGGAATACCATGCAGCCATAAAAAAGGATGAGTTCATGTCCTTTGCAGGGACATGGATGAATCTGGAAACCATTATTGTCAGCAAACTGACACAAGAACAGAAAATCAAACACCACATGTTCTCACTCATAGGTGGGTGTTGAACAATGAGAACACATGGACACAGGGAGGGGAACATCACATACTGGGGTCTGTTGGGGGGTGGGGGACTAGGGGAGGGACAGCGGGGGGTATTGGGGAAGCATAACATTGGGAGAAATACCTAATGTAGGTGATGGGGGGATGGAGGCAGCAAACTACCATGGCGTGTATATACTGATGTAACAATCCTGCAAGATCTGCACATGTACCCCAGTACTTAAAGTATAATAAAAAATTTTTTATTTAACAAAATCTGATGAATACCAACTATGTGCCAGGCATTGTTTTGCCATGGCAGCTTACTACGACCAAGACTCAGCCCCTGCTCTTTTGGAGCTTATACTTTTGTGAGAGAGACAAGGAATAAACAAGTAGATGAAGTAATATAATTTCAGGAGTGTTAAGTGATAAGTAAAACAAAGAGGAATAATGTAAAGAGATTAGAAAAAATGCGGAGAGGTGCTGGTTTTGTTGGGATCATCAGGGAAGGCCTTGTTGAGGAGGCTGCATTGGAGTCATGAACCGTCTGTTGGGGAATGAGTCATGCCAAGATCTGGCAGAGGGAACCACATGTGCAAAACCCCTGAGGCAGGCATGAACTTGGTGTGTTTCAGGAATAGACAGAAGGCAACGTGGCTGGAGCAGTGTGAGCTGGGGGAGAGGAATGGCTGATGGGATGAGAGTAGACACGGTCAGGTTGCATAGTGTCAGCTTTGCTGGCCATGGTAAGGAGTTTGGATTTTGTTCTAAGTGTGATAAGCTGCCATCTTGGAGCAATGATCTTTCACAGACAAGGAAACTGAGTCACGAGGAGGTGGAGTTAACTTGCCCAAGAAGGAAGGTCTTACATGGTGGGACTCTCCCTGGAGCCAATCCTTGCTTGCCTTCTTCCACATCTTTCTTTCTCTAATTAGCTTTGAAAAAATTAGGAGGGGGCAAGGAAAGAAAGTGGGCAGCAGCTTCATGACCTTCCCTTCCTCTGTCAAGTAGGACAGATGGTCTTCTGAGAGGGAGGGGCAGCAGTGGGTCAGTGAGACTGGCAGGGGGTGGAAAGGGTTGGCACAACCATGGAGCAGACTGGGAAGTGGACGAGCCCGGGAGCGAACAGGAGGATTGGAGGGCAGAGGAGAGCCCAGCCAAAGCTGGAGACTGCGATCTGTAATGGAGTGGATCAGTGCAGTTATTTGATTTTCTCCAGCAGGACTCAGCAGGTGGCCGGCCTGCGACAGGGGCAGAGAGGAAGGAGGGATCTGTGAATAAAGGTGAGGATTGGGACCGCAGGTGCGGGGGCAGTGGAGGGTGCTGGTGGGGATGTGGTGGAAATGACTTATATTCATGAGCAACCATGCAATTTTGTTTTTTTTCTAGGATAAATGCAATAAAATGTTATTTAATTTTCAACAAAGGTGGTTATTTACAGTTTTAATTCATTGAGGTTTCATTTTCATACATTTAGAAGTTCCTGCTTACACATAACACACTGTCATGAGCTGAGCTGTGCCCACCCATGCCTCCCTACCCGAATTCATATGCTGAAGTCCTAACCCTCAGTACTCAGAATGTAACAGTATTTGCGGACAGGACCTTTAAAGAGGTGATTAAGTTAAAATGAGGCCATTAGAGCAGGTCCTATCCCATGTACCTGGTGTCCTCATAAAAAGGAATTTGCATGCAAAGAGACACAGGGGTGGCATGCACAGACGGATGACCATGTATGTGAAAAGGTGGCAAGAGGGTGGTCATCTGCAGCCAGTGAGAGAGGCCTTGGAGGAGACCAACCCTGTTGACACCTTGATCTTGGACTTCCAGCCTCCAGAGCTGTGAGGAATAAATTCCTGGTGTTTAAGCCACTCAGTCTCTGGCATTTTGTTATGACAGCACCGGCAAACTAATACAATCACCAATCAGAATGTTTCCTTTTGGGTCATACTATGTCCTAATTTGGGCTGCTAGCTGTGTCTGATCCGGCCCGTACCGACCTTTCCCTCCTCACCGCCCTTGCTCGCCTGACTGCTCTCATGCTCAGTGTTGCAGCCACGCCGCCTTGAAATGTCCTTCTTGTCTCAGGGTCTTTCCAAATTCTGTTCCCTCTGCCCAGAACACCCTTTCTCTCTCTGTCTCTCTCTTTTTCATCTAGATTAACTCCTTATTCTTTGGATTTTGGCTCAAATGTACCTTTTTTTGTTAGGAAAGCTTTCTGTGACCATCACATATTCCCCTCACCCCTGGCCCCCAGCTAGAGCAATCCTTCTTCGATATGTTGTCTAAGTTGTTCCTTGGGGGACAGATTCCAGGACAAGGACTTATGTGTATGGAACTAACACCCACAGGGGATGGGGTGGGAGTGGGAATGAGAAGGTGGAGTGGTAGGGCTGTGATAATGCCACATTAAACGCCAACATCAACCTCATAAGGAGCTAGCTATGGAGCTGGGATGGGCCAGTAGCTTTCCTGTGACTGCATTTACTGGTCATTGGAAGTGAAATGCCCCAGGGATGCGGCCTGATCTTTGCAAGGTGGCTGTTAAGGGCTGAGGGCAGTTCCTGGGGAAGACTCAAGTGAGAGGTGCCAGCATCCAATACCACTGGCAGTTGGGAATAAGTGTCTCAGCCCTGAAGAAGGGATTGTGTGTGTGTGTGTGTGGGCACACCACAGCATCCACTACTCATGGTCCTTCATAGCACTTGGTGCCAGTTGTAAGTGATTAGTTCACTAATTTTCTTTTCCTACTAGGTTTAGAGCAGAGAGGAGTTCCTTTACAGTAAAAGTGGCACCCCACAGGGCATAAAGGAAGGAGGTGTGATGGGTGGATATATGGGGAGAGGATAGTTGGACCAGGGAATGGAAAAGCAGGGACCTCAGGAAAATGTAGGAGGAAATACTTGTGTGGCTGGAAAGACTTGACATTGGCTATTATTGAAGGAAAAATGGGAACCGAGTGAGAGGGGAATGTTAGTTCATTTGCCACCCGCTACGTCCCAGGCACTTTCCTAGTTAATCCTCATGACAGCCCTGGGACTAAGGATTGTTGCAGCTTGAAGAGGGTTGATGAGAGGTCGGGCATTTCTAAG
The DNA here is from genome assembly GCF_009761245.1 of Sapajus apella. NCBI lineage: Eukaryota > Metazoa > Chordata > Mammalia > Primates > Cebidae > Sapajus > Sapajus apella. Next base: position 6,684,010 of record NW_022437002.1, on the reverse strand, counting down.
AGGAGGCTGAGTGTTGGTTGCTAAGAGGCCTTTGAGCCTGGCATCAACTTTGTGAATTTATTGCAGAATAAATATGGCCAACTTCTGGCTCCTTGGGCTCCCCTTGTCTCTGCTCCAGGCTAGGCATGTTTTCTCTGTTCATGCTCACTTTTGCCAACTGATTTAGTTAATTAGGTTTCTGCTTACTCAATTACCATCATCCCCTCCCAAAGTCTTCCCCTCCCTGTGACCGTACCCAGGCCACCATGATTGGTGTTTGGGTTTTCCTGAACTCTTCAGTCACATTTTCAGACTATCTCTTGCTTTGTGCCAGCCGACGGCATGTCTCATCATTCTGCATGGATTTTACTAACCTCTCTGTCAGAGGGCAGCCTTGCTTCTCAGTCCCATTCTCACTCCCACATGCGGCTGTCAGGTATTGCTTTTGTAGCTTTGACAGTGAGGGGCTGAAGCTCAGAGAGATTAAGTCACTGGCCCAGTAGAGCTGAGATTTGGTAGCAGTTATTTTGACTTCCAAGGCAGAGAGTGAAGGGGTGGATAAAGGACAGGAGGGTCACAGGTTAGAGTTGCACAACCTCAGGTCCATGGGGAGTTCTGGGCAGAGATTGCTTTATGTCTTGTATTTAGGGACAATTGCAGTCAGTTCACCCAAGAGCCACTGGATCCCTGGACACCTGTGTTGGTCAGAGCTGAGCCTGTGCTCCGGGGATCTCTCAGAGCTGAGCCTACTATGGTGGCCCCAGTGGGAGCTGACTAGTGCTGCTGCCTGTAGTTGGGTAGGTTGAGTCTGGGGGGGTGATTGAGGTTGAAAACCAGCTCACTTATACTCACCAACCTTTGCACCCTGATTTGGGGCTGCCATAGCCTAGAAGAAGGAGCACCTTCTCTCTTCCAGTGAGGCAACGTTTTGTAATTTTACCACCTTGTGAGGGAGCCTTTTTCTAATGCCTGCAGAAGTCCAGCCTGTAAGTCAGCCGAGTGGGTTGTGCCCAGCACGCCATGAACTCCATAGACCCCTTATATGCCCTTAGATTTCTGGAAAGCCCTCTAGGTGGCCAGCACAAGGTCAAACACTTCTGTGCAGCAAATCCCTGCAGGGAGATTTGTTCTGGGAAGGGAATTACATTTCAATTTGATTTAATTCAATGAGAATGACACCAAATTGATCAGCTGGTAAAATGCCATTTGATGGGCAGATCTGCTCTTTCCAAGTCAATAGGAACCACCAGAAAAGTCAGTCTTGTTTTTTCAGACAGAACTGAAAGTTTTACCCATTTCCTTTGCCTTTTAAGAAGGACTCAAGTTCCCTGAAGGTGAGAGACGTTTCCTGATGGGCCTGGAGACGTGAGTAAAGTGATTGAACCACCAGGTACCCAGGGCACACGATACAAGGTCTGTATTCACTTTTTTTTATTTTTTAAATTAAAGGCTCCCTAAATGCTAAGAGCTCTCCAGTTGTGGTTCCTCGCCCCTCTCTGTTTTCCAGCTTGCTTCCTGGGTGTAAGCACACGTTTGGGTACTTGGCCATGCCCCCTGCAGGAGTCCACAGAAATCATCTGGTCACCTCTGTTGACCTAGTGGTGTGTAGCAGTCTAGACTTCTGTGCACTTTGTACCAGACTCTTGTATGATCTTAAGGAATTTTTCAGACTCTTTGAGCCTCAGTTCTGTCATCTGTAAAATGGGCACGTGGCCTCCCTTAGTCCACCCCTGGGCTATTCCCTTTGGAGCAGCAACGTGAGAAACAACCACGGCCCCGCAATAACCTCTGCCATTGTTCCACGTACCACAATCACCAGTGTTATTTTTGAGCAGTTACCATGTGGTAGGCACTATGGAAAACTTCATCTACCTTAAATCACATAATCCTTTGTAACAATTCCATCAGGTAGATACAGTCGGTTTGGCTATTGTGCTTATTTTGAAAATGCAAATTTGTTTCATTGCGATCCACGTGTTGGGAAACTATTTGAGCATCTTGTTAGTTTTGCATTTGCTTATGTCTGATTTGGTGTGTGTGATAAACACAAGGCGAGCGCAGAAAATTGCACCCAGTTGAACTGAGCTGTGTAGGAATACACAAAACCCACACATGGACACACTTCAAACATCTCCTAGCATTCTCGGTTGATCATGCGTGTTACGAGCCACTCACAGGGTGCTACAACCTTCCGACTCCAGATCAACCTCCCTGCGCCTGACAGTAATTCTGAAGCTCACTTTCACACACACAGTGAAGTGTGTGCAGTGTCATGCTTATTGTAGCATCTATGTATGTCTTTTATGACATCTAACGTGTAAAATGGTGTTGCCATTTTTATTAGGTTTCGTTTATTTTTGGTGTCACCAAACAAAGTTTATGAGTGTTGTACCCCAACTCCGTTGTTCTCATGAGCCCTGTGGTTTTTGTACAGTGTGGTGATTTATTTTATTTTATTATTAGTTTTTCCTAAATTGTGATAAAAGACATATAACATAAAATTTTCCACTGTGACCATTTTTAAGTATACAGCTCAGGGATTCTACAGACATTCATATTGTGGTGCTACTGTCACCCCATCCATCCACAGAATTATTTTCATCTTAAAAAACTGAACCTCTATACCCAGTTCACACTCTCCACTTCTCCTCTCCCCTGCTCCTGGCAACCATCATTCTACTTTCAGCCTCTAGAAATTTGACTACTCTATAAGTGGAATCATGCAGTGTATGTCCGTTGGTGACTGTTTTATTTCACTTAGCATAATGTCCTCAAAGTTCATTGTAGCATGGGTCAGAATTTCCTTCCTTTTTAAGGTTGAATAATATTCCATTGTATGTATAGACTACACTTTGTTTATCCATAGCAGGTGACTAGGAACACTTATGAGGCATGACATGGTAGAGCTATTCTGTTATTTCTCTGTTTTGCAAATGAAGAATCTGAGGCACAGAGTGGTGTGCCTAAGATTTTTCCCACTAATAAATGGGACATTCGAGATTCAAACCCAGGCCTAGCTCATTCTGCAACTTGTGCCCCCGACATTGTGTTACCTCAAATGCTGTGTTACCTGCTTCCTTTCTTTCATGTTATTGTCATCAAACCAGACGATGTTGACTTTGAGTCAGTTTGGTTATTAATTTCCTGTTGTTAACAGAAGCTATAGTGTCTGAAATCTCTGCTGCACCATCTGGCATTTTTAATAAAAACTTGAGGAATTTCCAGGGGTTTCTGTGCATTGCATATGTGTACTAGCAAGGGAAAAATGCTATTTAAAAATAGAAATGCCTACAGCCACTTTTAAACTCCAGGTATGGGGTGAGGAGGTGCCTGACAGAAGGAAGGCTGCTCTTTTGTTGGGAAAAAACAAAAAAAAAACAAAAAAAACCCACCACTATATTCAGGGTTTTTGGATTTTTCAGGGAAAGGCTCACTCCCTACCCCCACCTTGAATTATCTGGAAAGGGGTGTCTCTAAACTAAATTCCTCTACAGAACAGGCTAGCAGGAATTCAAGAACTGTCCACTGGAAGCTCAAAAGGGAGGGAGTTTTCAGGGTCTTGTAACACTCAGGAAAAGAGGAGATTAAATAATGTTCATGGTAGAGAAATTAAGTGCCTCTGAACAGGGCAGCTGTCTGGGGTCCCTGAAAAGTGACAGGCAGATGGATACACAGGCATAGTCATAAAGGATACTACAGGAAGTATCCTTTGTTGAGGTGGTTGAAGAACTCTTAGATGGAGACTATTCAATCGTAAATGTTTCCAGCTGCGTGCTATTTTGTAACCTCCTTCACCCTTAGTGTAGTCGGCTACAGAGAGCAGACAGGCTCAGATTAGTGACACCTTAGTGCAGGAAGGTGGATGAGCAGTTGCAGGGAACAGGACAGTAGGGGTGGGAAGTGCCACATGTGAGGGGCTTGGGAACTAGGCTGAGAGCAGGGGTTGGGTGCAAGAGGTGACCAGCAGAGTGGAAGCACACCCTGAAAATGGTAGGAGATTGGGGAGAAGTAGCTCTTCCCACAGTTAGCTTAGATGGAGACTGAGGTTACTTTCCATGGATGATAGACGAATGGATGTTTCAGAAGACAGTACACATTGCCTTCTGTGGGGCTGGAGCCCAGGGAGTGATCCACATTCTGCTCCTCCTGGGCTGTTCTGCAATTTAAGAGTGTATACTTCACAATGAGCATGACTATGAGCTTTTATGGCTATAGCTTGCACATTTCCAAGGTGCTCTTTGCACATCTAGGTACCCTTCTTCTTATTTATTTATTTATTTTTTTTTTGAGATGGAGTCTCACTCTGTGGCTAGGCTGGAGTACAATGGGGAGATCTCAGCTCACTGCAACCTCTGCCTCCTGGGTTCAAGAGATTCTTCAGCCTCAGCCTTCCGAATAGCTGGTACTACCGGTGTGCACCACCACACCCAGCTAATTTTTGTATTTTTGGTGGAGACAGGGGTTTCACCATGTTGGCCAGGTTGGTCTCGATCTCTTGACCTTGGTGATCCACCCACCTTGGCCTCCCAAAGTGCTGGGATTACAGGTGTGAGCCACTGCGCCTGGCCTAGGTGCCCTTCTTAAAGTCATCCTCATAGATATGAAAAGTTAGCATGAGTACTTCCCTGCAATGGCAATAAAGCAGCATGAGGAAGGGACTCTCTTGTCCAGTTTGCCCAAAGCCATCGTTTAGGCTTGTGGCAGATAAATAGTGCTGCTCTTTTTTGAGTACTTAATATGTGCCCTTTATGCATATTACCTGTTCACATCCTTAAAACAACACGACGAGGTCAACTTTGTTCCAGGTTTTATCAAGGAAGAAAGAGAGGCTTAGAAAGGCTGGTGACTGACCCAAGGTCATACATCTAGGAAGTGGCAGAGGTGCAATGTGAACTAGGAGTTGCCCGTCTCTCAAACCTGTGCTTATAACCACTGTGGTTTCTACCTTTGTCCTTGAAAAAGATGGAGGGGTTGTTAGATCCATCCTTTGGCCTGTAAGTCCCCTTTGCAAGGCTAGGGATTTTTATGTTGAGCAGTGTTAGAATCACCTGGAGAGGTTGTTAAGGCAGATGGTTGGGTCCCCACTTCCAGAGTTTCCAGGTAGAGTCTGAAAAATTTGCGTGTCTAACAAATCCTAAGGTGAGCAGAGGAGCTCTTCTGAGGACTGCAGTGGAGAGCACTGTGCTAGGCTGATCTAATATGTTAGGTCACCTAGGCATTGTCCCTGAATCCCATGTTGTGCCTGCTATTCTTCCGCAGCCAAGGACACAGACTGGGTGGGGCTTCGATTTAATAACCTCTCAGGCTGGGTGCTGGGTGCTGGGTGCTGACCCTGTCTTCCTGGCCAGCTGCCCAGGCCTGTCTGGCACTGGCTTGGTCTGGTGTCCAAGCCCTTCCTTTTCCCTTATGGGAACACGCACACTTTCTGTGGCGAGGCTGCATATCAACAGTGCTGAGATCTGAGGGGCTGGAGGGAGGGGAAGCAGGACCTCAGAGCTGAAGCAGGGTGGAAGACAATGGTGTCATCAGTTCTCTCCCTCTAAGAGCAGGTGCGTGGGGCGTGGGGCATGCTGACTCAGGGATTCGAATGGCCTCTGCAGCAATGCTCCTCTCCTCCCCCTGCTGGGCCCAGACAGCCCGTACCTTGGAGACAGACAGGTTGGAAATCCAAACAGAAAGAAAAATGTCTTAATGTATCAATGTCTTTCAGCAGTGGTTTAAAGGGCCCGAGGGACAGGCTGTCAAATGCAGTCCCTGGGTACCCAGACCAACATGCCTCTGCTCTGCTCCTGACTCTGGTCTCTTAACTCCACAGCTGGAAGGGGAATCAAATCATGACAGTGTGTGACTGTGTGTGTATGCGTGGAGAGTGGTGCCTTCCATAAAGGAGGAAGCTAAGGAGCTGGGATAAAGCTTTTATGTGGTGTGAGGCTGTATGGGGTCAAGGGAAAACAGGCAAACAGGACATCTGGATTGGAGAGAGTCTCACGACAACCCCATGAGGTAGGGACTGCCACCCTGTTTTACAGAATCTGAGGCATGGAGAGGTTGAGTCACTTGCTTGAAGTTACACAGTTGGTAAGTAGTATGGATGAAATTTGAACAGACACTTCACCAGGGAAGAAATATGGATGGAAAATAAGCACACGAAAAGATGCTCAACATTATTAGTCACCAGGGAAATGCCAACTGAAGCCACACACCCACCAGTCCCACTAGAATGGCTAACGTTAAAAAAACCAAAACTGTATCAAGTGTTGGCAAGAATGTGGAGGAGCTGGAACTCTCACTCACTGTAGGTGGGAATGGAAAATGGTAAAGCCACTTTGGAAAACAGTTTGGCAGTTTCTTAAGAAGTTAAACATACGCCTATCATAGAATCTGTCATTCCACTCCTAGGTTTTCACCCAAGAAAAGAAAGTCTTGGTGACACAAGAAGAACTTGTACGTGAATGTTTCCAGCAGCTTTATTTGTAATAGCCCCAAACTGGAAACAACCTAAATGCCCATCAGCAGGTGAATTGATAAATGAATAGTGGCAAATCCATACAATGGAATAATACTAAGCAATGAAAAGGAACTATTGATATATGTAACCGTGTGGATTTATCTCATAAGAATTATGCTGAGTCAAAGAAGCAAGACATAAAAGAGTACATACTGTATGCTTCCATTTATATAAAATCCTAGAAAATACAAGCTAATCTGTAGTGACAGGAAGCAGGGCAGTGGCCGTCTGAAGATGGGGGAGTGAGGAATGGAAGGGGCAGGAGGAGGGATTCAAAGGACACAAGGAAACCCTTGTTGGAGGGATGGAGGTGTTCCATATCTTGATTGTAGTGATGGTTTCAAGGGTGTATACATATGTCTAGACTTGTCAAATTGTGTAGTTTAGAAATGTACAGTTTGTTTTATGTCAATTATGCCTTAATAAAGCTGTTAATAATAAACAGAACCCAGGCTGCACTCTGTCTCTATGCTGGAACTCTAATCTACCCACTTCTATTTTGCAGCTGTGTATTAGAGAGCAGGACTGGCTCTCGATCTGCACAAGGTAGATCATCACGGCACCCTATTCTGGGTAAAGTGCTTGGTACACTACATTGTTTACTCTTCCCATTCCTTAATCCTCTCAGGAAGGTCGTGGTTGATTATGCCCATTTAATGCACGTGGTATGGAGTCAAGTGATGTACTCAAGGTCGCATGGGTGGGGCGGGGGAGAAGGATGGCGCCCCTGCTTCACCACTTACACAGCAACCGCCTCCTTCAGAAGAGAGGTTAAGGAGCAGCAAGCTAAGTCCAAGTGATTTCCAAGACCTTTGGTCAGCCTCCAAGAACAGGTTGGTCAGGGTAACAAATTTCTTCTCCAAAGGGGTTGAAGCAGATCTAGTCTAAGGCTCTCTCCAGTTCTGGTCTCCAATGAGTCTGTGAAATGAAATAGCTTTCATGACTTAAAAGGCCACCTATGTAGGTGGATGCCTTTGCCTGCATTTTAGAAATAGACCCAGTCCTGCCATTTACCTTCCCTGTGAACTTGAGCAGTTCAACTCTCCGGGCCTCTGTTTCCTCATCTGTAGAATGGCAATAATTAGGCCTAACTTCTAGGGTCTTAAAAGAGGGTTCAATGAATTAAGGGATATAAAAGTGCTTTGGACAGCAATGAACCCTAAAAAAAAAAAAAAACTTTGTCTTGGTATTTTATAGTTCGTCATTTGCCCCAAATGAGGTCAATTTTTGAAAATTGTGGTAAGATATATATAATATTTATTATTTTAACTATTTTTTAGTGTCCTCATTTCAATGGAATTAGGTACATTTGCAACATTGTGCACCACCATCATTATCCATTTCTAAAACTTTTTAATCAACCCAGACAGAGACTCTGTAACCCTTAAACACTAACTCTTCATTCCCCCTTCCCCTCACCCTCTGTTTCCTGATTACCTCTATTCTACTTTCTGCCCTGATTAATTTGCCTATTCTAGGTACTTCATATAAGGGGAATCGTACAATATTGGAATGGGATCATTAACCCCACATAACTCCCACTTTTTTGTGTTTGCTTGGTTTTGGTGTCAGGGTGGGAGGAGATGGACTTTGGAGACTGCTTTGTACACAGTGGAGCCCATTCTTTCCAGAGCAGAAGATGGGGTGCTGGGGAGTCCCTGGCCTCTCTGGGAGACTGGATTTGGCATGTGATCTAACATGACTGATGCTTTTATAAAACGGGGTAAATTTGGACAGAGAAAATTAACACCTTGTGAAGGTGAAGGCAGAGATTGGGTGATGCTTCTATAAATCAAGAAACTCCACGGTTTGTCAGCAAACTAGCAGAGCTAGGAGAGAGGCATGGAACGGATTTCTCCTCATCACCCTCAGAAGGAACCAACCCTAACACCACTGTGATCTTGGACTTTAGCCTCTGGAACTGTGAGACAACAAATTTCTGTTTGTTCCAGCCACCTAGTTTATAGTACTTTGGAGTGACCTTTACACCACTCTCATTTAGAGGTGAGGTCTGTGTCCCCTCCTCTTGAAATTGAGTGGCTTTTGTGACTGTGTACACAGGTAAACAGCAGAGCTGCCTCTCTGTGACTTCCAAGGCTCGATCATAAAAGGAGATAAAGCTTCTTTCTGGCTTGTTGGGCTGCTTGTTCTTGAAGCCTTTGGCCACTATGCATGCAGCATGACTTCCCAGTCTTATGTGGTTGTAGGGTGTACAGTAGGCAATTGGATCTCTATAGACAGGGAGTAAGAGCTGAGGAAGCAGCCTCGGCAGGTGGTAACATGGAGGACCCCGAAGGCAAGAATGGACTCTTACTCATTGGGAGCCCAACTGAGTCCATTTACAAATTAATTAGACACAATGCCATTTCCAGATGAGAGTTCTCGGGAGGCTACTGCAGTTAGGTGGTTGGTTCTCATTCCTCCTAGGAAACCAGTTAATCCAGACTCTGAAGGGTCAGGACCTTCTTGCCGGTAGGCAGAGTGGCTAGCCTCTAAATGGCATTATTGGAGAGGCATCCCCAGCTTGAGCATCCCCAAACACTTCCTCTGCTCCCCTCTGTCTTTCCCTGTTAGCAGCACCTCCCTTGAGCTGTCTTCACTCTGTGCCAAACACTTTACCTACATTATCTCGTTCAATCCTTGTAATGACTCTGCCCAACAGGTTTTATTGTCTTTTTACTCTATCATTCACATCTCAGTAGGGATCAATTAACCAAATTAATCCTATAAGTAAATCTCAGTTGCATCATGAACGTCTCAGGCAAAAGAACAGGCTTTAACTACTGTGGAGGAAGACTGGCCCCTTTAAGGAAGAAGTGACTGCAACCAGGGTTTAAGCAGGTTGTAAAATGTTGAAATCTGCTGAGCTCCGGAATGGAAATTTCTTTCAATGTAGATTAGGCCTTGATTCAGGGGATGGAGAGAGACTGGTACCTGTGGTTCCCTTGGCAACTGCTCTCTGATTGGAAGGAGCCTGAGTGCAGAGAAGGGAGCAGCTGGGGGCCCGTGTGACTCACCCAGAAGTGGGCAGGAAGCAGTTAAAAAGCAGCCATCCGGTGAAGCTGTAGAGGGTTGGGTTTTTGCTTTCTTTTAATCAACATGCCAAGGTTTTGGGAGGGACTGCTGACACCAGAGATATCAGAGAAGTAGCAGAGAATGGCTGGCTTCTGAGAAGCCTCTTGGTTAGGAAGGAAGTTGTTCTCTTTCCACTGCAAGCTTAGAAGCCTTCCAAGTTCTCTCCTTCTGCAGCATAAAGAGAGTAAGTCAGAAGAAGGTATCCCCAGGAGTTTCCAGACAGCTGCACAGATTTAAGTGCAGAATTCTGAGCAGAGGTATAGTGCTGGCGTTTACATGAACACCTTTCAGCAGCAGGAAGAATAGAAGGAGACAGAGCTACAGAAATACCAGGGGTTAAGTCTTCATCTGAAAGTCTAATCTTTGATCAAGAGCTGGTAGGAAGCCTGAGAATTTCTATCAGTGTTGATTTTAGGCTGTCCGGTCTGAGTTATTGGGATCAGAGCAAAAGCTGATATCATGCTTACTTTGTGCCAGGCTCCCCTCTAAGGGCTTCTTGGACACCTGGTCATGTCAGTCCTCACAGCAGTCATACGAGTTATGTTCTGTCATTGTTTCCTTGTGCAGATGAAGATACTGGGCACAGAGGAAACTGGCCACAGGTGTACAGCCGGGGAGGCCAGAGCCAGGATTCGGACATGGGCTGTCTTGGCTGATGTGAGTGGTGTGGGCCAGCATGGGACACAGAAGATTAGCTGGAGCGGCAGGACAGGGGGCAAGAGAGACGAGATCTCAGACAGTGCTAAGCCAGAGACACTTTCCTGAGCCATGACTAAACCTGATTATGGACATGTTTTACTCTGTTAGACTCTAGCACCCAGAGGGGTCTCTCCTCAGGCAGTCCCCTGTCCTGTCCTGAAACAAGATGAGTGCTTTTATTATTTTTATTAATTACTTTTAGAGACAGAGTCTCGCTCTGTTGCCAAGGCTAGAGTGCAGTGGCTCCATCATAGATCACTGCAACCTCAAACTCCTAGGCTCAAGCAATCCTCCTACTTCAGCCTCCCAAGTAGCCAGGACCACAGACATGTACTACCATGCCTGGCTAATTTTTTGAAATAATTTTTTGTAGACACAGGATCTCTCTATGTCACCCAGGCTGGTCTCAAACTCCTGGCCTCAGATGATCCTCCTGCTCTGGCCTCCCAAAGCGTTAGGATTACAGGCGTGAGCCACTGCACCCAGCCTAGATGGATGTTTTCAAAACACAGATCTAGTTATGGTACTCCTCTTTATAAAAATATCCCTTGTTTGTGGGATAAAGTCCAGACCCTTTGGCCTGTCATTATTATAAAGCCTTCCTGATTGGACCCACCCTGCTTGGCCCACTCCTGGCTGCATTCCTGTGATTCCAAGCCCTAAGTTTCCCAAGTCCCTCCTTCCCTCTGGCAGAGCTAATGATAGCTCACCTTATATTTCGATGACTGTTCTTTCCAGGTGATGCCACTCCTGTGGTGAGTTGTCTGTCATGCTTCCTCTGCAGGACCCTCAGATAACCACAGATATAACCAACACCGGACCATAAAGTCAAGGTGCAATAACCATAAACCTTGACAATAATCTTAAAACAAGAAAACATGTGCTGAGCTCTAGAAAATGAGCACATGTACATTAATTATACAGCATACCCTCATGTACTATAAAGCGTGCATGAAGCAAAACAGCGCAACTCCACCATAAATTTGATATCAAATGGATGTGCCAGAAGGAGGACAGGGCAGAGGCAAGTCAGATCAGTTCTGCCTCTACTGATGGTGTGACTTTGGACGAATAAGCCTCTGTTTCCTTAATGTTAAAGAAGAAATACTAGTAGTCTCCAGGTCATGGTGGCACGATAATTAAATAATATGTGTAAAGCTCCAAACAGTCCTTTACCTTACCTTTCCTTGTCCAGTAGGAATTGTTAAATAACAATTAATGGCAATTTTTCTCACTTTGTCAGGATGATTCTTATGAATTTTCTAGATGAGAAGGTAGAGCTGAGGTCATCTTTCCCTGTGTGACATTCAAACTCTTTCTACACTACTTAGAGACACTCAAACTCTGGCGATGTACTTAGAGACACTTAAGATGTTTCTAGGTACTCAGGCTGAGGATTTTCCGGGTCTGGTCTTTGGCTCATACAGGGCCCCCTGATGGGCTATAAACAGATTAAAAAAGCTAAGTTTTTGTTTTGCTTTTTGTCTTTTTTTTTTTTTTTAAACAGACAAATGCTGTGCAGTCTGCAAACTTTTGTTTTTATACAGCACTAAGAGTTGCTTACTGAATGTGCTATTAAAGATCATCAAAAATCAGTATTTAAAAAACATATGTATAGCAAAAATCCACCAAATCAATTAAGTGATGAATAATGATAGCCTTCTTGGTTCTTTTACCTAAATTTTTTGTAAAAAATCTTTATTGAGATAGAATCCACATACCACAGAATTCATCTACTCACATGTGATTGTGCAATTCACAAATTATTGTTTTGTTTTTCCCCAGTTTTTTGATATCACAGTGCTCCGCAAATCTCCTTCTCCCTTTGAAAAATGGGACCAGGTGTAGAGGGAAGCCATGGGTCTTTGACCACACCTGAGGGAGTGTGGTAAAGCATTTTGAGACCTTTTGCCTTGCAGTTGTTTGGAAAAGTAGCCCGCATCCCCAACTTTTGCTACTGGGTGTCAGGTCTGAAGGTGGGTAAAGCCTCACGCTTGGGGGAACCCAGCAGCGTACAGGGCCCTGCACTGTTGCTTTACAGGTAAATGTGAAGAATGGAAGAGAAGAAGTAAAATTAGGCCTCATAGGATGATTAGACTTCAACATTTCTTATGTTTAGCCTTGGAGAATTGCTTCACATTTCCTTAGGCATTTGGACTAAATATCCAATTGAAGAATTTAAAAAGGAGTAACATAAGAATGATCCAAAAAAGCAGAACATAAGAAATATTTTTTTAAAAGAGAAAACACTTATGAGATAAAAATCAAATGCACAATGGAGAGGCTTAATTCAGCCAAAAGTTATTTCTCTGAGAAACTAATAAAGTTGAAAAATTTCTGGCAAGATTGAGCAAGGAAAAAGAAAGAGGACAAAGGAATGCCAGGAATAAGCAAAGCAAACATATTTACAGATGCTGCAGAGATTTAAAAGATAATCAACAATTTTATTGTAATACTTTGGAAAAATTAGATGAAATGGAAAAATTTCTAAAGAAATATAAGCTACTAAAACTGTTTCAAGAAGAAATATGAAACAAACAGTACTATAATTATTAAATAAATTGAATGATTAGTTTTAAAATGTACCCTAAAGAAAAATCAGATCCTCCCAAATGATTCCACTAGTGAGTTTTACCAAACATTCAGGAGATAGATATTTTCAATCTTACACAAACTAGTCTATAATATAAAGAGGAAATATGAATATGCCCTAACCAATTTTATAGAGCTAGTGTAATTTTGATACTAAATCTTGACAAGGATCGTATGAGAAGAAAATTGTAGGCAAATTTTACTTAAGAACATGGACACATAATTCTAAACCAAATATTGGAAAACAAAATCCTACAATGCAGAAAAATGATAATATGCCATGAGCTAGTTTACCTAAGGCATATATGATTGGGGAAGCATTAAGGCACAAAAAAATCAATGTGATTCCTTACATTAACAATATGAAGAAGGAAAGTAATGTGAACATTGCATTAGTCTGTTTTCATACTGCTACAGAGAATTACCTGTGACTGGGTAATTTATGAAAATAGAGGTTTAACTGGCCCACAGTTCTGCAGGCTTAACAGGAAGCATGACTGGGAGGCCTCAGGAAACTTACAATTATGGTGGAAGGTGAAGGAGAAGCAAGCAACCTTATTCACATGGTGGCAGAAGAGAGAGAGAGAGAGAGAAAGGGGGAAGTACCACAAACTTTTAGTGAGAACTCACATCACAAGAACAGCAAGGAGGAAATCTGTGCCCATATCCAATCACCTTCCACCAGGCCTCTCCTCCAATTTGACACGAGATTTGGGTGGAGACATAATTCTAAACCATGTAAATCATTTTAATAGATACCAAAAATAAAATAAAATTTAATATTCACTTATCTTTTAAAGAAATCTTTGTAAGCCAGGGATAGAAGAAAATGTCCTCACCCGATAAAGGGCACTTACAAAAAGCCTATACCAAATATCTTATTTAAAGACAATATACTGAAATAATCACCTTTAAGATAAGAAACAATACAAACCATCTGCTATCACCACCTTTCTTCAGCAATATACTAAAGGTCCTAGCCAATGAAACAAGGCGCACACACACACACACACACTCACACAGAGATGAAATGCAGATCAGGAAGAAAAATCATATTGTCATCACTTTGAAATGTTAGCTTACAAACACAGAAATCCCCTGTGAATATACAGATACATTATTAGAATTAATAAAAGGTCACTGGATACAAAACCAGTGCAAAAAGTTAACTGCATTTTCTACATCAGCAATAAGGAATCCAAATTGTACTTGAAAATAGATACCATTTACAGTATCTCCAATGAAATGAAATATCTAGGAGTAAATCTAAAAAAATATGTACAGGAACTTTATGGAGAAAATATAAAAACGATTGAAAACATTAGAAAGTGATAAAATAATAGTAAGCTAAGTACATGGGTTGAAAGGCAATAATATAAAAATTTGTTTTCCCAAATTGACTCAAATGTAGATTTGATGCAATTTCAGTTCAAATTCAATAGGTCTCTTTTTCAGAGATTCTGAAAAACTTATTCTAAAATATATATGAAGAAATAAGAGGTAAAGAATAGATACCATTTACAGTACCTCCAATAAAATATCTATGAGTAAATCTTAAAAATTTTCAAAAACTTATGGCAAAAATATAAAAAATATCGAAACATTAAAATATGATAAAGTAATGGTAGGCTGGCTGGGTGTGGTGGCTCACACCTCTAATCCCAGCTTTGGGAGTTTGAGGTGGGTGGATCACCTCAGGTCAGGAGTTCGAGACCAGTCTGGCCAACATACTGAAAACCCATCTCTACTAAAAATACAAAAATTAGCTGTGTGTGGTGGCGGGCACCTGTAATCCTAGCTGTTCGGGAGGCTGAGACAGGAGAATTGTTTGAACCCAGGAGGCGAAGCTTGCAGTGAATAGAAATTGCACAATTGTACTACAGCCTGGGCAACAAGAGCAAGACTCTGTCTTAAAAAAATAAGCTAAGTTCATAGATTGAAAGGCAATAATGTAAAAATTTCTGTTTTCCCAAATTGATTCAAACATAGATTCAATGCAAGTTCAGTTAGAATTCAATAGGTTTCTTTATCAAAGATTTTGAAAAACTGATTCTAAAATATGTATGAAAGAATGAGGAGTACAGAATAATCAAAATTGGCTAAAGAAGAAGAGGGTGGAGAACGAGTTTTATCAAAAATGATTACAACTCTATAGAAACTAAAAGAGAGTGGCACCATCTTAGGAATAGAGATTAGAATCTCAATTATATAAAGAGCCCTCAAAACTCAATGGTAAAAAGTAAACAAGCACTCCATTAGAACATGGGCAAAAAACATGAATAGATATTCCATAGAGTAAGTTATTCAAATGGCAAATAAATCCATGAAGTATGTTCAACATAAGAGTAATGCAAATTAAAACCATGATAACATATCACTATGCTTCTATCAGAATTGCTAAAATGAAAACAATAATGAGGACACCAAATGTTGGCAAGGATGTGGAGAAATAGGCTCATTCATATATTGCTGATGGGATGTCAAATTATAGATCTAACCTAGAAAACAGAGGGCAGCTAATTATAAAACTGAGAATGTCTATGACCCAGCAGTAGCACCCTCAAGTGTTTATCCCAGGGAAATAAAACTTATGTCCACATAAAAACCTGGGGAGCTTTATTTGATTTGTAATAGCCAAGTGTTCACAGCAGCTTTATTTGTAATAGTCAAATATACCACAGTTTGTTTGTTTAACCATTCGCCTATTGGTCGAAGACACCTTTTAACAGGTGAATGGTTAGATAAACTGTGGTATATACACAGTATGGAATACTACTCAGCAATAAACAAGCAACAAGCTATTGATTACACAACAACTTGGATGAATCTTCAGGGAATTATTATGAGTGAAAAAAGTCAATGCCAAAAGGCTACATATGTGTGATTACATTTATATAACATTTTGAAATGACAAACTGTTATAAATGGAGAAGGGATTAGTGTTTGTTGAGGGTTGAGAATGGGGTGGGGTGGAGGCAGATGGTTTTAAAGGCACAACATGAAGGATCCTCATGGTGATGGACTGGCTGGTATCTTGACTTTAGTGATGGATACACACACACACATACACACACACACACACACACACACACATGCACACACCACAAATAATACAAGTAAATTGGAGGAATCTGGATAAGATTGGTGTATCATATCAATATCCTAGTTATGATATGGTACTAGTGTTTTTAAAATGTTACTGTATTAGTCTGTTCTCATGCTGCTGATAAAGACATATCTGAGACTGGGTAATTTATAAAGGAAAAGAGGTTTAGTGGACTCATAGTCTCACATGGTTGAGGAGGCCTCACAATCATGGCAGAGAGTGAAAGGCACATCTAACATTGTGGCAGACAAGAGAGAAATGAGAACAAAGTGAAAGGGCTTCCGCTTATAAAACCGTGAGATCTCATGAGACTTATTCACTACCATTAGAGCAGTATGAGGGAACTGCCCCCATGATTCAATTATCTCCAACTGGGCCCTCCCACAACATGTAGGAATTATGGGAGCTATAATTCAACATGAGGTTTGGGTGGGGACACAGCCAAACCATATCAGTTACCATTGGGCGAAACTGGATAAAAGGTACACCCAGTTGCATATGAATTTATAATGATCTCAAAAAACAAATTCTAATTAAAAATTATTAACTCCTTCACTCAAAAATTTCAAAAATAAATTTATCATAGCTTTGACTTGGCTACAAAAACCCCAAGCCACACAAACCTACATAACTGTGTGATTCTAGTATTAGAGATCAAAAACATATTAAATAATATGTTGTTCAGGATACAAGGTCATAAAGAAAAAAACCATGGGAGAATGAAACAATTTCAGATTAGCATTCCTCTGGGTTAGGAAGAGAGGGGATCGGATCAAGCAGGTCATGCTGAATGGTCTTGCTTTCATTCATAAACTGGATCGTGGGATACACGGATGCTCCCTTTATTGTTATTCGTTGTACAGCAGACATGTTGTATAAATACCTACCGTACCTACTTAAAATTTAATGAAACCTTGTAGAGAGTCTTTATTGTGTATTGGTGTATATGTTGTGTGTGTATATGTGTTTGGCAATGTGTTTCTATCTCCTGAGCCTGGCAAGCTCTTTCCTGCCACAGGACCTTTGCACTTGCTATAACCTCTTGTGAGAACTCTCATTCTCTCGCTCTTCAAAGATTGTGGTCACGCCTCAGTCCAGGCAAGTGAAGTAAAGAGACTTTCAGATCAGTGCGTATGCACCCTGACCGGTCTTGTTTGTTGATTCATGTATTTGCCTCTTCTGACTAGAATGGAAACTCCCTGATGTCAGAGAGCTCTTCTGACTCATTTACCCAGCATCTAGATGAGTTGACTGACTGAACGCATATTTGTGCATATGTTTTTGGGGTCTAAGAAAAGCATGCCAGTTGAAAGTGTTAGCTTCCTAAGAATTTGTTTGTGCTACTGACTATTTTATTCTTTAATAGTATCATGGTACACTGGGGGTTAAATTGCTTTTGCAGTCATTGAAGGCTTCTGAGTGAAGAGAATTATGTAGAATAACTAGGGACATGTCTTTGAAGGACACAGGTAACAGCAAAGAACAAGTTTAAAAGAGTTAAACACATTCCAGCAAAAGAGGGAATAAGTTTAAATTGGGCTATTTTCCCTGGAGATTATTGCAATTTTAAGGGTAATGCAGCTTCCAGGAATGTTATCTTTACTCTTGGTGACCATGGATTTAACAGTGTGTGGGTCCATCATTAATCAGGATAAGGCATTACAGATCTGGGTCCTATTACCCTAGGTTTGTTTGTAAAATGGATTTCTTTGCAGGCAGCACTGATGTGTGACCATGTGATATTTGGATTGTGCTTCAGAGCAGGGGATGGCTTGGCAAAGGCTTTTGCGGTTTATAACCTATTTTATTTTATACAATTGAATTTTGAATTTTCAAGTCCAATCAATTTGAGTTCTTTACAAGTATAGTTTTGTTACCCATGGAATAGTTTGAATTTAAGTTTCATGGAAGTAAGTTTGCATGCATTTTGGGTTTTTAAAATTAATTCTCATGGGAAACATTTTATTATTCTGAAATGTTTGGTGACAGCATTTGTGAGGCTAGAACTGCTTGTTCATAAATAGGGTTATTATTGGATTTCCTCATGCCTTGATTGATATATGATGAAGAAGACACACCTGTAGCATAATGCTCTTTTTTTGGTGGTGATTTCAAGTACAATCACCATGGAATATAAAACTAGGATACAGAAGTAGAGAATTCAGTTCATGTCTTTCTGTGTAATTGATTTGAATACATTGAGCCAGACTACATGCTTATGGGGAATTAGAGGATCAGCAATTTACAAATGTTGCCATTATAATCGGATCTGAAAAAGAAATGATGGGACCTGCTGAGTCGTGTGAGCAATGGGAAATGGATCTTTTGACAGGAACCCCAATGCCTAGGATTTTCTGGAGTATGAAATGGAGTGAGTGTGCTGGGCTAGGTGGAAAGCCACCATTTCTGTGACCAAAATTATAAAAAGAATTATAATAACTGCCACTTTTTAAGGATTAACTGTGCACCAACACTTTGTTACGAATTTATTTGCATTATTGCATTTAATCTCATAAATAGCCTGTGCAGTAGGTCATGCTAGGTTGTTGATTGTTTACCCGGCATCACCACCACCTGTCATCAGGTGTCCCTTGATTTGTGGAAGAGCAGCTGAGACCTACATTTTCTAGAATGTCTTTCGCCTTATGGCTTCTGGTTTGAATCTGCCAAGAGAGGTGCTCAGGGAAGGTTTGGAAAGTAGAAAAGGTGGCAAGGCTGTGATTCTTCAGAATTAGTTGCAGGTAGGTTATGATTCTCCAGAGTTAGTTGCAGGTAGGTTGTGATTCTCCAGAGTTAGTTGCAGGTAGGTTATGGATCTCAAGAAGCTCAAGTGGAAAGCTCAATGTCTATCTAGGTAGACACGAGGTTTGAAGCACTTTCCGCTTGAGCTTCTTGAGAACCACCTGCTTCATTGCTTCAGTCTGAGAATGTCAGCAGAGCTTCCCAGGGGTTCTGGGTAAGACCTTTGGAAATGCCTGCTGTACCGGTGTCACTGGGTGCTCAGTGGTGGCTTCCCTAGCTGTTCTTTCCCGGGTCTTCTAACAGATGTAGAAGCTTCTAATTCTCTTCATTAAAGCCCTTCCTGCTTGGACTACATGGAGTTGGCTTCTGTGTTTCTGATTGGGCCCTGACTGATACATAGGATGTTATTCTTCTTTCTGTTTTTTAGAAGAGTGAACTGAGATTTAGAGAGATGATTTGACTACTCACAAAAAATGGCAGAGTGGGATTTATACCCAGACCTTAATCACAAGCCTTCACCATCTCTGAAAAAGCACCTGGAGACCCAGGTGCATGAACACTGCTCACAGCCTCATCCATACAATGTTTGCTCGGTCCCAGAACAATAGCTCCATGTTAATTGTCACCTTGGCCATCTTTCTCAGAGACAGGGTTTTCCATGTGTTGGTCCACTTAGACTGCATGGCCACTGACTGGTCAACTGTGGTTGCTCTTCCTTGTTGGAAACCCGGACAGTCTCTGGAAATTAGTTAACTTGTGGATGAAAACAAGAAATATATATTCATGCCTTGCGGTGCTCATACCTATTGCCATTGCAGATGACAGATGCTTGCATTAATGATTTTAGAGACAGCTAAAATTGTTCATAGTAGGTGTCCACTTGAAGGTCACATAATGGGATATTAACACTGCTTACATCAGAGGAGGGGTCATGGGTGGGGACTGGCACTATAATTTATCATCTTTCTATTGTATGTTTCAGTTGCTATAGTCAAACAAGTGTTGCTTTAGTAATTTGGAAAACATGCTGTAAACGAACTGAAAATAAAATCCAAAGACATGCCCACTTAGATACAAGGGCATGTGGCATGATGTATGTGATTGCGACACCAGGATGACAACAGACATCTATGACATCAGATAATGCATTTTTTTTTTTTTTTGAGGAGGAGTCTCACTCTGTCGCCCAGGCTAGAGTGTATGATGCAATCTCAGCTCACTGCAACCTTCGCCTCCTGGGTTCAAGTGATTCTCCTGCCTCTGCCTTCTGAGTAGCCGGGATTACAGGTGTCCGCCACCATGCCTGGCTAATTTTTATATTTTTAGTAGAGACGGGTTTTCTTATGTTGGCTAGGCTGGTCTTGAACTCCTGACTTCAAGTGATATGCCCACTTTGGCCTCCCAAAGCGCTGGGATTACAGGCATGAGCCACTGTGCCCGGCCACATAATGCATTTTAAGTGATGGCAGAGGACTTGTATATGGTAGCTAGCAGAGAAGCAGTGGCTCTCTCATCTTTGTCTAGTTGGAAGATCCACTTTTTAAAAAATATGTATTTTATTGCATTTTAGGTTTTGGGGTACATGTGAAGAACATGCAGCATTGTTGCTTAGGTACATACATGGCAATGTGGTTTGCTGCCTTCCTCCGCATCACCTCTATCTGGCATTTCTCCCCATGTTATCCCTCCCCAACTCCCCACCCCCCGCTGTCCCTCCCCTAGGCGAAGGATATGAACAGACACTTTACAAAAGAAGACATACATGAGGCCAACAAACATATGAAAAAATGCTCATCATCACTGGTCATTAGAGAAATGCAAATCAAAACTACGTTGAGATCCACTTTTAAATAACATTTTACATGGAACCCCAGTATATAAAACTGATAAGAGGGGAGCTACTCTGAATAAAACTACAGTAATCCCTGGAGCCTCAAAGTCCCAGAGACTAGTATCTTAGTTCATTCCCATACTCTTCCATTAGGCTTTGAAAAGCCACTGTAGAAGCTTACTGCCATGAAGACACTGTAATGACAACATAAATGACAACAAGAAATCAGCCCTCCTGCTGATTGATTACTTGTGTTCTCTCATTAGTGCCCCTTCTCTCTGTAGGGTAGGCCATGGGAATGAGCCCTCGATGCTTCTCTACAATCATGAGTAAAAGTCAAGCTTCTCCATCGAGCAGAACTAGCTTGGACGCTAGCCTGATGAGCAGACATCTCAGGAACTACATGGGACAGAGAAGATGAGACTCCAGTTTCCCCAAAGCCTAGAGTCAGAAAGCCCCATGGAATGGGGAAAAGAGGGAGTGTGTCTTCAACTCGAGATGTTCTAAAACCTGAGCCACCTCAGATTGGCAGCCCGACACAGACAGGCTTGGAACAGAGAGCAAGTCTTGCGGGATGGATGAGTCAGAGGGAAGGGGTCTGGATCAGTGCCTCCATGGTGAACTGTGAGACCCTTGCATATTAGGAGCTCTCAGCAGGCAGCAGTATCTCCAGCATCATACCAGGAGCACCTGAGGCTAGACTTGTGTGTCTACCCCCTCCCTTCTCAGTGAGGGGAGTCTTTGGTTTCCTGTGTGTCCCCCAACAATGCCCAGCATAGGGATTGATGCAGAGGGTGGTGGTGTCTGAATGCTGTCAAGTGGCTTTGCTTTCCTGTCTTAGCCCTTTTATACTGCTATCACAAAATACCACAGAGCACTGAGTGATCTGGAGGCCATTATCCTTAGCAAACTAACACAGGAACAGGAAACCAAATACTACGTGTTCTCACTTGTAAGTGGAAGCTAGGTGATGAGAACTCATAGACACAAAAAGTGAACAATAGGCACTGGAAGTACTTAAGAGTGGAGAGTAGGAGAAGGGAGCTGGTCAGAAAAATTAACTATTGGGTACTAGGCTTAGTATCCTAGTGATGAAATAATCTGTACACCAAACCCTTGTGACACGAGTGTACTTATGTAACAAACCTGCACATGTACCCTGAAACTAAAGCTAAAACCACACAGACTGCGTGATTTATAGAGAACTGAAATGTGTTTTCTCACAGCTCTAGAGGCTGGAAAGTTCAAGATCAAGCTTCCAGCAGGTTCAGGTGTCTGGTGAGGGCATGGTCTCTGCTTCCAAGATGGCACCTTGAACGCTGCATCCTCCAGAAGAGAGAGATACTGTGTCCTCACATAACAGAAGGCAGAGGTCAAGAGGAGCAAATTCCATCCATCAAGCCCTTTTATAGGGGCACCTAATCCCATTCATAAGGGCTCTACCATCAAGAATTAATTACCCCCGAAGGCCCCACCTCTTTTTTTAATTTGTGATTTTAAAAAATTAATTAATTTATTTTTATTATACTTTAAGTTCTGGGACACGTGTAGAACGTGCAGGTTTGTTATATAAGTATACACGTGCCGTGGTGGTTTGCTGCACCTATCAACCTGTCATCTACATCAGGTATTTCTCCTAATGCTATCTCTCCCCTAATCCCTCAACTCCTGACAGGCCCCAGTGTATGATATTCCCCTCCCTGTGTCCATGTGTTCTCATTGTTCAACTCCCACTTATAAGTGAGAACATGCGGTGTTTGGTTTTATGTTCCTGTGTTAGTTTGCTGAGAATGATGGTTTTCAGCTTCATCCATGTCCCTACAAAGGACATAAACTCTTCCTTTTTTATGGCTGCATAGTATTCCATGGTGTATATGTGCCACATTTTCTTTATCAAGTCTATCATTGATGGGCATTTGGGTTGGCTCCAAGTCTTTGGCATTGTGAACAGTGCTGCAATAAATATATGTGTGCATGTGTCTTCACAGTAGAATGATTTATAAACCTTTGGGTATATATCCAGTAATGGCATTGCTGGGTCAAATGGTGTTTCTGGTTCTAGGTCCTTGAGGAATCACCACACTGTTTTCCACAATGGTTGAACTAATTTACACTCCCACCAACAAACAGTGTAAAAATGTTCCTATTTTTCCACATCCTCTTCAGCATCTGTTGTTTCCTGACTTTTTGATGATCACCATTTTAACTGGTGTGAAATTGTATCTCAATGTGGTTTTGATGTGCATTTTTCTAATGACCAGTGATGATGTGTGTTTTTTCGTATGTTTGTTGGCTGCATAAATGTCTTCTTTTAAGAAGTGTCTGTTTATATATTTTGCCCACTTTTTGATGGGGTTGTTTGTATTTTTCTCGTAAATTTGTTTAAGTTCTTTGCAGATTCTGGATATTAGCCCTTTGTCAGATAAATAGATTGCAAAAATTTTCTCCCATTCTGAAGGTTGCTTTTTCACTCTGATGATAGTTTCTTTTGCTATGCAGAAGCTCTTTAGTTTAATTAGATTCCATTTGTCAATTTTGGCTTTTGTTGCCATTGCTTTTGGTGTTTTAGTCGTGAAATCTTTGCCCATGCATATGTCCTGAGTGGTATTGCCTAGGTTTTCTTCTAGGGTTTTATGGCTTTAGGTCTTACACTTAAGTCTTTAATCCATCTTGAGTTAATTTTTGTATAAGATGTAAGTAAGAGGTCCAGTTTCAGTTTTCTGCATATGAGTAGCCAGTTTTCCGAACACTATTTATTAAATAGGAAGTCCTTTCCCCATTGCCTGTTTTTGTCAGGTTTGTCAAAGATCAGATGGTTGTAGATGTATGGCGTTATATCTGAGGCCTCTGTTCTGTTCCATTGGTGTATGTATCTGTTTTGGTACTAGTACTATGCCGTTTTGGTTACTGTAGTCTTGTGATATAGTTTGAAGTCGGGTAGTGTGATGCCTCCAGCTTTGTTCTTTTTGCTTAGGATTGTCTTGGCTATATGGGCTCTTTTTTGGTTCCATATGAAATTTAAAGTAGTTTTTTTCTAATTCTGTGAAGAAAGTCGATGGGGATAGCATTGAATCTATAAATTACTTTGGGCTGTATTGCCAGTTTCATGATATTGATTATTCCTATCCATGAGCATGGAAAGTTTTTCCATTTGTTTGTGTCCTCTCTTATTTCCTTGAGCAGAGGTTTATAGTTCTCCTCAAACAGGCCCTTCACATCCCTGATAAATTGTATTCCTAGGATTTTCTTTTGTTTGTAGCAATTGTGAATGATAGTTAACTCATAATTTGGCTCTCTGTTTGTCAATAATTGGTATATAGGAATGCTTGTGATTTTTGTACATTAATTTTGTATCCTGAGACTTTGCTGAAGTTGCTCATCAGCTTAAGGAGATTTTGGGCTGAGATGATGGGGTTTTCTAAATATACAATCATGACATCTACAAACAGAGAGAATTTGACTTCCTCTCTTCCTATTTGAATACCTTTTATTTCTTCCTCTTGCCTGATTGCCCTGGCCAGAACTTCCAATACTGTGTTGAATAGGAGTGATGAGAGAGGGCATCCTTGTCTTATGCTGGTTTTCAAAGGGAATGCTTCCAGCCTTTGACCATTCAGAATGATATTGACTATAGGTTTGTCATAAATAGCTCTTATTATTTATTTATTTATTGTACTTTAGGTTCTGGGGTACATGTGCGGATCATGCAGGATTGTTGCATAGGTACACACATGGCAATGTGGTTTGCTGCCTCCATCCCCCTGTTACCTACATCTGGCATTTCTCCCCATGTTATCCCTCCCTGACCTCCCCACCCCCCCACTGTCCCTCCCTTGGCCACCCCCCAACAGACCCCAGTGTGTGATGCTCCCCTCCCTGTGTTCTCATTGTTCAACACTGGCCTATGAGTGAGAACATGTGGTGTTTGATTTTCTGTTCTTGTGTCAGTTTGCTGAGAATGATGGTTTCCAGATTCATCCATGTCCCTACAAAGGACATGGACTCATTTTTTTAATGGCTGCATAGTATTCCATGGTGTATATGTGCCACACTTTCCTTGTCCAGTCTATTGTTGATGGACATTTGGGTTGGTTTCAGGTTTTTGCTGTTGTAAACAGTACCACTGTGAACATACGTGTGCATGTGTCTTTATAATAGAATGATTTTTATAATCCTTTGGGTATATACCCAGTAATGGGATTGCTGGGTCAAATGCAATTTCTATTTTTAGGTCCTTGGGGAAGTGCCACACTGTCTTCCACAATGGGTGAACTAGTTTACACTCCTACCAACAGTGTAAAAGTGTTCCTATTTCTCCACATCCTCTCCAGCATCTGTTGTCTCCAGATTTTTTAATGATCGCCATTCTAACTGGCATGAGGTGGTATCTCAATGTAGTTTTGATTTGCATTTCTCTAATAATCAGTGATGATGAGCATTTTTTCATATGTTTGTTGGCTGCATAAATTTCTTCTTTAGAAAATTGTCTGAAATGCAATAAAATAAATAAATGGCGAAAAAAAAAGAAGAAAATTGTCTGTTCCCAAATGCCCATCGACGATAGACTGGATAGGGAAAATGTGGCACATATACACCATGGAATATTATGCAGCCATCAAAAACGATGAGTTTGGGTCCTTTGTGGGGACATGGATGAACCTGGAAACCATCATTCTCAGCAAACTGACAGAGGAGCAGAAGATCAAACACCGCATGTTCTCACTCATAGGCGGGTGTTGAACGATGAGAGCACATGGACACAGGGAGGGGAGCACTACACACTGGGGTCAGTTGGGGGGAAATAGGGGAGGGACGGTGGGGGGGGGGAAGCTGGGGAGGGATAGCAGGGGGAGAAATGCCAGATGTAGGTGATGGGGAGGAAGGCAGCAAATCACACTGCCATGTGTGTTCCTATGCAACAATTTTGCATGTTCTTCACAGGTACCCCAAAACCTAAAATGCAATAAAATAAATAAATGGGGGGGAAAAAAAAGACAATTGTCTGTTCATATCCTTTTCCCACTTTTGGATGGGTTTGTTTATTTTTTTCTTGTACATCTATTTTAGTTCTTTGTAGATTCTGGATATTAGCCCTTTGTTAGATGGGTAAATTGCAAAAAATTTTTTCCCATTCTGTTGGTTGCTGGTTCACTCTAATGATTGTTTCTTTTGCTGTACAGAAGCTCTGGAGTTTAATTAGGTCCCATTTGTCTATTTTGGCTTTTGTTGTCAATGCTTTTGGTGTTTTAGTCATGAAGTCCTTGCCTATGCCTATGTCCTGAATGGTTTTGCCTCGGTTTTCTTCTAGGGTTTTTATGGTGTTAGGTCTTATGTTTAAGCCTTTAATCCATCTGGAATTAATTTTAGTGAAAGGTGTCAGCAAGGGGTCCAATTCTGCTTTCTACACACTGCTAGCCAGTTTTCCCAACACCATTTATTAAACAGGGAATCCTTTCCCCATTGCTTGTTTTTGTCAGGTTTGTTAAAGATCAGATGGTTGTAGATGTGTGGTGTTGCCTCCGAGGCGTCTGTTCTGTTCCACTGGTCTATATCGCTGTTTTGGTACCAGTACCATGCTGTTTTGATTACTGTAGCTTTGTAGTGTAGTTTGAAATGAGGTAAAGTGTTGCCTCTGGCTTTGTTCTTTTTGCTTAGGATTGTCTTGGCTATGTGGCTCTCTTTTGGTTCCACATGAAGTTTAAGGTGGTTTTGAGATACATTCTATCAATGCCTAATTTATTGAGAATTTTTTGCATGAAGGGGTGTTGAATTGTATTGAAGGCCTTTTCTGCATCCATTGAGATAATCATGTGGTTTTTGTCATTTGTTCTGTTTATGTGATAAATTACGTTTATTGATTTGCATATGTTGTACCAACCTTGCATCCCAATGATGAAGCCGACTTGATCATTTTTGGTGTGTTGCTGGATTCGGTTTGACAGTATTTTATTGAGGATTTTTGCATTGATGTTCATTAGGGGTATTGGCCTGAAATTTTATTTTGTTGTTATGTCTCTGCCAGGTTTTGGTGTCAGGATGATGCTGGCCTCATAAAATGAGTCAGGGAGGAGTCCCTCTTTTTCTATTGTTTGGAGTAGTTTCAGAAGGAATGGTACCAGCTCCTCTTTGCACTTCTGGTAGAATTCAGGTGTGACTCCATCTGGTCCTGGGCTTTTTCTGGTTGGTAGGCTATTAACTACTGCCTCAATTTCAGAACTTGTTATTGGTCTATTGAGAAATTTGACTTCTTCCTGGCCTCTTCTAGATTTTTTAGTTTATTTACATAGAGGTGTTTAAAGTATCTCTGATGGCAGTTTGTATTTTTGTGGGCTCAGTGGTGATATCCCTGTTATTGTTTTTTATTGTGTCTATTTGATTCTTCTCTCTTTTCTTCTTTATTTGTCTGGCTAGCAGTCAACTTTGCTAATCTTTTCAAAAACCAGCTCTTGGATTTATTGAGTTTTTAAATATATATTTTCATGTCTCTATCTCCTTCAGTTCTCCTCTAACCTTAGTTATTTCTTGTCTTCAGCTAGCTTTTGAATTTGTTTGCTCTTGCTTCTCTAGTTCTTTTAACTGTGATGTTAGGGTGTTGACTTGAGATCTTTCCTGCTTTCTCCTGTGGGCATTTAGTGCTATAAATTTCCCTCTAAACACTGCTTTAACTATATCCCAGAGATTCTGGTATGTTGTGTTTTTGTTCTCATTGGTTTCAAAGAACTTGTTTATTTCTGCCTTAATTTCGTTATTTGCCCAGTAGTAATTCAGGAGAAGTTTGTTCAGTTTCCACGTAGTTGTGTGGTTTTGAGTGAGTTTCTTAATTCTGAGTTCTAATTTGATTGCACTGTGATCTGAGAGACTGTTTACTATGATATCCATTTTTTTGCATTTGCTGAGGAGTGTTTTACTTCCAGTTATGTGGTCAATATTAGAATAAGTGAGATGTGGTGCTGAGAAGAATGTATATTCTGTTGATTTGGGGTGAAGAGTTCTGTAGATGTTTATTAGCTATGCTTAGTCCAGAGCTGAGTTCAAGTCCTGAATATCCTTGCTGATTTTCTGTCTCATTGATCTGTCTAATATTGACAGTGGGGTGTTAAGTCTTCCGCTATTATTGTGTGGTAGTCTAAGTCTCTTTGTATGTCTCTGAGAACTTGCTTTATGAATCTGGGTTCTCCTGTATTTGGTGAATATACATTTAAGATAGTTAGTTTCCTTGTTGCATTGTTCCCTTTACCATTATGTAATGCCCTTCTTTGACTTTTTTGCTCTTCATTGGTTGAAAGTCTGTTTCATCAGAGACTAAGATTGCAACCCCTGATTTTTTTTTTTTTTTTTTTTGCTTTCCATTTGTTTGGTAAATATTTCTCCATTCCTTTATTTTGAACCTATGTGTGTCTTTGCACGTGAGTTCGGTATCTTGAGTACAGCACACTGATGGGTCTTGACTCTATCCAATTTGCCAGTCTGTCTTTCAGTTGAGGCATTTACCCTGTTTACATTTAAGGTTAACATTGTTATGTGTGAATTTGATCCTTTCATTATGATGCTAGCTGGTTATTTTGCCCATTAGTTGATGCAGTTTCTTTATAGTATTGATGGTCTTTATAGTATTGATGGCCTTTACAATATGGTACATTTTCACAGTGGCTGGTACTGGTTTTTCCTTTCCATATTTAGTGCTTCTTTCAGGAGCTCTTGTAAGGCAGGCCTGTTGGTGACAAAATCCCTCAGCGTTTGCTTGTCTGTAAAGGATTTTATTTCTCCTTTGCTTGTGAAACTTAGTTTGGCTGGATGTGAAATTCTGGGTTGAAATTTTTTTTTTCTTTAAGAATGTTGAATATTGGCCCCCACTGTCTTCTGGCTTGTAGGGTTTCTGCAGAGAGATCCACAATCTACTGTTAGTTTGATGGGCTTCCCTTTGTGGGTAACACAACCTTTCTCTCTGGCTGCCTTTAACATTTTCCCTTCATTTTAACCTTGGTGAATCTGACAATTATGTGTCTTGGGGTTGCTGTTTCTTAAGGAGTCTCTTTGTGGTGTTTTCTGTATTTCCTGAATTTGAATGTTGGCCTGTCTTGCTAGGTTGGGGAAGTTCTCCTGGATAATATCCTGTATAGTGTTTTCCAACTTGATTCCCTTCTCCCTGTCACTTTCAGGTACACCAGTCAAACGTAGATTTGGTCTTTTCAAATACTCCCATATTTTTTGGAGGCTTTGTTCATTCCTTTTCATCCTTTTTTTCCTCTAATTTTGTTTTCACTCTTTATTTCATTAAGTTGATCTTCAATCTCTGATGTCCTTTCTTCTGCTTGATTGATTCGGCTATGATACTGGTGTATGCTTCATGAAGTTCTTGTGTTGTGTTTTTCAGCTCCATCAGGTCATTTATGTTCTTCTCTAAACTGGTTATTCTGGTTAGCAATTCCTCTAACCTTTTTTCAAGGTTCTTAGCTTCCTTGCATTGGGTTAGAACATGCTCATCTATTTTGGAAGAGTTTCTTATTACCCACCTTATGAAGCCTACTTCTGTCAATTCATCAAACTCATTCTCTGTCCAGTTTTGTTCCCTTGCTGGCGAGGAGTTGTGATCCTTTGGGGAGAATAGGTGTCCTGGTTTTTGGAATTTTCAGAATATTTGCGCTGGTTTTTCCTCATCTTTGTGGATTTGTCTACCTTTGGTCTTTGAAGTTGGTGACCTTCGGATGGGGTTTCTGTATGGATGTCCTTTTTGTTGATGTTGATGCGATTCCTTTCTGTTTATTAGTTTTCCTTCTAACATTCAGGCCCCTCTGCTGTAAGTCTGCTGGAGTTTGCTTGAGGTCCATTCCAGACCCTGTTTGCCCTGGTATCACCAGCAGAGGTTGCAGAACAGCAAAGATTGCTGCCTGTTCCATCCTCTGGAAGCTTCGTCCCAGAGGGGCACCCGCCAGATGCCAGCTGGAACTCTCCTGTATGAGGTGTCTGTCGATCCCTGCTGGGAGGTGTCTCCCAGTCAGGAGGCACAGGGGTCAGGGGCCCACTTGAGGAGGCAGTTGTCTCTTAGCAGAGCTTGAGCACTGTGCTGGGAGATTGCTGCTCTCTTCAGAGCTAGAAGGCAGGAAGGTTTAAGTCTGCTGAGGCTGTACCCACAGCTGCCCTTTCCCCCAGGTGCTCTGTCCCAGGGAGATGGGAGTTTTATCTGTAAGCCCCTCACTGGGTCTGCTGCCTTTCTTTCAGAGATGCCCTGCCCAGAGAGGAGCAACCTAGAGAGGAAGTCTGGCTACAGTGGCTTTGCAGAGCTGTGGCTTTGTTTACTCTGGGAGGGGAAAACTGCCTACTCAAGCCTCAGTAATGGTGGACTCCCCTCCCCAATCAAGCTCGAGCATGCCAGGTCAACTTCAGACTGCTGTGCTGGCAATGAGAATTTGAAGTCAGTGGATCTTAGCTTGCTGGGATCTGTGGGGGTGGGATCCGCTGAGCTAGACCACTTGGCTCCCTGGCTTTAGCCCTCTTTCCAGGGGAGTGAATGGTTCTTTCTTGCTGGCATTCCAGGCACCACTGGAGTATGAAATAAACTCCTGCAGCTAGCTCAGTGTCCGCCCAAATGACCACGCAGTTTTGTGCTTGAAACCCAGGGCCCTGGTGGTGTAGGCACCTGAGGGAATTGCCTGGTCTGCGGGTTGTGAAGACTGTGGGAAAAGTGTAGAATCTGAGCCAGAGAGCATTGTTCCTCAGGACATAGTCCCTCATGGCTTCCCTTGGCTAGGGTAGGGAGTTCCCTGACCCCTTGCACTTCGTGGGTGAGGTGATGCCACACCGTGCTTTGGCTCGCCCTCCGTGGGCTGCACACACTGTCTAACCCATCCCAATGAGATGAACTGGGTACCTCAGTTGGAAATGCAGAAATCACCCATCTTCTGTGTTGATCTCACTGGGAGCTGCAGACCAGAGCTGTTCCTATTCAGGCCCCACTTCTTAATATTGTTATGCTGGTGATTAGTTTCAATGTCTGGATTTTGGAGAGGACACATTCAAACCATAGGATCTCCTCTCTGCTGCACATAAACCCAGTGTCCCCATCTAAGGTTGGGCTTGGATCCTGGATCCCTGGCTCCAATTCTCAGGGCCTCTGGATGCTGTTGTAGTGACATAATGGCTCAAAAATACCTTGAATCTTAAAATCCACTGTCTGTTTTGAGGGACTCCTTTACCACTCCATAGCTCAGCTAAGCTCTGGGAAATACAGCAGAAGCGGATGGCATCTGGTGGGACCATGCAGGATGGGGAGGACATGGACAGGGAGAGAAAGGGAGGGGCAGTGAACATGGCAAACTTGGCTTGTGAGCATGAGCTCCTCTCTTGGCCAATTCCAAGGAGTTGGTGATAAACGAGGTGGTTTAAGTTTTAGACTAGTCATGGTACAGGTATTTACTGTCAGATCTGAGCTGAGTCTGCTTGACAGAGCATCTCCAGCAGGCCCTGAGCGCTCATACTCATTACTCCTTCTCCTTCTCTTTCTTCCTCTTCCTCCTCTTCATCACCATCATTGTATTAGCCTGAATTCTCCAGGTAAACAGAACCAATAGTATATGTTTATGTATAATATATTCCTTGTCACATAAATATGTATGTGATATATGTGATAAGGAATGTATATATGATAAGGAATTGGGTCACATGGTTATGAAGGAATAGAGGTCCCCTGATCTTCAGTTGAGAAGTTGGAGATCCAAGAGAGCAGATGGTGTAGTTTTGGCCCGATTCCAAAGGTCAGAGACTATTGAGTGGTGTTAAGGGCCCATGTCCTTGAGGCAAGGGGAAAGGCAGCTTTTCTGCAGGAGGGAAAGAAGATAGCAGAGAGAAAAAGCCACAGAGAGGCAGTCAGGAGAGCTGATGGTTAATATCCAGTCTGAATCTTAAGGTAGCAGAGAAGACCAATGTCCCAGCTTGAAGACAGTAAGGCAGAGACAGTGTGAATTCTCCTATACTCAGCATTTTTGTCCTATTCAGGCCTCTAATAGATTGGATGAGGCCCACCACGCTGGAGAGGGAAATCTGCTTTACTCAGTTTATTGATTCAAATATTAATCTCATCCAGGAACGTCTTCACAGACACACCCAGAATAACATTTTACAAAATATCTGGGCACCCAGTGGCCCAGTCAAATTGACATAGAATTAACAATTACAATTATTATTATTGCCATCATCATCATTACATATCTATTTAGTAACAGATCAAGCACGATTGGGCTTGGTGAGAATTTTTTTTATTTTCATTTTTTAGTTGCCATGGAAAGCCTTTAAACAAGGCAATGATGCGATCTGATTTACACTGCAGAAAGACAATTCTGGCAGCTGTATGTGAGGTAGGGAGACCTGTTAGGAGGCTGTTGCAGTAGGCTAGATAGACAAAAATGGGGCTTTGACTAGGGGTTTTGGAGGTAAATCTGACAGGTCATTTGGTGAAGATTTAAGGAGGAGCAGATTTATGAGGATGGTTAGTAAAATCAAGAGTTATGTGCCAATGTTATGTTTGATATGCCTGTTAGATACCCAAATGAAGGCTGGAACTGACAGTTGGATAGATGGGTCTGAAGTTCAGAGAAAAAGATGTGTCTGGGGATAGACATAGAACACCCCTTGATCTCTAGAAGTCACTGGAGGTTCTAGGATTGGGAGAAGGGACAGGAAGGGAAGGCAGACACTCCAGATGGAGGAGATAAAGAAAAGCATCTGCAATAAATCCCTGAGGAGTAGGGAGGAAAAGCTGGTCTGCCAGCAGGAGAATAATGAAGAGGTAACAGCAGATGTGTGCAGGTGCTATTGAGGCCTACATCCTTGAGTGTGGACAATGGGGCCATCGGCATGGGGAAGGGCAGCTGTTCTGTGGGAGGGAAAGATGGTGGCAGGGAGAAGAAGCCACAGAGAGGGAGTCAGCAAAGGTGGGCAGAGATATGGTGACCGAGCAGGGCCACAGACACACAGAGAAACTTAGGCGTGACAATGCTGATGCAGGGCCATGGCCCTTGGCCACCTGAAGGTTCACTGAAAAATCAGTCACAAAAGACAGATTAATAGGAGAAAAGGCATACACATTTATTTAGCATGTATACACAAGAGGCTTCAGAATGAAGGCCCAAAGATGCAGAATAAAATGTCCACTTTTGTGCTTGGTTCAACGAGGTATCAACAGTCGTGTAGAGATATGATTGGACACAAAGGCCAGGATCGAATGCGAACAGTCAGGGTGGGGAAACCCAGCAAGGCTGTCTGCTTAGATTCTTCTTGGCTTCTGTGAGCACGCATTCTTTCCTTCTGGGCAGGGGGAAGAAGTTCTGGAATGGGGATCTTATAACCTACAAGCAAACAAGGTAGGTCAGATAATTTCTTTTTCTTTTCCCTTTTTTTTTTTTTTTTTTTTTGAGACAAGGTCTTCCTCTGTCACCCAGGCTGGAGTGCAGTGACTCGATCACGCTTCACTGCAGCCTTGACCTCCTGGGTTCAAGTGATCCTCCCACCTGAGTCTCCTGAATAGCTGGGACCACAGGAGCACACCACCATGCCTGCCTTTTTTTTTTTTTTTTGTAAAGACAAGGTCTCACTGTGTTACCCACCCTGGTCTCAAACTCCTGGGCTCAAGTGATCCTCCTCCTGCCTCAGCCTCCCAAAATGGGATTACCGGTGTGAGCCAGCAGGCTAGATAATTTCCTTATGGTCAGTTTTTACACAGAAAGGCAGAGGGAAAGTTAGAGTAGTATTTTTAGGTTTTATGGCTGGCTTTGGGTAAAGGAGGTTCTGGTTTCTATGACCCACATCAGGGAAGAGAGATTCTAGTTTGTATGGCTAACCTCAGGGGAGAATGAGACTGAGGGACAAGAGGGCAAGAGAAGGTCAGAGAAGAGCTTCTGCTTCTGAGGGGCTGCTTCTGAGGCCTTCCTTTTGGGGTGTTGTTTTCTGAGCCCCAACACTGACAAGACACAGAGACAGTGATGAGGTGAGATAGAGGTGCAGAGAAATGGGGATCAGAGAGCACAAGAAAGTGGCAGGTAGAGCCAGCCAGAGGCAGGTCTGAGGAAACTAGAGAGCTGTTCTTCCTGTTAGCCTTTATCCAGAGGGATAAAGGAGGAGACCCTGGCAGATGCCATGAGGGATTGCCCTGGGCAGGCACCAGGCAGTGGGCATCAGTAGGAAACGATCAGTCAACAAGTGTGGCTATGTGCCCATCATCCCATTCAGTCAACAAGGGCTAGTGAGCAAATATCAGCTGGCAACTTAAACAACCTGAGAAACACAGATACATTGCTCTTGGGGTGCCAGGCATGGTGCTGGGCGCTGGGGAATGGAAAGAGACAGACGAGGAAGGCTCAGATTCTAATAGGGCAGGCGAAAACATCACCATGGAGAAAATACTGCTGTTTAGTGTTTGCTGCATGAGTACTGAGCCTGGTGGACCAGCATGGGTGCCTGCTTGAGGCTTCACAGCACCCCAGGATGGAGGCATCAGTATCTGCATTTCACAGAAGAAACTGAGCCTCAGAAGGTTAATCAATGAGTGCTGGACAGACCAGAGTTTGCAAGTCAGTTGGATTTCCAAAGGGGCTACACTTGCCCACGGTGCTTTCTTAAGTCTCTGGCAACAGAGGATTGAGCGCGGACAGATGCACAGAATATGATGCCGCTTACTGTGGACTGTCAGGGAAGGGAGTGATAAGAATTACTTGGTGGGAGGACAGCCCAGGAAGAGGAAAGAGGCTGGACAAAGGCAAGATGTCCCAGGTTTCTCTTGCCTCATGTTTTCCCTGCTGAAGCACTGGGATTGGTCATTTCTTTAAGGAACCCTGGCTGCTTTTAGTGGAGAATGGTTTTTAAAAACCAAGACCCAGGTGCTAGGTGTGCTTGTTGCTATGGGGATTTCTTTCCATCTTGGCCCTCTCAGCAGACAGAGCTGGGAGACAGATACATGTTTGTTTTTTTTCAGATGGAGTTTCACTCTCGTCGCCCAGGCTGGAGTGCAATGGCACGATCTCAGCTCACTGCAACCTCCACTTCCCGGGTTCAAGCAATTCTCCTGCCTCAGCCTCACAAGTAGCTGGGACTACAGGCACCTGCCATCATGCCTGGATAATTTTTGTATTTTAGTAGAGAGGGGATTTCTCCATGTTGGCCAAGTTGCTCTTGAACACCTGACCATTTCTCCATGTTGGCCAAGTTGGTCTCGAACACCTGGCTCAGCCTCCCAAAGTGCTGGGATTATAGGTGTGAGCCACCATGCCCAGCCCAGATACATGCATTTTTATATACACATACTTAGAGATTGTCCTGGGATGCAGTTTGAGCTACTAGAAAGGACAGTTGTTGTGAACAGCGTGGGAGACCTTACACCCACCTTGGAATCTGGAAGAAAACCATATGACACCTGTGAGCTGGTCCTGAGATCAGACCCTCTGTTTCAGACTCAGAATGAGAGTGTCTGGGCATGGGGTCTGCTGCTAATGGGATAGTTCAGGAAGCCCACCAGCATCCCATCCATCTGGGGTGAAGCAATATGGGCTTATATTTGATTCATCAATAGGAATCTGTTTGGGGAGAAAGCATTTGAGCTCTCCCCTGCTCAGAGCTAAATGCCGCTACCCATCCACCCCACATTGCCCCTCAATCCCTCCCACTGCAGCCTCATGCAGGGGCACACAGGGCTGGCACTGCCATCCACCAGGAGCTATGGAGCACCCTGGCTGCAACTGTGAGGGACAGTGCACCCCCCAGAGGGATGCCACCCAGAAGGCAGAGAAAGGAATGCCTGGAGCTAGGAGCCTGTCATAGAATGTCATGTCTATGCTACTGTGAAGGTTTTCTTCAGGACTACCCGACATCACTTCTGTGTCACCAGTGTAAAGTTTCGCTCTGGGAAAACATCTGCAAATGTTTAAGAAGTGAATGAATGCACAAGAAACACCCAAGGATGTGGGAAGGAGGAAAAAGCCAGGCAGATTCTGTTTCTATGGCTTAGCTCTGAGTTGAGTCTGATTCTTGCTGCCTTTAGAAAAAGTCCTTGCCCCACTTCAGCCTCTGCACTCTGGGCAGGACTGGTTCAGATGGCTCAGTTTCTCTATCTGCAGGAATAACTGCAGAGGATGGGATCCCCTAGGATGGACTCCCAGAGTGAAGGAGGACTTGGTTGGGTCTCAGCCTGGGTAGACCCAGGCAGGACACGCAGGGACTCAGATCCACTGATGTAGAATATAAGGCAGAGATTCCATTTCTGGGGCAAAACGGAGGCCACTGCAGAAATGGGCATAAGACCAGAGCAGGGAAGACAGCCAGGCTGGATTAAGGCTGTATTCCCTTGGGCATGGGCTAAACCCTGCTGGGCTCCTCCTGTGGGGGCAGAGTTGGTCTTGGAGTCTGGGGTTGGCCAGGGCTGCAGGTATGGGTCTAACTTCAGCAT
This sequence comes from Sapajus apella, assembly GCF_009761245.1. Classification (NCBI taxonomy): domain Eukaryota; kingdom Metazoa; phylum Chordata; class Mammalia; order Primates; family Cebidae; genus Sapajus; species Sapajus apella. The sequence continues at coordinate 6,648,048 of NW_022437002.1, read as the reverse complement.
GGTGAAGGTGAGGAGAGGTGGATGTATTGGGGGATGCAGGGACTCTGGGAGTATTCAGTTTTTGTGCTAGCTTTTTTATTTCCTGCAGCCTCTTAAAGGGCTTTCTAAATCTCCTCCCTCTCAAACCATCCATTTCTCTCATCAGCTTTGATATTGTAAACACAACTTTATGGTTTTCTTTTTAAGGGGCTTGGATTTTATCTTCCATATCTCCTTCACTGAGTCTTTTCAGAGGCTTCGTTTTCTGTTTCTGAAAACCTCTTCTCTCCAGCTGCTCCCAGCTAGCCTGCTGCCCCAGCGGGTGGAGTTTGATGTTTGCCCTCAGGTGTTGTTATCCTCGACCTCCTTGTGTTGACAACGCCAGCCCAGACACCTGAAAGTTGTTATGTATTGATCCTGCCAGGTCCACATCAGACCTGGGCGCCACCGACGGGGACCTCACGGAACTGGAGCTTGGGCAGTTGGCCCAGACTCTGCCTGATAGAGCTTTGCTTTTTCTTTTTTGGTAAAACATACAGATTTCCTAAGTTTCTCTTCTCTTAACCTGGCATTTAAAATCCAGGATAATCTGATGTTGAATGAGTTTTCTAGCACTCTCTCTCACAAACACTCCTTAAGGTCCATATGCCTTGGGATCTTCATGCTCCTTCATATTTTATTTCTTTTTATTTTAAAAACTGATCTATTTATACATTGCATGGTTGGTTGAGGTATATTCCAATTCTTTTGCTTACCTTTTCCCATATTCCTCATGACGAAACCCTGTTCATCCTACAAATGTCACCTCTCCCAAGGAGTCCTTCCTGATTTTCCTAATTAGCACTAGTCATTCCTTCTGGGATTCAAGGTTCTTCACTTCTCTCTCTCTGGGACTAATTACTGCCCTGGGTGTGTATGTCTGCTCATCTCTCCCACCAGGTTCTGAGTGCCATCTTCTTGTTGACAAGGGTTGTATCGTGTTTATCTGTCTCCAGCATGGCAAGCTCTGGCATACAGTGGGAAGTCATCCAAAAGAATTGTATTTAATCAAACATCATTTTCCATGGACTCTTTCTCTTTTTAGTTTGCCCTGAGATGCCGTTGCTTAAGTCCTTCGCAGCTTGTCTGCAAGTTCTTTGCCATTCAGTGTGGTCCGCAGAGGAACAGCAGCAAGCACTAGGGACTACATTAGCAATGAAAAATCTCAGGGCTCACCCTGGGCTACGAAATCGGAATCTGTATTTTAATGGGATGTTCAGCTGATTTCTGTGGGCACTGGTCTAGCTTACCTGCTGGGGGCTGAGATGAGGGAGGGGAGGGCAGGACTGACACGTACTAGCTGTGAAGTTTATGCACTGCACAAATGTGCCTGACTGGAAGACTAAGTGTGGGCTCCACTTGCCCAGCTGTTCAAGTGGGCTGTCAGTCCAGAGGGGATACCTTCTAAAACTCATGCCTTGGTTCCACATAGGCTACAGGTGTGGGGAGGGGTAGGGTTACTGTCATGGATTTATCATTTGTTTGTTTCTAACTTCTTCCCCACTGACATCAACCTGAAAAACATGCCTATTTTGTGTTCCAGCCCTTCTGGCCTTTTGGTCTTTCAATTCCTCAAATATGTCATGTGTCTTTCCTTCATAATGCCTTTAACAGCTTCTTTCCTATGCCCTCTGTCTTCCTGTCTTTCTTCCTCTCCTGCCTCCCTCTCTCCTCAATCCATCACCACCTCCTGTTTTAATCCTTTGAGTCTCAGTTTAAATGTCACTTCCTCAGGAATGCTTTCTCTTCTTTAGATTACATCAGATCCCCAGGGTTGTTTGCTGTCGGAGCTCCCTGTACCCCTTCACGGCATTTATCTCCATTTATAATTATAGAACTAATTGCATAATTAGCAGTCTCATGCCTGTCTCCTCCCTCTCTTTGTTGCAAATGCCTCAAGAACTCTAGCCCCAGCTCCTAGTTCACTGATTTACTCTAAGGTGCTTAAATAATATGTGTTCAATGGATACCTAAGACGATAAAGACGCTAGCCAGAGAAACAAAAAAAAAAAGACCCTAGCCAGCACTGCCTGGGTCAATGTCTTCTTCCTTTCCTGTCATGGAAATTTCTATCCCCCACCTTGAGCTTCGGCCCTGGTCACACTGGTAGGCTAATTCATTCTACAGGACTTCTGATGCATCTGGAAGCTGTGTGTTCTTAAAAACTGCTCCCAATAAAAACCTAACACGGTTTCCCTTCACGCCTTCGTCTGGCATGGTCTGTCTTTGTGCCTTGCCTAATTTCACCAGAGAGCTAGCCGAGATAGTAACCGTCCTACTTCCCCACCTTGTATTTTGTGTATAGGGAGGGAGAACAGTGCAAAGAAGAGCCCAGAATTTGATATTAGATTTGACTGTAGCCACTAGCCACGTGACTTGGGTGTGTTGCTTCTTTTTTCCATCTATATGAAGAGAAATTTGGCTAGACAAGAGAGCACAACTGTGTGGCACACAGGCTATCATTCCTGTTCCTGTACCCATGGCAGAGATTATTAATTGATCATCGAATTCTTTCTTGCTGAATCTGGACAGAGCCTTTGAATTCTTCCTAAGGCAGTGCTCCAGGCAGCCACCAGCAGTTGATCAGAGTTGGCACTGAGGTTGAAGTCTATTTGCCATCTGAGCAAGAGGTGTACCCTAAGGTTCCCTCTTGCTCTGGCATGCAAAGATTTTGTTTCCTCTGCTGTTCTCCCCAGCCTTTCTAAGGAAACCTTGTCAGCGCTCAGCCCTCTCAAAAACCTCCAGCCCCTTATACCCTCTGCTACAACCATAGGCTTGCCAAGCATTTTTGACATTCCTCTTCTTTTCTGTGCGTTGTGAGCGCACTCCCCCAAACATGTGCAGGCCAGTCTCAGAGGTCCCCACAGTGGTGAGAATTTCAATTCATTTGAGCAAGCATGGAGCAGTAAACTTTTACTTTAATATCTAAAGTAAATGACTTGAGCCCACTCCTTCCCAACGGTTTGAATGCCTTCCCCAATGTTTCAGAAAATTCCTGGGGTGGTTTCTGTTCTTGTGCTTACCTTTCCCTTCTGACTTGCTTTCTCATCGACGTCTCAGTCACCCGCTTGTCAGTTCTGCTCCTCTGCTGTCCCTCTGCTCATTGTGCCTGCAAGACGAGGTTGCTTTTCCTTTATTCCTCTTGAGTGTCATCACTGCAATGTCGATCGCTAGCCTTTGCCTGAAGGTTTGGGATACTGCGGGGAGAAGGGCAGGACTGTGTGTGTGTGTGCATGCGTGTGTGTGTGTGCATGTGTGTGTGTGTGATAGCAAAGGATAGCACAGTGCAGGAAACATTTTAAACCTGGATTTTTGACATCTTGTTTCTTCAGGTTCGTCAGCCCACAGTGTCCCAGAGATGTCCCACTGTCCACCTTAGACCCTCAGCCTTCCTGCTGCAGCCACCTTCCCCTACACAGCTTCTTACATACTCCCCACTTCCCTTTGCTTTCTCAAGAACTGCATACCTTCCCACCGGGGCTGTCCAGAAGAATGAAAACATTTCTTGTTTCCTTTTTTTGGAAACCTTTCTTTATCTTACTCTGCAGTTTGGTCCCTCCTTCCTATGACTGCTCTTTCTAGATTACACCTAGGAGAGCATCACATTTCATCCCAAAGAGGCACTGCAACATATTTTCCTAAATAAACAGCCATCTCCTCTCAGGAAATTTCCTATTCCCCTAGGAGGTAAAAACAACTACAGTCAGTTCTTATTTTGAAGGGCAATCATTGTTTCTTCCTGATATACACAATGAATAAGCTGCATCCTTAACCTCAAAGTGCTCATGGCTGGATGTCGAATACAGACAAGTGAACCATCAGTTACCTTATGAGGTGAGCAGTGTACAGGAGAGAGGACTACGTGAGATAAATGGAGGCCCTGGGGAACACGGGTGGGAGCAGTGGGGTAGAGCCCACCAAAGCTTCTCAGAGGACATGCACCAGAGAGTCAGAAAGCCTAAGGAGGTAGAAGTTAGGCTGGAAACAGTGGCAGAGAAGAGAAAGGCACTCCAGGCAAAGGATGCTGCATGTGCAAAGGCAGAAAGTTGTGAAAGAGCAGCGTGAAGTCCGTAGCTCAGTTACCCCTCCAGGGCAAATAAGGTTAGCGATGAAGTCAGAGAGATCGGCAGAGGCCAGGCCTCAGGACCTGAGCTGGATCTCTTGCCGGGCATTGACCTGGGGAGTGACGGGGCTGCTCTAGGAAGACCACTGGGCAGCTGTTGGTATGGAAACTAGATTGGGACAGAGAGAGAGGGTTGATGGGAGCCCAGAGAATTACTTGTTGCTAGCCTTTGGGAGAGGGGGCAGTTCTGATGGAGGCAAGACTGGCTCTGAGGGACATTTAGGTAGAGCAGGTTAAATAGGATGAATGGAGGCTGGTCATGGACATGAGGGCCTGAGGGACTGTTGGGATTAATTTACTGTTCAAACATTTATTGAGACACATTTATTAGGGCCTGCTCAGGAATTCCAGATCTCCTGACCAGAGGCGGAATTCTCCGGTAGCTCTGATTCCACTAACAACTTTGAGGACCTCCCACCCCCACCCTTTGGTGGATGACCTGGGCAACAAGTTTGTCTCCCTGCCAGCAGCTGAACCTCCCGTGGGTTGGATGCCGCATTCAGCCAAGGGAACGGTGATGTTCTGTTTTATGGTAGATGCAGAAGGTTTTCAGATCTGGGAGGGTGGGTGTGTACGAGTGCTGGGTTGTTCCAGGAATGCCAATGAAAAGTTTAGAGTCATGTCTCTACTGGTAAACCCAACCCAAACCAAACTAGTTAGAAGACAATTCCACAGAGAAGCTGGGAATCCCTGTCCCCTTGTGGAGTGGGGCTGGCACTCTGAGAGCAGCTGAAATAGGGATTCATGGAATGAGACTTGCCCCTGGTTTGGGATTTCAGATTCAAATGGGTCTATGACACAGAGAGCAGGCGTTGGGTCTGCACATCTCATCACAGGCCTTGCTTTTAGGACTCTGCTCCTCCCTCCTAGGAAGGGGACAGGAAGAAGCCATAGGTCCCTTCAGATCCCCACTTTTCCCACAGCCAGCCAAGAGGGTGGGGTTTGAAGTTAGAGGAGATTGGTTTGTGCCGTAGGCTGGACTGCTTGGTTAAGACTCTTAACCATTCTGAGTATTTTCATTAAGATTCTTTAATTTGTAAGTATCAGAGACCAAGTTAGCTTAAACAAAAATAGAGAATTGTTTATTCTGCAGGATGCAGAGGCCATCACAGGAAAGCAGTCAGCCCCCACAAGGGACTGGGAGGCCACCAGGAATCAAAGCAGTCACACTGCCCGTCTCAGCCTCCTTCTCCCTGGAGCCAGAGAGTCTTTCATGTTTGGGTTTCTCTGGGCTTGTGCTCAGTCTTCTCTCTTTCTCTCACTTGTTTTTGTTTGCTTGTTTTATTTTATTTTTTAAAATTTTTATTTATTATTTTTTTTGAGACAGGGTCTCACTCTGTCGCCCAGGCTGGAGCACAGTGGTGTGATATCTGCTCACTGCATTCTCTGCCACCTAGGCTGAAGTGATTCTTGTGTCTCAGCCTCCTGAGTAGCTGAGATTACAGGCGTGTGCCACCACGCCCGGCTAAATTTTGTATTTTTAGTAGAGACGGGGTTTCACCATGTTGCTCAGGCTGGTCTTGAACTTCTGGCCTCAAGCAATCCACCCGCATCGGGCTCCCAAATTGCTGGGATTACAGGCATGAGCCACCACGCCTGGCCCTCTCACTTGTTTTTATTGGTCTCTTGGCACGTGTCATCAGATGATAGCCCAGTCTCCAACTTCCCCAGCACGGCTAATTATGAATTACACTCAGTGGGTGGAGACTGACTGGCTCATCTTGAGTCATGTGCTCTCCACTATCCAAACAACTGTAGCCGGGTGGGTGGAGCCAGCTCCACCCGGCTACAGAATGAATGTCACTGTCAAACAGGAAGGGAGTCTGATGGGGGCTTCCTAATCCTGTAGGTAGGGCCTGAGCCTTAGGCCTCTCTTCTGGAAAGTGGGATGACAGTGCTCACCTCAGAATGTTACAGTGGCTGTGAGAGGAGGGAAGGCATGTGGAAGGCCCTGGTCAAGTCTATGGCACTGGCACACACCCCTCCTCCCTGCTGTTTCCCCAGCTCCAGGCGCACTGGCACGCTTTCCATCCCCTGCCCCTGCTGGGGAGAGGTCCTGAGTTGAGGGAGCTGGAGGGGCCAGCACTCCTCTGCCAGCGCGGAATCTGTGTTCAGCTGCCTTTTCACCAAGAGTGAGGGAACTGTGTCTGGGGGCAGCTGGCTGGTTGTGGACTGCTTGGGTCAGTGTTGCTTTGCCTTGGCCCTAGAAACTCTAGAAGAGGGCAGCAGGGTCAGCACCGGGAAGGCGAGGGAGGAAGACCAGAAAGCCAAAGTTCAGGAGTCACGGGGAACAAAGAACAGAGGATCAAGGATCAGGGAACAGCAGATGACTTCTTTCCTTCCTTCCTTCCTCCCTCCCTCCCTTCCTTCCTTCCTCCCTCCCTCTCTCCCTCCCTCCCTTCCTTCCTTTCTTCCCTCCTCCCTCCCTTTCTCCCTTCCTTCTCCCTCCCTCTTTCCTTCCTCTCTCCTTTCCTTTCCTTTCCCTTTCCCTCTTTCTTTCTCTGTCTCTCTCTCTTTCTTTCTCTTCCTTCCTTCCTTCCTTCCTTCCTTCCTTCCTTCCTTCCTTCTTTTCTTTCTTTCCTTCTTTCTTTCTCTCCCTCTTTCTTTCTCTCTTTCCTCTCTTTCTCTCATTCTTTCATTCTTCTCTCGCTCTTTCTTTCTTGTCTTTGAGACAGGGCCTCGCTTTGTCACCCAGGCTGGTGTACTGTGATACGATCATAGCTCACTGCAGCCTCGACCTCCTGGCCTGAAGTGACTCCCCAACTTTGGCCTCCCAAAGTGCTGAGATTACAGGCATGAGCCACCATGCCCAGCCAGTGACCTCTTCTGAATGGTTTGTATGCTGTTTAAGCAAGATTTTACTGGGGCTATGATCAAAGAGGTTTTCTTCCCCCAAATCACATAGCAGTAAGTTGGGGGAGAACAGATTCAAATCCATGCTGTTGGCCTCTACCACATTCCATTGTCTCTGTGTGAGTGGGAAATGCTTTCCCCCTGCTCCTGATGTTTCTTCGGTGAAGGTGGTTTAATTAGTGTAACTCTGAGTCCTTTTCTACCCCATCTGTTTTTGCTACGGTGGGGAGATGGAATGAGTCCTTATCTGATTGGCAAATTGAAGAAGAATAACAGTCATGCCTCTATGGTACCTGGTCTCCCTTGGGAGTGATCTGGCCTGGATGAGACTGTGAGGGCTCCGTCTTGCTGTGTGTCTTGAATGGGCAGGCCTCCTGCAAAATAGTTTGCCGTGTTCTGTGTGTGTGTGTGCGCGCGCGCGCGCGTGTGTGTGCACGCGTGCATGCGTGTGTGCGCACGTGTGTGCACGCGTGTGCATGTGTATGTGTGTGTGCGCGCGTGTGTGTGCACACACGTGTGTATGTGTGTGTGCGTGTGTGCGCGCGTGTGCACGCACATGTGTATATGTGTGTGCGTGCGTGTGTGTGTGCGTGTGTGTGCACGCACATGTGTATATGTGTGTGTGCGTGTGTGTTTGCGTGTGTGGCACTTAAACCTGGAATTCACTCTCCTGACTGTCATCTCTTACTCTAAGCTGCGTCCTCCAACTCAGCCTCTGTTAGTAATAATACCAATATTTTGATCTCCATCTATTTATTTTATTTAAAAAAATTCTTCGGACTGAGTCAAGAAGAGGGCTGCCACTTATCGGGAACCCCCTGGAGACCCCAACAATATTGCAATGGTTACCAACACTATAAATAATAATAACAATCATGACATAAACAGTGCCCATCTGTGGAGATTTTACTATGTGCCAATAATAGCCTTACAGGGATTATCTCAAGAAATACTTGCAACAATCTTGGGAAGTAGGAGCTATTATTTCTCCACTTTACGGTTGAGGACATGGAAGTTTAGAGTAACTTGACTATTAAGCAGTGTGCCCAATTTACACAACTTGTTCGAGGTAGAACCCAAATTCCACTAGGCATGAGGAAAACCATGCTCCTAGCCACTAGGGTATACAGCCTTCTGGAAGGAAAAGGCCTATGGAGACGATGTCATTAGGGACGGCTTCCTGGAGGAGGAGGGGACAGAGTCCCTGCGTTGCATCTTGAAGGCTATGCAGATAAAATACCTGGAGTTGTTAGCTTACCAATTCTGCTTTGCTTTGTTCATTGGCAGATCCCAACGGTATGTGCCCCGTAACTCTCGGGTGCCTCTCCCTCGAATTTAGATATCATATCATTTGTTTAACTTGCTGAATAAAGTAATTAGTATCTGGGAGCCTGCCTGCCTGGCAGAATATATTGGTGCAGCTAACGAAGTTTATGCCTTCAGGCCGTGCAGTGGAATTTGATTTAATTTGTCCCAAGGTTAGGGAAGATGATGGGAGACTTTGGCATCTCCTCTGTCTCTGTCTTGGAGTAATTCATTGCCAGGGTGGAGGGAGGCAACATCGGGCCGTTTTAGCACTAATGGGGACTCCAGAAGCTTTCCCAGTGGAGTCTGACTTGGTTTATGGATGCAGCTGAGCAGCTACCAACCTCCCTTGCAAGGGAGATGCTGCTTTTCAGAGTCACAGGGATCAAGCCTGGGGAAGGGACTCTCTCAGGCTCATCCCATTGCAGGGGCTGCTGCAATGGCTTTTGCCTGCCAGACTGTGAAGTCCTTGGGGTAGGGATTTTATTTTATTCACTGTCTTTGTGTCTCTGTCCCAGACAAGGCATTAGGTGGGACTCTGCCATGCACCTTGTCCTGTACCTGTGATGATGATTCTGTTTGAGAGGAAGAACAAAACGAACCCTTTACCTTCCCCAAGGCCTCTGTCACACCCGGCCGACATCCTCCCTGCCTGTGGTACACCTTTACCCTTTGCTCCTTGCTGTTCTCCCAGACAATGCCCTTTCTCTCTGTCTTCAACTCTGAATTCTTCTTACCCTTTGAGTCTCAGTTTGACCCTTCCTCTCTCTAGCCTTTTCTTTCCTGGATTGTTCTGGGTGGTATGGTGCTGAGAGACAAGGTAATAGAGTCCCGTCACAAGCACTGGAACCAGATGGCCTGGGCTCAAACACCAGCTGTCTTGCATATTTGCTGTGTGATCTTGGGAAAATGACTTAACCTCTCTTTGGCCTGGTTTGCTGATCTCTTAAATGGGAACAGATAGGCTCTTTCGAGGATAAATGAGTTAATCCACAGGTAAAGTAAATAGAACTGTGCTGGTATATGGTATGTGTCATGTGAGGGTTAAACCATAACAACAGTGCTCTCTCCCTCCATGCTCTGTGTCCTCTGGGGACTTCTCTCCTTCAGGAAGCTGCTGGGGTGTGCACCTGTTCCTGCATCCAGTGACACCTGGGCCAGGACATCCCTTCTCCTGCCCTTGGTTTCCCCAGGGAACTAAGTTAGGTGTGAGGCTGACCTGTCCCCTTTTTGGCCATCCGAGCAAGTTGGGCTGGCTGGCAGGCAGGATGTCTGTGTCCTCCGTCAACTTTCACAGTCTGGGTGCTCTGTGGCAGATGCTGGCCTTTGCAGAGAGAGAGAAACCCTTTGCAAGTGTGCTGTTCAAGGGAGGAGCCTGGAAACACCAGGGGCCCTGCCCAGAGGAGGGGTGAAGGAAGTAGAAATGATTGGAGGGACTAACTTGGTGGCAAAGTACCTTGTCTCTTAAGCTCAATGAACTGGGGGAGGAGGAGAGAGAAAAGACCAGCAGATTTGGGGATGCTATCCTTGTCTGTGGGTCTCTGCAGAACTGTCTGGGAAGGGCTGCTTCCAGGGCACAGCTAGGACCCAAGGGGAAGAGGAGACGGTTTTGGCTCAGTAACAGGGTGGCTGCTTTAATAACCAGAGAGGCCCATGTCAGGGTCTTTGTAAGGTAATGAGCTCTCCATCGCTGGAGAAATTAAGTACAGCCTCTTGTGAAATTTGTTGTGCTGACAAGAGCTTACTATGTTCTAAGCCCTGCATTAAGCCCTTTATCCTCTCATCTAATCCTCACCACAACTTTATAAGGATGGGTAAAATATAATATGATTAGCCTCATGTCATAAATAAAAAAGTTAGAACCTAGAGGGTTTATGGGACACACCCAAGTCAGCCAGGCCACCTATTGTATATTGCTGGGTACATTGCATTTCATTCCTTTAAGCTTCTGTATCTGAAAATTGGAGATCACAAAGTACCGGACAAGGTAAATACCCAGCAAATATGAGCTACTGGTATTCTCAGACACGGTCATCTCCTCAGGTCAACACAGTTGGTTTCAGCATCTTTTTATCTGATCAGGACACTGTGGTCCTGGGTTGAGTCAGACCCCAGACTCTTCTCTTCCTTGCAGCTGAAAGTCTTGGCAGTCCCCACAAACATTTCCTTAAAGAATGTTCTTGGGGATGTTTGTAGGTATCCGTGAAAAAGGTACCTCGATCAGAGCAGTGTAGGAAACAATAGGTTAAACAAAACTAGCCTGGTGATTTTGCGCAGGACTTCTCAGAGCTTTTAGAATGCTAATGTGCATTGTGAATCTCCTGAAGAAGGTTAAAGTATGCAGCCTTTCCCAAATCTGTGTAATCATGAACATCTCCCATCCTTTTATCTTTGATGTCATTGCCCAGGACTGTTTGCTGACTCCCTAGCCAATAATGCCGCAAACGTGCGTGACTCTTTTGCTATTGGTAACGAGGCAGGGAGAATAATCTAGACAGGAGGTTGTCAAGCTAGCTGGCACCCGGGCTGGTTCACGGAAGCTGCCGGGAGCATGGCCTTCCACAAGGTTTCTCTCTTGTGGTGACACCAGCAGCTAGGCAGACAGTTGCATGATGTGGATTCATGTGACAACTCTTTATGCTGGTAGCAACCGTTGGTGGTAGGAGAAGTGACAGCAGGTACCTACCGTGCCCAAGACATTCTTGAGCACACGGGTTTCGTATATCCTTTCTACCACTCAAGTCTGCCCCTGTGTGCTTTAATTCTTTAATCCTAAATGCAATGCTCTCCCAAGTACTGTTCCAGGATCTCACTCTCTGGTTATGAGAATGTCAGGATCATCCGATCTTTTCCTCATTGCCATTTCTGGGTCACCAAGATTCTTACCATCTGAGCTATGTGTCTCTTGCTTACCAAGAGGTTTATTTATTCTACTGATTCAATACATCCCATGTCTACCAAGAAAAAAACATAATAGATTAAATATTCCCAAGCATGCATAACCACAGTAGAACCTCTTACAAGGTACACTTCCTTTTCTTATTATCTAGCCTAATTATTTCTCTCTGTTATAGCACAGTACATTTTCCTCCTAATCATTGGTCCATTTGGGAATCACGTCTTAAAGACAGCTGGGGAAAAGGGGGTGAGGGGCTTTGCAGGGTGGGAGTGGAGAACTCTGTCTCCAGGCTTCAGCTCTGGCAGTGCCGACTGAAGTGGGCACTGAAGGGGGGGGTCAGCCTTCAGCCCAGGAAGGGTCCAGCCAAATGGTTCTGACCCTGTGGCCCCTAGGCCTTTTGAAAAAGAAAAATGACTCAGCATCAGCTCCTGCGTAGTTTGCTTCCCTTCTAATCGGTGCCAGGGCCCCAGATACCAGGGCAGTAATTACTTATGCTGTCGAGGGAAGGGAGTTCTTAAAGTGATTTATCATGGAGGCGACAGAAAATGACAATTGCTCATCACTTAAAACAATGAGCCTGCCAGATGCTGACCACGAAGGTGTGGGCACGTGGGGTGGCAGCATTCCAACTCTACAAGACTTCATTGGCAGAGTTAATGAAGAATTAGCCCCCCAGGGACATGGCCTCCAGGGAGAGGCACCCATGATTGGGGCTGTGCCTCCTATGCAAGCTTTTCTGAGAGGTTTTGAAAACATTGTTATCACACCTTGACTGTATCAAGCACCGTGATGTGCTTCGTGTAGATCATGACATGAGGCAGGAATTATCTCTCAGGTGTGCTGAGAACTCCAAGGAGGCAGGGGTCCCCAAAGCTGGACCACCCTGAAGGACTGAGAGCCAATTGTCCTGGCAGCTGGCCAGCCAAACCCATGTACCCACTCCCAGGACCAGGGCGGGAGTTGATGGCTTGACTTAATGTTCCAGAGGCAGCAGTGAGCTTTGGAAATGCAGGGAAATCCCCTGCATTTCACCCCTTGACATCCTCCGAGGCATCCCTGAGTTCTTACCTCAATGTGGCAGATGGAATGCTCTTTTCTGTCTTTTCTCCCATCTTTATTTTCCTCTGGCTAGATTCTTATGCAAGAAAAGCCCTCCTGTGCATCATGAACCTCCCCGAACTCCAGTGCATAGGCGCACGCTTCTTACATCTCTCCTCCTCGAGGTGCATTGCAGTGTGGTTGTGAGTAGCACTGCTGCTGGAGTCTGACTGCCTGCATTCAAATCCCAGCTCCGCTTGTTCGCTGTTTGATTTTGAGCTAATTAGCTAACCTCTTTATGCCGTGGTTTCTCCGCTTGTAAAATGGAAGTACTTTAAACATTAAAAGGATGAATGTATGGAAAGTGCTTAAAATGGCTTTGTGTGTCATTATGACTTATTTCGTTTAATGAATATCTTGGGCCTCTCCTGTGTGCTGGTGGTGGGACTGATGCCAGGATACACACAGTGGCCATCCTCACAAACACAACTCTGCCCTCAATGCACTTAGAGTCTTCTGGAGCAAGCCAACATCGGACAGATAATCACACAAATAATTACGTACGTAAAATCATGACAAATGCAACACAGGGGGAATACAGAAGCTAGGAGAGCATTTAACAGGGGGACATGACCTTGTGCGGCAAATCAGGAAGGCTTTCCTAGGGAGATAATGTTTAAGCAGAAAGTTGTAAGACGAATAAGGGATCACTAGACAAAAAGATAACAGAAAAGAGTGTTTGAAAAAAAAGTAAAGCACGTGCATAGGCCCTGGCTGGGAAGAAGCATGGCATTTTTGCAGAGCCAAAAGGGAGATCTGTTTGGACAGGGTGCAGATAGAGTGAATGAAGTCAGGGATAAGTGCATTTTCTTCTTCTGGTCTTTCCTGGCCTCTCTCTGCTCCTTACCTCTCTCCTCCCAGGGAAGACAAGTGATTATTCTGACTAGTGAGTTTGAGGCGAGGCGCTGGGTGTTCTGGACTCTGCTAGGGGTCTCTTGGCAGTAAACATCCTGCCCCTGCAGGGTGAAGTCTGCAGTCCTGCTGTTCCTTGAGGCTGGATGTGTGAGGATGCTTGACGATGAGGGTGGACTTAGGAGACCCAGTGTTGACAGTTAAGCCACAGTCCACAACAATACACTTTCAACAATGCAGCTGATGTCTTGATCTCCAACTGCAGGACTTCATAAGTTCTGTATTATGGCAGGGTAAGAAAGGGGTGTCATCTACTGGGCCCTATGGGAAGGGGCCAGATCATGCGAGGCCTTTTCAGCCATCTGCTCTTTCTCCACGCTCTGGCCCAGAGTCAGGTGTTTCTGTTTGGAGACATGATCAAGTGCTGAATAGCAAACATTTTTAATACAACTCTGTTTTTCTTTTATAGTTGGTGGGCCAGGGGTGGGGGAAAGGAGCCCAGAAACCTCTTTAATATTGAAGGGGCCAGGGACTCAATTATACTTTTCTCTGACAGAAAGTCAATTTTAAAGGAATACATCAACAATGTAAATGGTCGTGCTGGCTTTTTTCTGCCGTGAGAAATTTTGAATTCCTTAGCTTGGTCTCTCTGAGCTCAGCCAGCTTGGTAGATTTTGATCCAAAGCATAAGGGACCCTGTCACCCATTTACCCCCACTTGAATTGCAAATGGCATGAGGCTTTCAATTCTTTTGCAGCTCATTATTGAAAGGACACACCCTCCATCTCATTTCGTCGTCAGGAGGACCTTGCAAAGCGAGGAATTTTTGTTCCATTTTACAGATGAGGTAACTCACGCTTACACAGGGGAAGTAACCGTCCCAGGACCACACAGTGAAAAGTGGAGGGTGCAGGAATCGAGGCCAAGTCTCTATGATACCGTCTGCTGGAAGCCTTATCATTGTGTTAGTCAACATTCACTCATTACTAACCCATGGGAGAAAAATAGAGTGACTGGGAAAACAAGAGATGAAACTGCAGCTGCTGGAGCCTCAGGCGGGAACCATGGTCACACTCGCTCTCACCTGCTGGCCTCCTTTGCTCACATGGTGGGTAGTCACTTTCCGCTTGGTGGGCAATGGGGCCACACTTGGTCCCGAGTTCCTAATGCCAGCTCTGAACAACCACTCACTTCTCAGCTTAAAGATTCCTTCCTCAGGGAAGCCTTCCAAGATTTCAAGCTTAGGTCTCGCTGTCGTTCTCCTTCATGGCACTGATCTCAATTTTTAATGACTGGTTAATGTGTGTTGTTATTTGATTTGTCCTTCCAAGTAAGTATGACTCTTCCATGAGACTCCAAACCTCGTGAGGACATTGTCTGATACAACCTTAGCACTCTGTAGATAGTTCTTGAATGAATTCGTTGAATAAACTCAGCAAGTGAAAAAGAAGGGGAAAAGTGTTTTAGGCAGAGGGAATAGCACTTGTCAAGGTCCAGAGGATGGAACGAATCTGGCACTCTAAGCATGTTGAGTCTGATCAGATTGGACTGGAAGGGGAGGGGCAGATTGTTAAGATGTTATAAACCCAGTTAAGGCTTTTGGACTTTCTCCCAGATGCAATGAGAAGCCGCAAGGTTTTAAGCAGGGGAGTGATGAGGTAAATTTGTATGTCAGCAAGGTTGTTTTGATTGGAGCAAGGGGTGAACCTGGAAGCAGGGAGTTCAGGAAGGAGGCTCTTGGAATAGCCCAGGAGGGAGATGAGGGTGACATGAACATGGATGATTGCTGTTAGTGGTGTGGGAGGGAAATGACACATTTGGAAGATGGGATGGGTAGGGCTTAGTGTAGGAGGTGAGTTAAGAAAGGTTGGCCAGGCACCATGGCTCGCTTTTATAATCCCAGCATTTTGGGGGCTGAGGCTGGTGGATCACCTGAGGTAAGAAGTTCAAGACCAGCCAGGTCAACATGGCAAAACCCCATCTCTACTAAAAATACAAAAAATTAGCCAGATGTGGTGGCTGGTGCCTGTAATCCTAGCTACTTGGGAGGCTGAGGCTGGAGAATGCCTTGAACCCGGGAGGCAGAAGTTGCCGTGAGCCGAGATCGCGGCATTGCACTCCACTCGAGTCCAGGCGACAAGAGCAAAACTCCATCTCAAAAGAAAAAAAAAAAGGTGTCAGGAACAGGCTTGGGCAACAAAGCGGCAAGCCTGTATAAGGCTATAGTTTAGAGTGGATGGTTGTTGGTCCAGGCTCATTCACAGTGGCAGGGTTGAAGCCAGTTCCCACAGGGCTCCTGACTTCACACATCTTAAAGAGGTTCTGAACCAGGCATATCTGTAATCCCAGCTTCTCTGCAGGCTGAGGGGGAGGATTGCTTTAGCACAGGAGTTTGAGGTCAGCCTGGGCAACATAGCCAGACCTCATGTCCAAAAAAATAATAATAATGATAGTAAAAAAAAAAAGCTTCTGAGTGCAGCTCCTGATACTGTCTGCATTTAAGGGCTCAGGTGGCTCCACTCAGAGTCACCCTCAACAGGTAGAATTTATCCTATTGCAAATAGAAATTCTGGTCCAACTGTCTGGGCCACCTAAAGCCCCAGCTGGGTCAGCTGCAGAAGCTCAGGAAAGCTTTTCTGGCCTGCCACTCAGAGAAAGGCACTCTCATATGGGAAACCAGAGGGCCGGTGCCTTGTGCGTCTGGAAAACGAAGCTGAAGCCCACATCAGGCTTAGGATGTCTGCCAAGAGCCAGTTCTGGCTTGTTCATACAATCCCAGATGTGAACACTAGGGGGCCGCCTTGAGTCTTGAGACATAAACGGGCCACAAAAGGAAGCTGGATTTTCTTCGTCTTGAGAGGTTGTTAATAGGCTCGTGGGACTTATTACCTAGAGCAGGCTGGGATCAAGTGATTGATTTATGGATTGACTGACAGTCACTTGCCCAACAGATACTTATCGAGGACCCGCTATATATCGCTCTGCAGTGCCCTGGGGGTTTGAAGTCTTGGGCTTGCTACTAACCTACCAGGTAACCATGGCTAAGCCCATTCTCCTTCTTGGATTAGTAATCATAAAAGTCACACTTTGCTGAGTCATGAACATGTTCAAAGTGCTGATCGCTCACCACTCACAACAGTCCTTTGAGGTAAGTATGATTATGCCCATTTTACAGATGAGGAAACAGAGTTTGGAGAGATTTTGTAATTTACCCAGGGCCATATGGAAGCAAGGTAGAGCTGCAGTTCCAACCTAGTGCCAGAGGTCAAGGGAGAATGCACTCTCCTGGGGGCATCTTGGCAGCAAGCTGCCAGGAAAGCGTTTTAAGTAGGAGGATGACATGATCACATCCTTGTATGGAAGGTAGATTGAATGTAGGGTGACCAGATAAGAGGCATTATAGTGGTCCAGGCTGGTACTAGGGCAGGGACCATGGGCTGGATAGGAGCTACATGGCAAAGGACGAATCCCCAGCACGTGGGGCCGGAGTGGTTAGAGCAGTGGGAGATTTTGAGATTGTCAGTGGGATGGCTGGAAGGATGATGGCAGAGACAAAGAGGAGTGGAGGAAGAGCAGGTTTTGGGGACAGATGAGAGCTTCGCAGCCTAGAGGTAGTCCTGTCCTGGCACTGTGGAAGAGCCTCTGTCCACACAGCAGTGCCTGAGGGGGCCCAGGTCGTCTGCAGTGTGGAATCCCATGTTTCTTAATGGTTTCCCAGACAGGGGCTGTATCTTCCTGTTTAGTCTTTAAGAATTATTTCAAATGCAGTGTGTGTGTGTGTGTGTGTGTGTGTATTTCTCAGCTTTTAACTTTGCCAACATGTGCCTCTTAAATACTAATTACCTCTTGGGCTCTGACAATTCTGCTTTCTTAAAACAGCCTCAGCAGGCCTCTCCTGCCCACGAAAGGCCAAGAGTGTGGCTGTCTCTGTGCCGAAGGCCTCTGGACAGTGCGGGTTTGGGGGATAATTAGCTGGGGAGGGCGAGGCTCCAGGAGTAGACAAGGTGACTCAGGGTTGGCAGCCAGTGCGTCTCCACAGCTGAGCTCTGGTGCTCGCGGCAGAAGATGCTGCAGCAAGCTGCTGGCTGCGCTGCGTCCTGTCCCCCCAGGCCTAATGAGAAGAGATAGGCCAACCACAGTGCCTGCTGGGGGGCGGGGGCTCCGTGGGGGTCAGCAGGCCTTTCCCGGGACAGGCTGATAGCCGCATTGCTTCCTTAGTGCTGGAGTGAAAATGAGATTCCTCCTAGGGGGACAGTGTCCACCCTACAGTCCACCCAGTCCTCAGTCGCCAAGCTCCCCCCTCCCCAGGACCAACCCTGGGCAGAGCAAAGGGGAGTGTCTGTGGGAGAGGGAGAGGTCCTTTGAGAGGTGGGCAAAGTCAGAGTCTGTGCTTTAAGTTACCAGATGTATGTGAGAGGTGCTGAGCACCATTCAACCTCTCCCTCCCCGCCAGCATCCCATGCAGCGTGGTTAAAATTAGTGGTTAGAACCTCTCGGTAATCAGGCAAACCTTGTTTGAAATGCCAGCTCCTCTTCTCCCTAGCTGTGCGGTGTAGGTGAGTTGCTCAGCCTCTACAAACCTGAGTTTCTGTAAATGGAGATAATGACAGAACCGGCCTCCTAGAATGGTAGCCGTGGCTTGAGGAACTTGTTTTTGTTTGCTAGGACTGCTGTCATGAGGTATTATAAGCTGTGCTTTAAAAACAAAACAGGATTTTAGTGTCTTACGGTTCTGGAGGCTGGAAGTTTGAAATCGAGGTGTTGGCTGGGTGGGTGTCCTCTGATGGCTGTGAGGGAGGAGGATGCGTTCCGGGCCCCTCTCTTTGGTCTGTAGATGGCTGTTTCATGCCGTGTGGGATTCCCCTGATATGCACGCCTGTCTCCAAATTTCCCCTTTTTCTAAGGACTAATCATATTGGATTAGGGCCCACCCTAAAAACCTCATTTTAACTTGATTACCTCTGTAAAGATTCTATCTCCTGGTAAGGTCACAGTCAGGTCCTGGGGTCTGGAAATTTTGGGGAATGGTGACATACATTTAACCCATGACAAAGAGAGATGACATGCAAAACACTTAGTAGGGCACAGAATACGTGAGCTATAAATTATGATTATTGTCCCTGCCATAATCCTATCCCTCATCTCCAGCCCTCTTCTGAAATGTGCTGTTTCAGCTTCAATATCCTGTCTGTTCCCCACAGCTTTCTACCATGTCCGTTCCCAGCCTAACCTCTATTTTCTGTTTTCCCTGACCTGAGAATTCAATCCTCATCCCCAAGATGGAAAAGGATGCCTGGGAATGGTGTGACAAAGGTTTAGGTCACTGGGTGTTTGGACCACGTGTCAAGTCTGCTGGTCTGAGCCTAGGTCCTGGCTGGTGACTGAAGCCTATCTCCTGCTTCTATGGTGGTCATCCTCTGGGACTGCTTATCTTAGTCTCTAGAGAAAGATGTGGTTGAGAAATAGAAATAAAATTTGAAGCCTCTTCACTACGTGAACAGACTCCCCTCTTGGCCAAAGGAATCCCAGAGAAACCGTAAAAGCTGGGTACCCATCCAAGACAGAATGGTATGGGGAGCCAGACAGGCCTTCTGGTATCCCCTCCCTCACTGACTGCCGTGGGACTCTTTCCTAAAGGTAAAACAGAAACCAGCCCTTTTTGAAAGCCTGGTCAGCCTCCTCCCTCCTTTTGCAGTTTTGACGCAACTGACCGGCATTCCTTCCTGATAAGGGACCCCTGGCCATGGACTGGTTCTGGCAGGTTTACAGAGGCTGTGCACAGGACGCTTCTGCATCCTTTACTTTTTGACATACAGAGCCTAACTTTACTGCATTTAAAAGTTAAGTCTCCACCCAAAGTGATACCGTTTGTCTCTGTGTCCTTACTCAAATCTCATCTTGAATTGTAATAATCCCCACGTGTCATGGGAGGGACCTGGTGGGAGGTAATTGAATCATGAGGGCAGGTCTTTCTCATGCTGCTCTCATGATGGTGAATAAGTCTCATGAGATCTGATGGTTTAATAAAGGGGAGTTCCCCTGCACATGCTCTCTTGCCTGCTGATATGTAAGATGTGACGTTGCTTCTCCTTCTGCCATGATTGTGAGGCTACCCCAGCCATGTGGAGCTGTAAGTCAATTAAATCTCATTCCTTTATAAATTACCCAGTCTCGGGTATGTCTTTATTGGCAGCATGAGATCAGATTAGTACACAAAGTGAACATGGGATGTATGTACCATGTATGTTTGCTTATTATGCATGCATATAACCCCCCACGTGAATAGTCATAGCTCCTCCTGTAACCCATTGAATATGTGTACTTAGCTAACCCATTTTGCATAAATTACTGTTCTACTCTTACCTCC
This sequence comes from Sapajus apella, assembly GCF_009761245.1. NCBI lineage: Eukaryota > Metazoa > Chordata > Mammalia > Primates > Cebidae > Sapajus > Sapajus apella. The sequence continues at coordinate 6,628,533 of NW_022437002.1, read as the reverse complement.
TTTGTGGTGCCTGCTTTTGGTTTCTACTGGAGGCTACATTTTCCCACCTGTGGGATAGCCAGCCCACAGGCTGTCACCCTTTATAAGAAATAAAGCTCTCCTTTCCAAATTTACGAATCTTGTGGTTCTTCAGTTGATATGGGTAATGGTTAAGAATTTGGATCCCAATATCCCTTGCCTCCCAGCTCATGGATCAGCAAACTCAGCCAGTGGGTGATATTTGGCCCACTGCCTGATTTTTGTACATAAAGTCTTATTGGGACAATTACACTCATTCATTTATGTATATATTGCCTATGATTGCTTTCATGCTCCAAAGGCAGCATTGTATATTTGCATCAGAGATCAACCATATGGCCTGCAAAGCTGAAAATATTTACTATTTGGTTCATTGTGGAAAAAGTTCACTGACCCCTGTCCTAGCTTTATGATCTTGGCAACTAAGTTTACCTTTCTGTACCTTGCTTTCCCATTTATTAATTAGCAGCGGTGATGGTGCCTTCCTTATGGGGGTGTTGTGATGATACATGAAGTGCCGCATAAGCTATTAGTATTATTATTACACAAGGCACAGCCAAACTCCACTGGCCCGGAGCCATGTGCCCTCAGCTGGGGTTGTAACTGGGGCCAAAGGCTTGACTTCACAGCCTTGCTGGAGGAGCTCGGCCTCTCTAAAACTATAGCATCTTCCTGACCTCCCCTGGCAATTTCTATTAATAGTTTGCATAGATGGGCGTGCAGTGTCTCTGGTTTTTATCTCCAGCTGCCCCACACGGGATTTCACACTTGCCTCATTCAACAACTATTTGTTGAGGACCTATGAGATACGCAGAGAGTCTTGAGCTAGGCATTAGCAGGACAGCAGATAAATATGGCTGCATCCCTGCCCTCACATGTGTCGTCCTCCTTCCACTCCTTATGTAATAGGATGCCTGGGAGAGACTCAGACCTTACAATTTCTATAGCTGAAAAACTTAATGTAAAAATTTTGAGCACTTTCTGTCTTTAAGGGTGGAGACTGAAATTTACCTTTGGGGCACACTGTCCCTTTGTTATGGGCAGAACCTTTTGAGTGGGCCCTTGTAGTTATGCAAATAAGAAGCAAGTACTTTCTCTGGTTCTCCAAGACCTAAATACAATTGCTTCAGACTGAGATATTAGGTGTACTGCTTAGTAATGGAAATCAGGTGGGTATTTTAGCAGAATCAAGCCTCTGCAAATTATGTTTCTTTTAGAGAAATGTTGCCTAATTCTGGATGGAGACTGCCCCACGCCTGTAAATTGCCACATTTGTACCTAGTTGGTGAGATTTTTCTGCAGCAGTTGTTCCTAGCTGTAATCTTGGAGAGCCAGCCTCTGGGAAGTATACCGGGGGACTTGTTAAAACGTCCAGTAGTACCGAATATTAAACGCGTTTAATAAAGAGATTTTCCAAACAGGCTTTGTGTGAGCAGCGTGGCTGTTTATTTACCTGGGTGCAGGTGGGCTGAGGCCGGAAAGAGTGTCAGCAAAGGGCGGTGGGATAGGAGTTGGTTTTATAGGTTTGGGGTGGGCAGTGGAAAGTTACAGAGTAAGATCAGTTACAGTGGTGGGGGTAGGAGCAAGGAGGATACATTACCGGAAGTTCAGTTGCAATGGCGGGTGGGATACGGCGTAAGAGTAATTAAGGTGGTAGGGTGGAGCCGAAGGATATTCACAGAGCAAGAAGTTAAGATGGCAGGGTGCGGTGAGGAGTATTTACATTATTGTAAGAACAGTTAAGATGGCAGGGTGGGGTGAGGAGTAGTCACGTTATTATAATAACAGTTAAGATGGCGAGGTGTTTGATTTTCTGTCCTTGTGTCAGTTTGCTGAGAATGATGGATTCCAAGCAGGTGTTGAACAATGAGAATACATGGACACGGGGGGGAGTGTCACACACTAAGGTCTGTGGGGGGCAGGGAACTACGGGAGGGTCAGCGCAGAGGGTGGGGGTGGAGAGTTGGGGAGGGATAACATGGGGAGAAATGCCAGATATACAGCTAGTGCTCGACTTACGACCACGACTGGTTCTGACAGACTGGTCGTAACACGATTTGGTCGTAAGTTGAGTAGGCTATATGCACGCGGAGATGGTAGTGCTGCCGGAAGCTGGTCCGCACTGTCGTACGCCCAGCTGGACAACATTTGCGCTGCCAGACGTGGAGCAGTTGTGCTAGCGATTGTGGTCGTAAAGTTGAATGGTCGTAAGTTGCATAGGTCGTAAGTCGATCAATACCTGTAGGTGATGGGGAGGAAGGCAGCAAACCACATTGCCATGTATGTACCTTTGCAACAATCCTGCATGTTCTTCACATGTACCCCAAAACCTAAAATGCAATATAAAATATATATATGTATATGTATAAAAGACAAAATCTGAAAAAAAGAAAAAGACGGTAAGGTGAGAGGAGAAGCTTAAAGTCCAGGAGAAGCTCTGCTGGGCGATCAGGGATATTGGCCAACGCAGGCAGGGGGTGGGGAGTGATCAGCTGAGGCAGCAGGACTTTAGACTTTCTGGGTCTGGGCTTGCACATAGAGAGCTGACAGGATTCCTGTCAGGTTGCCTCATGATGGACTTGATGCCAGGTCTCTCCCTTGTGGGTGGGTGGGTGGGAGTCAATTTCAGTGGGGGTTCACATTTGGGGATAGGATATGAGGATTTGGGAGGCAGATCTGGACTGCAGAGTGGGAAGGCTGGCCAGCAGCCAGGGAGGGAACCAGTCCAGCAAGAGGTTTTTTAAGGTTGGGGTTGGGTCTGTGGGTTCAGAGAGCGGCCACTTCCAGTAGCAGTTCTAAATCATGTATTCTGTTGTACCTCTCTTTCATGAGTCCTAAACCTTCAGTTTGGGACTGAGGGATGGTGGATTGAGAAAGGTAATAACCCAGGGTTTAAAAGGAACAGCCAGCTTTGAGAGAGAGCCTCAGAAGTGGATGTCAGTGGTGGGTCAGGAGAGAACAGCGGGGCTCGGTAGCCTGAGGATTAGTCTGTTCTCACGCTGCTAATAAAGACATACCCAAGACTGGGTAAATTTATAAAGGAAAGAAGTCTAATTGACTCACAGTTCCATGTAGCTGGGAGGCCTCACAATCATGGAAAAAGGTGAATGAGGAGCAAAGTCACGTCTTACATGGCAGTAGGCAAGAGGGCTTGTGCAGGGTAACTCTCCTTTTAAAGCCATCAGATGTCATGAGACTTACTCATTATCGTGAGAACAGCACTGGAAACACCCGCCCCATGATTCCATTACCTCCCACTGGGTATCTCCCATGACACATGGGAATTATGGGAGCTATAATTTCAAAATGAGATTTGAGTGAGGACACAGTCAAACCATATCACCTGGTGACCTCACCAGAGCCCACAGCAGTAAGCAGACCAGCCAAGGGACTCATTCTGGAGCAGTCAAGGCTGTACCCTTGAAAACTCAGAATTAGCTGGAAGACAGTTTGAAGGGTATATTTCCAGCAGTGAGGAGATGGTCTCATGGAGTATGCAAAAATAGCCACCTGTCACTCTTCATTTCTCTGCCTGTTAAACAAAACCACCTGGTAATGATCTGTACTTCCTTTCATCTTAGAATATTTCACTGTCACCTCCCCTGCCAGTTGACATTTTGGATCTATGTAAATTTAATATCTGTTTGGCCTATTGATATTGGACAGGACAGAGCACACTAAAATAACACCACTTGTTTAGGATAACCAGACACTTTAGTGCTGAGGAGCAGGTGCTGAAAATCCCAGATGTCAAGAGTTCACAACAAGGCGTTAGGAGGGGACTCTCAGGACAAGCATCCCTGAAATAGGGACAATGGTTTTGATGGCAGGTGGCCCTCTTGGTAATTGCTGTCGTGGTGGTGAGAGGGACTTGAAACCAAAGGTAATTGTGCAAAGTTGTGATGGTAGAAGCTGATGCCTCTCTTTTGACCTAAGGATATTCTGAATGTCTACTTTTGAACTCAGCAGGCAACATCTGTCTTCTAGATCCCATGATGGATCATTCGGTAAAATCTCTGGGGCTTCCATGAGCTAGATGCCCCTTCTGTGTCTATTGGTGCTGGTACCAGGAATGATCTCCATGGGGGAAATCCAGCTGTGTGTTCCCACAGGAGGGAACTAGCTGTGTGTAGTGAGGCAGCACATTGGAAGAAAGTCCCCTCTGAGAGGACCTAGATAAGAAATGATCACAGAGAAAAGAGCAAGGAGACACTCTAAGGAGGAAAACACTTAGTGCATGAAACAACTACTTTGCACACCTTTGGAGCCCTTGGAGGCACCATCACCTTTGCAAAGGGCCTGCACCGATCAAAACCTCTTTATTTGGATAATTCAGGTCAATAGCCTGCTTTTACACAACTTGGGGCCAGATGCCTCTTGGTCCATAATGTGTGCCAACTCATACCTGTAGGTGACTTTCATAGATGATCCCTTCCCCTGGACGGGGCTTAGTGCTTGCTCCAAGACTCTGAGTGGCCCCATTCAAGAAGCTCCCCAAAGCATAAGAGGAGAACAAGACTAATGGGCTGCAAGTCACGTGGTTTGGAGAGAGAGGTGGCCTAGTGCAGTAGCTCTCAAGACTGGCTCAGACAGTGAGTCCTGTGCCCCTGAGCTGGGATGCTTGCAATTCTAGAGAAAAGGAAGCTGGGGAGAGCCAAAAGGAAGGTTGACTGGTCTCCTTGGCTCACAGGACTGCTGCAGGGCCAATATCCTTTTTCTGGACACAATGCAGACAGACAGACAGATCCTACAACTTTTCCTTCGAATAGGAATTGAGTTTTCCAAGGAAGGACATTTAATAGGTTTCAGTCAGGAAGCCTGTTACCAATAAAGACTTAACAAAGTTAATTAGACTAAACAGCAATTATCATGTCTCCTCATTGTTCAATTATCTGCTGAACTGGTGTTTCCTGATTAATTTTCTGATTAAAATGTATTAAACTGAAAAGACCAGCAAACAGGCCCTGACAGGCTCCTAAAGAAGGAAGGAGGCTGCAGTTGTCTGTGTGGGGCACCAAGCTCTGGGGCCACTGGGGTTGTCTTTCACCTTCCCAGCTAGGGGCCAAGGGCAGGTTGGAGGGGCCAGTGAGGTGGGAGTGTGATGTCTGTCTACCTGCATCCCCACAGACACACCTATTGCCATCTCCACTTAGAGACCCTCTCCCAAACCTGGACTTCCTCCTATATGGGAATGGCATCTTGGCAAATGGCACCTGCAGGTGGGTGGCAGAAACCTGGGAGCTGCCTTCAGTCTTTCTTGACCCCCTCCTACCATGTCATCACCCCACTCCTTAACCAGCTAAGCATGGTGTATTAGTGCATTCTCACACTGCTATAAAGAATCACCGAGACTGGATAATGTATTAAGGGAAGAGCTTTAATTGACTTACAGTTCTGAATGGCTGGGGAGGCCTTGGGAAACTTACAATCATGGTGGAAGGCAAAGGGGAAGCAAGGTGCGTCTTACACGGCAGCAAGAGAGAGAGAACACACAGGGGAAATCACTGTTTATGAACCATCAGATCTCATGAGAACTCCCTCCCTCTCATGAGAGCAGCTTGGAGGAAACCACCCACATGATCCGGTCACCTCCCACCAGGTCCCTCCCTCAACACATGGCGATTAAAATTCGAGATGAGATTTGGGGGGGACACAGAGCCAAACTATGTCAGATGGATTGTAATCATTTCCTTACAAAAGTCCTCAACTCTCTTCCCAGCAAAACCCCTGTCCTGGCTAACCCTATCTATTGGTCTTCCTGGAATCTGCACCCAGGCCTCTGAGCATTGCTGGAGAAACCCTTGTAACCCCACTGACTGGTCTCACTTTGAATTTGTGCCCACAAACCTCAGATGGGCACCTGAGGCTGCCCAGCAATGTCACAACCTTTCCTCCCTACCTCCCTTTCCCCACTCTGAGAGGGCCAGCAGTCTCTGTCTGCTCAACCACTGCTCCTCCCTCCCTCACTGTCAGCTGATGACCTTGCCTTATACTTCACTGAGCCTTGGAAGCAATCAGACAAGAACTCCTGTGTCTTTCTATCATGAAATTGACAAACCTCCTTCTATTACAACGAAAGACGTGTCCCTACTCTTAACAGAGGCCGACCCCTCCACTCGGGCCCGGATCTTGTTCTTTCTCCCCTTCTCAAGGACTTTGTTCCTGTAAATATCCTTTCTCTTTCCTGCATCATCAGTTTCTCCCGTCTCAACTGGATCATCCCATTAGCATACAAAATGCTGTGGCACCTCTCATCTTTAAAAAAGAAGAAAAGAAAAACTCTCTTTGAACAGCACATATGTACTATAGCTATTCTTTTGAATGTCTCCTACATTTCACAAGCATAAAAGTGTAAAAATAAAAGCTCCTTCCCTTGACCCCATGCCCAGCCCTAGTGTTGTTCATTTTTCATGTGTTCTTCACAATAAAACTTCTCAAAGGACTTGCTTGAATCTATTCCTCTCATTCTCCCCTCTACATACCTGAACTTGGCTCTTGTCTTTACAATGCCACTGAAACTGCTCTTATCATGGCTGACAATGACCTATATGTTGCCTGATGTAATGGTCCTTTCTCTTCTGACCCATTTATCCTGCAAACACATTATTCTCTCCCCCTGGCCTCCTTCACAGCTACTTCTCCTCTACTTGCCCTCCTTGCCCTCTCCTCCTCCTCTACACAATGGCTAGACACTGTGGATTCTGGACCCTTTTTTTCCTCCTCTTTCTGTATTTTTTGTAGGTGATCTCCTAAGACCCATAGCTTTCAACATCTTCTGTAAGTTGAATGACTCATAGCTTTATGTCTTCTGCCTGAACAGCTCCCCGGAGCTCCAGTGTGAATGTCCAACTTAGAACTCAACATTTCCATTTGGATGTTTAAGAAAGGGAAAAGAAGGCCGGGCGCGGTGGCTCACGCCTGTAATCCCAGCACTTTGGGAGGCCGAGGAGAGTGGATCACGAGGTCAAGAGATGGAGACCATCTTGGTCAACATGGTGAAACCCTGTCTCTACTAAAAATACAAAAAAATTAGCTGGGCATAGTGGCACATGCCTGTAATCTCAGCTACTCAGGAGGCTGAGGCAGGAGAATTGCCTGAACCCAGGAGGCAGAGGTTGCCATGAGCCGAGATTGCGCCATTGCACTCCAGCCTGGGTAACAAGAGCGAAACTCCATCTCAAAAAAAAAAAAAAAAAAAGAAAGGGAAAAGAATCCCCCAGATTCTGAGAATGGTTTCTGCATTGACATCCGTCTTCCAGGTCAGTTGATCATCCGACCCTCTGACTGTATCAGGCTCGTGCCACCACTGGGCTGCTCCCATTTCTTGTCTTGTCGGAGTGCTGCCAGAATAAACTGCTTAGGCATCACATGATGTTTAAGATTCATTATTCACCTTTTTTTTTTTTTTTTTGAGATGGAATCTCACTCTGTTGCCTAGGCTGTAGTGCAGTGGTGCGATCTTAGCTCACTGTACCCTCTGCCAACTGGATTCAAGTGATTCTCCTGCCCCAGCCCCCTGAGTAGCTGAGATTACGGGTGCATACCAGTACACCTGGCTAATTTTTGTATTTTTAGTAGAGGTGGGGTTTTATGAGGTGGGGTTTCACCATGTTGGCCAGGCTAGTCATGATCTCCTGAACTTAAGTGATCTGCCCACCTCGGCCTCCCAAAGTGCTGGGATTATAGGCATGAGCCACCATGCTCGGCCTAAGACTCATCTCTGACATGAATTGGTTTGAAAAGGAGAAGTCACCCCTGAGGAAGCTGGTCACATAGGACCACCCCAGAGCCCTGAGCACAACAGTGGGTTTTCTGTGGGTCTCTTTTGGGGTCACTCACTGAGCTGCAGTCAGTGACAAGTCAGCTGTTTGCTGGGACCCTCAACAAGGACAGCTTGTTTCTGCTTTTTGTGGTCCCATCTTCCAGTGGGCTAGCCTGAGTTCCTTCACAGGGCAATCTGTGGTTGGGTCTTACGTTATAAAGGTGATTAGGTGATGACATGAGTCAGTGCCGTTGAAAAAAACGTTTAACGTTACTCCCCTAGAAATGAGAGGCACGGAACAGCATGCCTTACAGGGCCATGGGGGCAAGGATCAGTGGTAGTCAGGAGGCAGAAAGGAGGGAGTGGAAGCCATGCCCTGTACTGAGTTTCTGCAGGAAGGCAAGGCAGGGCAGGGCCGGGCAAACGGCTTAGGATTGGCAGTTTGAATAATTCCAGCGGGCTTTGGAGCACTAAGAGATGTTGCTTGCTGTCTGGTTCTTGGTCCTATGTTGATTTAGGGCAGAGGATTGTCTGGTGTGTGAGAGTTGGAGGAAGGAGGCAGCTGGGGGATGCATGTGGGCCGGTTGGTCTGGATATGAGAGGTGTGCTCACCTACAAGCTGTTAACTGTCCCTAGAAATTAGCTAGAGAGTGTTAGTTTCTCCCCAGCCAGCAAAGCTCCCCAAATATGTCAAAACAGTATAAAACAAAGTAAAAAATATGATGAATATACATGGCAGCAAGAGTGGAAGCTGTGCAGTGTCCTACTTGAGATCTGGCTTTGGAGCTCCCCAGATCACTTCTGCTGCCTTCTCTTGATCAAAGTAATTTCCTAAGGCCAGCTCAGAGTCAAGTGGATGGAGAAATAGACTCCTTCTCTTGATGGGTGAGCAGCCGTACCACATGGCAAGGGAGTGAGCACACAGGGGTTGGAAAGAATTGTAGCCATATTTTGCATCCTACTATAAGCCTCCGGAGTGATGTTTTAAAGGTGGAAATCAAAGGAGATCGCTGTTTTATGTAAAGCCCTCCAGTGCCTTCCTTCCCACCACTATCGAAGCAGGCCCCTCAGGATCTGTCTTTGGCTGGCCTCTCGTTTTGTCTCTCAACCCTATCTTTGTTCACTGCTCTCTGGCCATGCTGATCCTCTATTTTTTAGATGTTCCTAGCTAATTCCAGCCTCAGGGTCTTTCCCTTGTCTGGGGTGCTGTTTCCTAGAACTTTGCATTTTTGGCTCCTGTATCCATTTTTTAGTTCCAGCTCAAGGGTAAGCAACCCAGAGAACCCTTCCTTCACCTGCTAACCAAAGTCACCTTTCCCTAGCTCTATGATGGAAGTCCCTCCATGCATTTTCCTGTGTTGTTTTTCTTGTTATAATAGCTAAGACTTACACAGTGCTTACTATGGGACAGGCATTGTTCTAAGCCCTGAACATCTATAAACTCATTAAATCCTCACAACCACCCTGTGAGGCAGGTTCTACTAATGTCCCCATTTAAGAGATGAGGAAACTGAACCGCAGAAAAATTAAACAACTTGGCCAAGCTCATGGCCTGGCACATTCTTATCATGTTTATTTTTGTTTGCTTGTTTATTTATGTAAGCTCTACCCTCCCCCAGTATAAGTTTCATGGGCATGGAGACATTGGTTCTCTTGTTCTGTGTCTAGAATGCTGCCTCGTACACAGTCAAGGTTCCATAAATATTTGTTGAATAAATGAATGCCCCTTCCAGGCTAATTTGTTGCCAAATCCTGTCTGCCATACTTCCTAAGCATTTCTTAATTTCAGCACCTTTCTCTGTCTGTTTCTACCACATAAGTAAAGATCAGCTCTTACCTGGCCCCTTGGACCATCCCTCATAGACTCAATCGCACTTCCTCCAACCCATGGCTGAGTGAGCAAGCTGAAATAAAACGTTGTGCCACATTCTTTGGCTTATAAACCATTTGTAGCTTTTAATCATCGTCACAGCAAACTGCAAACTCATTAGAACCCATGTGGTCCTTCCGGACTGGGTCCCTCTGCTTCTTTGCCAGATTCCCCGATACCAAACTCTCCACAGCTCCCCACACTTGCAGGCTTCTTCCCACAGCCATGCCCTTGTCTGAGGTACCTTTCCTTTCTCCCTACAGACTCCTATTTTACTTTTGAAACCCAGTTTAAATGGCCCGTGTTCATATACATGGTCACGTAGTTTGTAACTCACTCCTTTACACCACAGAACTCATTTATTCATGCATCCACCCTTTCATTAATTCATTCAGCAAGCATTTACTGGACCCAACCTTCAGAAGTTCAGGCTTGGGGTCAGAGAGTTGTAGTAGTGAATTATTTTTTTTCCCAAGATGAAGTCTCACTCTGATGCCCAGGCTGGAGTGTAGTGACGTGGTCTCGGCTCACTGCAACCTCTGCTTCCCGGGTTCAAGCGATTCTCCTGCCTCAGCCTCCTGGGTAGCTGGGATTACAGGCATGTGCCACCATCCTGGCTAATTTTTGTATTTTTAGTAGAGACATGGTTTTGCCATGTTGGCCAGGTTGGTTTTGAACTCCTGACTTCAAGTGATGCACCTGCCTCGGCCTCCCAAAGTGCTGGGATTACAGGCTTGAGCCACTGTGCCCGGCTGTGAATTTTTTTTTTTTGTACTCGTTCATCTGTATATTTGTTTCCTCCTTCACACTGAAAGCCTCATTTGGTTTTATATCCTTAATGCTGGGCTTAATAAATGTTTGTTGAATAAATAAAGATAATGATGAAACAAACAAGCACAGACTGTTAAGGGAGAACTTGAAGCAGCCCTCACTCAAGCTGAGAGGATCAGGGAAGGCTTCCTGGGAGAGGTGACTTCTGAGCTGAAATTTACTCATTTCTTGCCTTTCTCTCCAAAATTGTGAGCATCCGAAGGGCAAGGATTCTGTCTTATTCACATGTTTGTCTGGGCTAGCATATAACATAATGCTTGGTATGCATTAATTAAATCAAGAAATTTTTTTCAGGCTGAGTGTGCGGGGACTCATGCCTGTAAATCCTAGCACTTTGGGAGGCCGAGGTGGGCAGATGACTCGAGGCCAGGAGTTGGAGACCAGTCTGGCCACTATGGCAAAACCTCACCTCTACTAAAAATACAAATATTAGCTGGGTGTGGTGGCACACGCCTGTAATCCTAGCTACTCGGGAGGCTGAGGTTGCTGTGAGCCTAGATTGTGCCATTGCACTCTGGCCTGGGCAACAGAGAGAGTGCAAAAAATTTTTTTTCAACTTTTAAAAATTGTAGTAAAATATGCAGAATAAAATTTATCATCTTAGGTGTATGGTTCAGTAGTATTAAATACGTTCATTTTTGTGCAACCAACTTCACCCTCCAATTTCCAGAATGCTCTTTCATCTTGCAAAACAAGAAATATTTGTGAATGCATGTCAAATATCTTTTTCCTTGCTCCCCATTCCTGCATGCCTCCCCCACGTTTAGTTTTGGAGACATTCCAGTGATTCTGTTCACCCACAGCTAGCACCTCTTGTTTAAAGTGAGGCTTGGCCACAGCATACACAACCAGCCAACAAAATGTAGATAGAATAAGTACCAGGAATGCTCAGACTTAGATTGGAACTACAGGTCACCTTGCCTTCCGGCTCTTCATAAGGATGTTCCTTTACCCCCAGACCTGGGAGAGCTTTTTCAGCTCTGCCACTGCATTGGAATTCTAAATCGGTGCCTGACATCTGAGCCTAAGGGTTCTAACTGGGACCTGGAGGCTGATTAGTTGCATGCTCAACCCTTCACCTACTTCCTTTCTCTCTTGTGTTAACTCCGTAGGCATCTGTCTCACCCCCCCAGATTACAAGCTCCTTTGAGGCCAGAGATCATACCTTAGGCATGTTTGTATTCCCCACAGTGCCTGCCACATTGCAGGCAGGCATCAATAAAGGGTTGTTAAATAAATAAAGAAATAACCCACACTGAACGTTTTATCCTAATTAACTCCTTGGAAGTAGTTCCCTTAGGATGAATTCAATATGTGGTTTCTCCCATCTTCTAAAAGCCTCACCCTTTATCTACGGCAAATTATGGTCATGCTGGTTTCTACACCATTGGTCTTCTCCATAAACTGCCTGTGCAGGTCTCTCCATTGAAACGGCAATGTACCCCAGAGGCTTCCTCTCCTAGTTTGATTCCTAGGCATGTAGGTTTGGTCTTACTGACTCCTGGAAATAATATTGGGACGTAGCTGAGATATGTTTGTGTCATGGCTGTAGGCTAGGAACCCAAGACCACCTGAGGGTGTTCTATGCACAGAACCTAATGTGGTGTAGGAATCAGTAACCTTGGCCACGAGGGGCCATTTTTGCTTTACCTGTGTTGTCATCCATGGCCTAAAACGTTTTGGTCTGTATCATCTTCTTCCACCCTAAAGCTTGGAACTAAATCTCAACTTGTACCATTTCAGTGGGAGAACGGATTAGCCCAAAGCTTCAATGTTCGTTAACAGAACCAGAAGAAGGGCCAAGAGGGTTTACCTCCATGCCTAGAGCTGGGTTGGCTTAGATAACCCACCAAGATTTTTTTCTCCCCAGAAGTTCCTTTGACCTCTCTTACCTAGTCCCGTGGGAGAAGAGAGAACGTCCATAAAATGGCCACACCCATGTTTGCTGGGCCCCTTTGGAATCCTGTTCATTGAGACTGTGGTCCAATATGCTAGCCCCGCAATGAGTACTGGAGAGCACACCTCTCCTTCAGAAGTCGGGGACAGGATGGATAGGATGGTACAGGTTCCTTGCTCTTTCCCTAGAACCCAGTGTCCTCATTCCAGCCATCTCCAGGCTCTCAGCCCTATTCAGATCTGGGGAAGGGGAAATTTAAGGAGCCCCTTTTTAAGATTTAGTACCTCAAGGACTCAGTCCAATCTTGAATAGAAGCCATCTGCTTAATCCTGAAACCAAGCCCTAACTTTGTACCCCTGATATCTGGGGCCGATTTTGTGTCCCTCCCTCCCCACCTTATGCTCTGACCTTGTACTTTAGTCCTGCTAATATCAGGGCCTTACTTGGTTCAGGCCACTCTTGTACGTTTGAGATGCTGTCTTTGAGCTCAGGGCCCTGGGACCTTATGCTTCCTCACTCCCTGCCACATTCTTTGTATCTGCCTGTTTCACTCACCTGCAGAAACACCTATTGTCTCCTAAACTTTCTTGTGGCTGAACTTGCTTGGACAACTGTTCATTTGTCGACTACTTGTTAATGCTTGCCTTGATCCTGGGGCGACACTGACATGGATTGATTTATTTCAATCAGCTTCCGCTGGGCTCAGCTTCCAGCCCTTGCCTCATCCCAGCTTGTGTGCTAGGTCCTCAGGCTCTAGGATTTCCTGGTCCCTCTTAAACCTCTGCTTCTGAGTTCCAAGCTCCTCTTTTGATTGATCTTGCATGAAATCTAACTAGGTTTAGACAAAACTGCTTTACTCCTGATCATCACTGTGCTGTTTAGTGTCACCCGAAAGCAGCTTAAAATAATGAAAAGCTTTGTTTTTTCAGCATTATTGATTTACTATCAATCATTAGTCCCCAAAGAGAAGACACTTGAAAGTGGACTCAGACCAAACTATAATAGGAGAGGATGGTAATGGGCCCATGTTAAATGGAATAAAATACGATTGAATGCTGTTATTTTGAATTTATGTCTAAATAACCTAATTGAATTTTTAGATGATCTGGATATATTTGCTCCTGACACAGCAGTTCTGGAGACAAACACGTTTTTTTTTTTTGTTGAAGACTGGTTTGGCAAGTATAATTAAGGTTTAAGAAATGATTACTTCATCCACTCATGCATTCATTCATTAATTCATTCACACATGCATGCATTCATTTATGCATTTGTTCATGCTCCCAAACACCTCTTGAGTGCCCAGCATGTCCCAGACCCTGGGGCAGGTGTTAGAGGTTAAGAGATAAAAAAACAGGGTCTCAAGTTCAAGGAACAACTTTTCTAGAAGAAGAGGTAGATTATTACAATGCAACAGGTATGGTAGCTTGCCTCCAAGAGAGCCCCCAGTTGTCCCCGGCTCTTGGGATTCATGCCCTGGTGTGTTTTCCTTCCCTTGCATGTGGGCTGGACCTGGCAAATCACTTCTAACAAACAAAATACTGTGAAAGTCGTGAGATGTCTCTTCCAAGATTAGGTTATAAAAAGACTCTCTGGCCTCTGTCCTGGGCTGCCCTCTTACTCGCTGGCTCATTTGTTTCTGCGAAGCCCAGCAGGCCAAACCTGTGGCCCTGTTGTGAGTTCTTCTGTGGAGAGGTCCATATGGCAAGAAAGAAACTGCTATGTCCAGGTGACAGTCAGTGAGGACCTGAGGCCTGCCAACAGCCATGTGAATGAGCTTGGAAGTGGATCCCTCCTCTCTTTGATTGCAGTATCATGAGGGACTTTGAGCCAGATGGTCTGAGCTAAGTCACACCTGAATTCCTGACACACAGAAACTGTGAGATAATAAATATTTGTCGTTTTAAGCCACTAAGTTTTGGCGTGATTTGTTACACAGCAATAGATGACTAACACAACACGACACTTTGCTGGAAAGATGAACCATGCACTGCAGACGTAGAGGGGCAGGGGTGGTCAAATCTGCATGGAGAAGTTGGGCAAGGTGTCCCCAAGGAGGGTATGATCCTCTAGCTGGGGAAGGTGGCTATAGATAATTAGTGGTGATCATCCTCCCTTTCCCTCTCCTCTTATCACCATGGAACAATCTTCAGGCCCATCCCCTAGGATCCACACCTGGCAAAGAATCTGCACCATGTTGCTCTATAGCGCTGGGCTAATGCACTGTTGGTAATGGACTAAAAGAGATGCTGGTGGCTCCCTTCTGCTCCCTACACTTCTCTTTCAGACACAGTTGGCTGGCTCTGTCTTGACTATCTCCTCTGGATTACTGGGTCTCAGTCTAGCTGCCTTTTCCCCCAAAAGAGGCCTCCTCTGACACCCCATCTTGTATTTGCAAAGTCTCCATTCAGCATAGCTCAGCACACCTCCCTGTGCCCTCATCAATTAAAAATGACACAAAAGTAAAGGAGACACACAGCTCTTTGAAAATACTTCCAGATCCAAATTTTTTAATGAAGACAGAATATAAAGAGCTTGTCTTATCTCTCCGATGTGACTCCCATGTGCTGTAATCAAGCAGAATTAATTAAATGCAATCAAGTGGCGAGTTGGCATAGGGGTCTGCGGCATGAGTCTTTCATCTTAGCCACAAGAATGCTGTTCTTGAGGGGGAGGGGTGGCAGGCAGAGAGTTGAGTGAGCCCCTTGCTAGAGGGAAAACCAGCTCACCTAGCAAGTGTGCAATGCCAGGGCATGGCCCATGCTGCTGGAGGGAGCTTAGTGCAACCCAAAGAGGTGTTTCCACATTGTACATGAAGAGTCTAGTTCAGGGCTTCTTAACCTCTCAACCTATGGGTATTTGGGGTTGGATACTTCTTTGTGGTAGGAGCTGTTCTGTGCATTATAGGATGTTTTGCAGTATCCCTGGCATCTACCCACTAGATGCCAGTAGCAACCCCTGCCCAATAGCAACAACTAAAAATGTCTCAAACATTACCAAATAGTCCCCAGAGTTGGGAGTGGGGAGTAAAATTGCCCACCATTGAGAACTGCTGGCGCAGACTGGAGTTTCCTTAAATAAAGGTGTACCTGGACTAGGACACCTTTCAGTCGCTGTGGCCCCCTGGGACACTTGGGTACCTTAAAGATGACAATGGCCCTCTAGCTTGCAGTAAGTTGGAAAATGTTATTGTGCCATTGGGCCAAAGAGCCAACCACAGGGCGACAGGCAATGTGAAGCCCTGAGTCTAAAGGGGAATGATTCTTCCCAAGACTTACATAGGATGCAAGAAATTCCTCCATGAGACAATATTTTACAACCATTGCCAAGTACTGCACAATCCCTCCTAATAGCCGCCTCCTCATACTGTGACGTTTCCCAGTACAGAGTGACAGATGGGGAGGGAAAGGGGTTGTGGTCATGGGATATCAGAGGATTTTCATCTCTAATTTGGTGATGGTTTTCCTCACTGGTCCCCTCTGTCTCTTTGCTTACAAATATCAAATAGAATCTTGGAATCTTTGTCTCTTGTCATACTCAAAGGATATGAGCTCTGCTAGGCTTTTCAACAAGAGCGTGACTTAAACAGCCCTGTCTTGGTCCAGCAACAATGATTAGGGGAATGATATCATATCCTATATAACAACCAGGAGGAAAGTGAAAGGCATGCTAAGGTACCATGGGAGTGCCAGCTTTTACCCAGAGGCCCCATTTATTAGATAAAGAAGGACAGAGTTGAAAGATTGCTTAATGCGGGGTGGCATAGGTTGAAGCATTGCTGGGTCCTAAAGAGCAAAGGAGGAGGAGTTTCTGCCCACGCTTCTTTGTGCAGTGTAAGGAGAGAGTCCATTAGAGCACCCCTCTTCCCATGATTATCTGTCTTTTTCAGCCTCCCTCTTGGACTGGATGCCTGCAGAATCGGGGAGGTGTGGGGCTGTCCTTCCAGGGTATCCACAGAAGGAATGGGTGAACTTCAAAGGTGGCCGGGAGACAGAGCGTGTCTAGAACCCCTGTTATGGGCCAGGCACAGTGCTCATATTTCATTTGCTCAAGCAGCCCTGAGAGAGAAATAGCATTATGTTCTTTACAGTGAAGGAAGCTGAAGCAACTAGAAAGTGGCAGACCCAGGATTCAAACCCAGTCTGCTGACTCCAAAGTTTATGATCTTTCCCCTCTATCACCTGCTTTCCTTAAGCTCATAAAACAGACTTAAGGATGTGGGTCTCAGAGCATTGAGGTCAAGGGCTGCTGATGGGCAGGATCCCAATTCCAGAGGAAGCGGGGACAGAAGTGTACCTCAGGCTCTGGTCTACTTCTGCTCCCTCCTGAGTCTCCCTGGGGGTCACGGCTTCACTGCAAAACTGGGGTACAGCTTAAAGAACAAATTGACAGGCACCTTTGCCCTTCCTGTCACCTCCATGGGCCACACTGCCATTCCTCATCTGCCACTCTTATTTTCAGAGAGTTTTTCTGTCCAAGCGTTACCTCCAACTCGCCCTTCTTTGGTCAAGTCCCAAAAAGGTGCCTTCACATCCTAACCCAGAACGTGTGAATTTGACTTTATTTGGAAAAAGGGTCTTTGCAGATGGCACTAAGTGAAGGCTGTCACGATGAGGTCATCTTAGACTATCTGAGTGGGCCTTAAATCCAATGATAAGTGACTCTATAAGACACAAAAGAGGAGAATGCTGGAAGAGAAGAGAAAAAGGCCATATGGAGATGGAGCAGAGATTGTAGTGATGCAGCCACAGCCCCAAAATGCTGACAGTCTCTGGAAGCTGGAAAGGGCGAGGAAGTTCTCTTTTCTAGGGTGTTTGAAGGGAGCGTAGCCCTGCTGACAGCTCCATCTCAGGCTTCTGGCCTCCAGAACGGGGCAAACACAAGTTTTAAGCTACCAAATGGCTTATGTGTCACAGCCAACCCAAGAAATGAATATAGGTTCCCAGGATTAAATATGAGGTCATTATAATTTGCTACTGCTCCATCTGCCTGCACTGATGTGATGCCTGGTGCATTTGTGGCCTCCTCCCCGAGTTGGAACAAGGGGAAAGAGGATGACTCCGAGGCACTTGAAAGCCATTCACTGCCAGGAAGCACAGAGTATAAGCTATATGCAGCTAGAGAGGGAGCCTGTGGCTTGATCCCAAAGGGCCTTAAAGCCATGTTAAAGATTTGGAATTCATCTCTAGAATCTTGAGATGCTCCTGCAGGTTTTAAGGTGCATAATGAATCAATGAATGTGTGTTTTAGAAGGCACACACTGGGTGCTAGATGGGAGACAGATTAGAGAGGGCAAGATCCCTACTTGCCTCCGTCCAGCTTTGCTCTTCACCTCTAACTCCAAGTGACAGCCCCTAGGTGGGCTGTCTCTGCTTGGTCAAGGGGACACGCTTGGGAGAAGAGTTAGCTAGCTGGAGGAAGTCAGGCCCAGAGGGATGGACTGTTGAAGCTCTTCAGGCACTAACCTTATTCGTCACCAAGGTCTCTCAGCTAGTAGTCTGTTTTCACAAAAGTCATCACGAGAATTGTTTTCTTTAAAAAAAATCAGGTCAGCTAAATCAAGCATCTTCCTCAGTATCATGGAGAGGCTGGAGGTTAGACTTCAAAACCATCCCTGGCTTAATGACTTTGGGATCCTGGGGCCCCTCCATGCTGCAGAAAGACAATTAACCAATGTGGGTGACTTTCGTTCTGCTTGTGTTGACAACTGGAAACAGAAGCAGCTTCTGGGTCTGGGGCAGGAAACAGAACTGAGTCAATACTTCAGTTTGCCTTGAGAATAAAAACAGAATGATAGGGCTGAATGGGGCTCCCACTGCCTCTCACTTCCTCAGATCTTACACTGTGTTCCTCTGCCATGGCTCCAAGTTCAGTTTCTCGTCACTTGTCACCTGAGTCACCCTGCCTCACACCTGATCTTCTGTCTTTTCTCCCTTTGTCACCCATCTTGTATATCAGCTATGGGAAGCTCTCTCTCAGGCATCAGGTAATCACGATTCCAACACACATCCTATTGCCTATGGGTCCAAGCCTAAAGCCTTTAGCCTGATGTTCAGTCTCATCCTTCACTCTTTGTCTTTGGCTCTCTGCTTTCCTACAGCCGCTGGAGCTGACACTGTGCCAGAGCTTGTCCAGGACCTGCTTATTTCCATGATTGTCTTTATTGTGTGTCTCCGCTTGGGACACCTTCCTGTTTCATCTCCGTTCAAGCTTTGAGAGACTTTTTAGTATATTCATTAAGTGTGTAGCCCTGGAATCAGACTTTTTGAGTTCACATTCTGCCTCTGTCACTTACATGAAATAAAATATATAAGCTCTTGGCTCAGACCCTGACATAAAGTAAGTGTTCAATAGCATGTGCTTGACAGTATTATTTCTCCCGCACATCAGTTCTGTTGAATCCCAGTGTTCACTTCTCTCAGGAAGTCTTTCCTGTGTAACATTAGCCTGGACCTCCCTGACCCTGCTCACTCACAGGCAATAAAACCTCCCCTGGAAGCTCAAATCAGGGTAGGGGTCCTTTCAGCATGTATGACCCATGGATGGGTCTGGAATGACTAGCACTTTCTGATTCTCTTTGGTCTAGTACATATTGGTGAGCCTCCACTGAACTGCTCTGAATCAAAGCTTTCTCTTCACATCATTCATGGACCACCTATCCACCCACCATCCATCCGTCCACTCAGTCATTCAGCGATAGTCTGAACACTTATTATGTGCCAGGAACTGTGCTAGGTGTTGGGTATACAATGGAGGACAAGGCAGGCTGCCCCACCTTCATGAAGTCACTGTCAGTAGGGAGACAGACACTCAACTAGGCAAATATGCCACAGAGAGACCAGTGTTCTGATGAGGGAAGCACAAGCTGCTGAGACAACCTGAAAGCGCTAAGGAGAAGCGCTGCCAGCCTGTCTTAGAAGATCCTTGGAAGTGATCCAAAGGAAGCAAGTCTAAGCTGAGACCCAAAGAATAAGAAAAATGTTAGCCAGGTGGAAGAAAATTGCTGGTGAGGAGTGTTTCAGTTGAGGAAACTGTGTGAAAAGACAGAGGTGAGAGGGGTATGGCATAGTGGAAAGTTGGGTGGGGGGTGTGTGTGTGCACATGCACTGTGCAAGTGTGTGCATGGGTGCATGTTGGAGGTGAAGGTGAGATGAGGCGGGAGAGGTGGACAGGGGCCAGGGTATGCCGGGGCCTACACACCATGTGAAAGAGTTTTGACTTGCACATCACAGGCATGGAATAAATGAGAAAGTGATCGGGAGTTTCAGAGGGGGAATGGCATGATTAGAGTTATAATTTAGGAAAACCACACTGGCTGCAGTGTGGAGAATGGAGGGAGGTTGGTTTGTGAGACTCCATGGCAAAGTCTGCCTCAGTTCTTTCCCCAGCAACTGGGCTCCTGCGTGGGCTTGAGCTCCAGCTGAGACCCTACTGCCCTGGGTGGTGGCTAGATCCCCTCTTGATCTGTCCCTAATGCTGTGAGCAGGTCCTGTTGACTCAGGTTCTGCTCACAATGGACAGGTGACTTCCAACCAGGATCCTGTCACTCCAGGTATGGTCTCTGTGTAGAGGGGACACATGTTCACATGATTGGGTCTCTTGCATTCTGATATACTTGACTACTGGTCTGGGCCAAGCTTGAGACGGCTGTCTATCTTTGGGCAATACAGTTTGGACCTTTGGCTATCACTTCTTGTGTAGTGGCATTCACTCATTTGTCTCAAGCATTTACCAGTTATCTGTTATGTCCCCAGTGCTATGCTAGGTACACGGTACCCGGTGGTAAGCAAAGCCAAAATGTTTCAGTGCTCATGGCATTGTGAGAGATGGCTCTTAAATAAAATAAATAGAAATTGTTCTAACTGAAATTAAAGAAAAGAGTAAGGTTCTGTGAGGGTGACAGAGGGAATGTGCTTCAGGTTGGATGGTGCGTCCTGCATCTCTATTCTCCTCCTCCGGGTCCTTCCTCCACTCTGGTCTCTGCCCTGGTGGACTGACCTGGCTGGTCCACATCAGTGGGTTCTCTTGTGTCTGGCTTCTAACAGGGTTCAACCAAAGGGGCTGGTCAGTCAGAGATTAGAGGGTGAGAAGGGAGTGAGGTTGGGGTATTTATTCCCCTAGCTTTCTTCCCGCCCGGATACTCTGTCCTGCTCCTTCATCCTTCTGGGCTAGGGGCGTTTCTGCCCTCTCCCTGGCTGTACCCCTTTGCTTCGCTTCATGCCTGTATGCATAGTCCTTTTAGAAACCTCCTTGAATTATCCTAATGTGAATGTGCCATTGTTTCCTGCCAGGACCCTGATGGATACAGATGGCAATAGAAAGCCTCTCTGAGGAAGTGACATTTAAGCTAGACTTTCGGGATGAGCGGGAGCCAGCCATGTGAAGAACGGGGGAGGAGAGACACTCCAGGCAGGAGGAAGTCGCGTGTGAAAACTCTGAGGTGGAAAGAGCTTGCTGTTGTGTTCAAGGAATGGAGAGAAGGGCAGTGTGTCTAGAGCGCAGAGCTCAGGAGAAACAGCATGAGATGAGATTTTCTGAATTTCATCCTGATCACACAGCACACAGCAGAGGAAGTGGTTGGCTGGCCCTCTCGGTCACCTCTCTCCTCATACTGGCCCTTAGGAGAGATAAAAAATACTGATAATTAATGCTGATTGAGCACTTACTGTGTTTCAGGCATTGTTTTAAATAAATAAATAAAACATTTCTATTAAGTAAACCTTAATTGTTCTCACTGCAATTAAAGGAAAGAATAAGGTTCTGTGAGGATGATAGCGGCAATGTGCTTTAGATTAGATGGTACTCTCGGCATCTCCATTCTGCTCCTCCAGGCCACTTTTCCACTCTGGTCTCTGCCCTGGTGGGCTGATCTTGATGGTCCACGTCAGTGGGCTCTCCTTTGTCTGGCTTCTAGTAGGATTCAACCAAAGAGTGGGGGAGGGTCAGCAGGAGAATGGTTTGCATGCATTGATTCATTTAATCCTTCAATAACCCCAAGAGGAAGGTATTCTTAGCATACACATTTTACAGATAAAGAAACTGAGGTTCAGCGAGATTGAGTAACTTATCCAAATTCCACAGCTTCGAAGTGGAAGAGCTGGGACTCGAAATCATGTAGTCTGGAGTCAGGGTGCTACCCCTAGTCACCTGCTATAAATACGTTTGCTGAGTCCTCAGTCCCCACTAGTTCTTATCTTGCATGCCTCAAACATGCAGTGATTTCCTATATTTATCAATCATCTCTAGTGGTTTCCTATACTTGTCCATTGTTTAATAAATTATGCATTTTTTTTCTGTCTTCTCAAATGTATCATAGACTTCTCAAAGACCTAGACAGATTCTTTGAATTCTCCACTACCTGTAGAATCTTGCAAAGTGGTGAGCACACAAAAAAGTACTCAATCAATGCTTTTTGGATTCTCAATTTAAATTAGACAGTGGGTATGAAGTAATAGTGCCTGGGAAGTAGAAGGTGTTTAGCAGATGGAACCTGTCACTGGTGCTTACAAGGAAGGAAGGAAGAAGGAAGAAAAGTTAGTTTCCTTGGCAATCAAACATGAGATTGTTGGCTGGTCATACTAGGTCATCTCCTTGGAACCCACAGTCCAGGATCTTGTCTTAATCTAGGGCACTAAAGAGTAAATTAGGGGAGAACAGGATTGTTTTCCTAGATGTCAACTTAAAGTCATCATTTTTCTTTCAATAATCCAATTTATATCTACAGGTTTTGGGATCTTATTTATATTTTCAGCTGCGTCTCCTCTTCGGATGATGACTTCGTAAATTCATTCCCTGCTGTGAAGGAGCACTTCCTTTTATTGATCCTGAATTTACCTCCCGCAAGTTTCAAGTTTCAAGATTCCTTCCCTCCCTTCTCTTTATCTTTCCCTGGAACAAGAACCTGGGAATAGGTGAGCAATTCCCTGTGCTTTACTGCACCCTATGCCTACCTATTCTTCATCCCAAGAGACCTAGTGGTTTTCTCTGTTCTCACTTTCCTCCAGACTTTTCCTTTCATCTCTTCTTGGTACAGTGAAGACAGTAGAATGGACTTCCAAAAAGAACCTTCCTAAAAATGAAGGTAACCTGGACAGAAAAGAAGCAGAATGTACACACATTGTTGGCGCTGTTTGGTGGTCCAAGCTTAAGCCCCTTCATTGAAGCAGAGAAGCACCTCCTGATCCCTGGTTCCCAGGCACCAAGAACACCATGCTTATCTTTCAAGTGGTTGGTTTGCTCTCCACACGATTTTCCTGCCTGTCCTTTGGCCAGGTACTTGCCAGGGATCTTATTGTTTCCTTGTGTAGCAAAAGCTCACCAGCCATCTTGCCTCATAAGAGAGAGATTTTGAGAGAGAAGACATTTTATGTTGATGATTTTGATGCTACTGGGACATAGTGGCTATGTAAAAAAATTATTTTTAATGTCAAAATATTGTATATTTTAGATGTCTTTGAGCTTCTCTGCCCATTCATCTCCTCGCTTCTAGGAACTGTGCTCCTTTCCTGACTCTTACTTCATCTGACTTCTACTCCTAGGCCAACTGTCTACCCTGTAAAATCAGCCAAGAGTGTGGGATGAGGAAGGGGGAGTCACGGGGTGAGGCTGCCCCTTCTAGAGGATGTGGGTAGGATAGGCAATGAATAAGTCTTTGTGTGTGTGTGTTTGTGTGTGTGTGTGTGTGTGTGTGTGTGTGTGTGTGAGTTTCACACATTACTTGGTTAAAAGAACAGAAGAAAGGCCAACTTTATTGTTTGGTCACATGAAGATGCCATTGGCATCTAAATGATCGTGCCCAAGTACCCACATCAGAATATTGTTGTTCATCATGGAACCGTGATTCTCAACCCCTGGCTGCACATTAGATTTTGTGGGAGCCTTTATAAAAACAAAGGAAGCCATGCCCGTGCCTGCCTCCTTTCTGCTCCTGTTCCCCTGCCCTCTGCCTCTAATCCAAGTAAATCACAATTACTTTTGAAAACTCCCAGAGGATTCTAAATCACAGTTACAGAAAAGAACCACTGTCCTGATCACACATACAGCCACTCAACACCCACACACTGTCTCTCAATCTGTCTTTTCCACAGCTCCAGTGATAGTCAATGGGTGGGGCTGAGAAGCCACACTGAAGATTTGTCCAGAAGAATATTGATTTTGGGGCACTGATCAATGAACTCTGTATTATCACAGATTTTTAAACTATAAAATTACCTTATTGTATTTTTAGTATCGAGTTCCATTTTCTAGTCTCAGGAGCATGCCTGGTTTATGACTGAGTTATAGGGCTCACTAAAACTTATTTATTAATACACGGATTTATTCATTCATTCATTCATCTATTCACTCAATCACTCATCCACCAATTTACTTATTCACTCTCCCACTCACTCATGTATCCACCTGTCTATTTATTTACCTATTGGTTCATTCACTAAGTCATTCATTTCTCCTGTTTATTGTTCATTAGTCCATCCATGTACCGTCATCCCACCCACTCATTCATCTATCCATTCACTTTCTTGGTCATTCATTCAATCATGGTTTATTTATTCACTTTTCAGACATTTTCTGACACTTTATACATGAAGGCTCCTGAGCTTAGCTCTGAGAAACACAAATGAATTACACTCACAATAAGGTTGCATTTGGAGGCTGAACTTATTTATCCTCTGGGGCCAGAGAAGCCTGGCCTTTTGCTCTCTTTTGTGATTAGACGCAGTGAATTTTGGTGGAAAACACTTCGCTATCCTAGTGAAAAATCTTTACAGTCTGGGGACTCTCCCAGGACAGAACCAGAAGGCTTCCTTTGGACAGAGGAAGTTGCTCTGCAGTGCTAGCTGGTGGAGGGGAATGGGAGAAGATGGGAGTGATCTGATGTTCCCAGTTTAGGAAAAATCAGCTGCTTAGAGCGATACCTTCTTACAATAAAGTTTTCTTTTGAATAGGAAGAAGGAAAACAGGGAAAAATATAATAAAAAAGGACGAAAATGGGCTAAAAATGGCACAATGAAAGGAAAATAGAGAAAAGATAAAAGCAAATTGCTGTAGTGAATATAGCATATAAAATAAACAAATACCCACCCTCAAGAGACCAGTGAGTCCTGATGGGTGAGTTAAGCGTGAGAAACCTGGGGCAGGTGAGGGACAAGCTTGACTATCTTCTAGGAGGGCCAACTTGTACATTGGGGTTCCCTTCAATGTTCTGTGGTTAGAGATTCTGGCTGAGAGTTCTTCAGATAAAGGTCCAAACTCTTAATTCATATGTTTCACAGAGAAGTTCATTCATTCATTCATTCATTCATTCATTCTACAGATATTTACAGAGTGTGTGGCCCACTGCCTCCTTGCAGTTTACCATGCAGTGGGGAAGACAGGCACTTGGACAGGTAGTTACGTGTAGGGGTGATGGATACCATGAGGAGGAAGTACAGGGAGCTATGGGAATGTCTAATGGGAGAAAACAATCTAAGGAGTCAGGGAAGTTTCCTGGAAAAAGTGGAGATCTAAATGGCGACTTGAAGGTGGATGTGTGTTGCATAGTGAGGAAAAAAATGTGTGAGGGTATGGGAAGGCATGGAATGAAAGCTACCCTTTGTGGCTGGTATGCATGCTACAAGGGAAGACGGGCAAGAAAAAAGGCAACAACTAGAGTGTCCTTCATCCAACAAACCATCACTAAGCATCTACTTCTGTACACTCCAGAGCTAGGAGTATAGAATGTAAGGACAAGGGAACACAGTTTCTGTCTTCAGAAGCACCAGTTGTTCAGGGAGCTCAAATGGAATGGAGAGCAAAGGAAGGGTTAAGGGAAAATTGTTGAGGTTGCCATCCCTGCCAACACACTGACTTTGATGCACGACTCCCCGCTGTGGTTGAGGGAAGCACAACTTGCTTTGCTTCTTGGGCGTATTTTGCCTGAGTGGAAATGTCTCAACACTAGACTTTTCCAGCCAAAGTGTTTTCTAACAAGCAGCTAACTGGGCCATGCCACTGCATGCTGATTTTGTTAAAAGAGGGAGTAGCAGGAGGAGGACTGGGGACAGGGGACAGAGTCAAGTTGTCCAGATCATCTACATGGGCAGTAGAGCCTGGCAGGGCTGATATCACCAGAAGTGGCCATATGGAGACGTGGAAGGATTTCTGGGGTGTTTGAATGTTGAAGTATATGCAAAGTTGAGGTGCCACCAGGAAAAACCAGGTGGCCTGTTTTCCCCAAGGCCTTACAAGGTGGTATTTTTCTTGGTGAGTTCACCCATGCCCAGGCTTCAGTCTAGCCTTATATAAACAGTTTGGTCCATGCCCCAGAATTGATCAAACTCAGGAATGAATACCAATGTACTTACACCAGTGGACTTCATAAGGGTCTGACATGCAACATCAGAATGTCTTGAAAAATATTACCATTTGGGGGAATGGAATGGCTACTCATGTCCTCCAAATACAGAGCATTCTCTCTTTGTGGCCATGCCAAATGAGTAGTTAAATTACAGTCAGAAGGTGTTTTCATGCATCAGTCGGGGTTTAATGCTGGATGCAGGAACTCTGGATATTTGAAGAAGAAAGAGATTTATTTATGATGAGGAATTAGGTGCTTCCAAAATAGCTAAATGGGTTGGAGGACAGATTCTAAGCTGGGCCTCCAGGAATAATTCCTAGTAGGAGGGATCCATTTGGGGAGCTGTTACCTTTGACGTAATCTGGATAGCAAGAGATCAGGAGGTTGACCCTGAAATATAATTGAGGTCAAATGTACAAAGCTATCGCTGTGATCCAGGGCTGAGGAGTCTGCCCATGGCACCACCACAATTGCCTGGATGCTGAAACATGAAGTCTGATGAAAGCCTCCTGATATTTCTACTCCCTTGCTTGTGAAAAGGAAAATAGCCCCTGCCTCACTTTTCCCTGCAAAATTTCACCGAAGTACATTTGAATGATGAAACCTATTTCTCACCCAGAACTCAATCACTCAATCTCCAAGAGAGTCTTGGATATATAGATTAAAGAAATATATATTTCCAGGATAGGAGTACTCAGTAGAAGGAGGTGGGAGTGGATACTGAAAGCCAGTTGACCATTGCCATCACTCCTAGAACATGCGCAATTAGAACGAGAGGATTTAATTACACAGTGTGAAAGCTGGACAGTGTGAAGCCATGATACCCTGAATAATCAACCCATACATTTGCCGCAAGTATGTTGTAGGAAACCGAAGGGGTCAAGGCCATGGTCCATGGTGACCTGAATCCTCAGAGCTGGGATGGACACTCCAGTGGTTCTCCAAGTACCGCTTGTTCTGTGCCTGTGGCTGATCACTTCTTATTTTGATTCACAAATCATTTCTCTAGCTATAACACTCCTGCCACATATTTTACATGACTTCGCTGATCTCAGAAAATATGTGTGGATTTATTTGTGCCATTTTGTTGAAGAAGTATGACTCGTGAGGTGCAGTCCTAAAGCAATTTTATTCTTGTCTCCCATGGTCCCAGTTAAAATACATTCTATGGGCCTAGTTCTTCTCTTGTCTCTGGATAAAAACCCAACTGGGCTCTTAACATCTATGGTTGTTACTATGTAATAAAAAGTCCTGTAGATACTTTAAGTTTCAATTATATTTCTAATTTAGTAATTAAAATATGCAGCCCCACAATCTTGCCTTCTCTACTCAGGCCTGCTGCTCGCTGGAAGCTGTAGGGGAAGGAAGATGTATGGTTGGTTCTTTCTCTTTCATCATTCACGTAGTACTTCTACTCCTCTCTCATCTTGCTAGCTGTGTTCATGATGCCTTCAGGACTGGATGGGGGAGCCATAGAAGAGGTTAGGGGATCAGGGACACTTCACTTGACTGTTATCATCGTGGTGACCAGCTTCAAATCTCTTTGAACTTGGCAGATGTTTAAAGTGACTTCTTTCTCTCATGGGTGCTTTTGGGAGACTTCAGAGATGCCCACTTTCTCACTGAAGATCTCTCACCTGCAGTCCCTGGTCTAGAACAACACATGCATCTTTACTTTGGCTGTTTGCACTCTCCTGAGAATCCAGCAGTGTCTCTGCCTTCTCTGCGGAGGTCTGTTTGCTCTTCCATGTGGCCTTCCTTGATAGGACCTAAGACGACCCCTACCCTGGGCTCTCTCTTGCATGAATCCGACTTGTATCAGATTGATGTGAAAGCCTTGTCATTCCTTTGCTCTAGCAAACTCTGGAAGAAAGTCACTTCCCAGGCTGCAGCCCTCAGCTCTGCTTCACAGGCTGCGGCAGCCAGCCTCTTGACATTTGGATTTCTCAAGGGAGACTACAGGATTCCCAAATTACATTCTCCAAGGGGTATCACAAAGCCATCGTCTCTTGATTTGGGGTGAGGAGGTAATACCTGTGCACTCATCAGGCTAGGCTAGATAATGCTGAGCTAATAAACAGACCCCAACCAGAGTAGCTTAATACCACGCACAGCACATTTATTTCTTGTTCTCAATCCACCGTGGGTCCAGACAACACAAAAGGGCAATTGCCCTCCAGGTGTTGACTCAGTGCCCCAGGATGCTTTAATCCATGGCACCTGCATATAAAAAATGGTTATACAAAAAAGTACTGCAGGGGGATGGTCATGTTGGTTGCACAACATTGTGAATGTACTGAATGCGCGTGAACTATATGCTTGCAAATGGTCAAAGCTGAGAATTTTATGTTTGCATATTTACCCACAATAAAAAACCCTCTTGCATGAGAAAAGACAACTATTTTTAGGGAACTTAGCTTTTGCTTCATATGAGAAAATGATTTTACCTTAAGTAGCTGCTAGTCACTCAGATATTGTTGATAGGACCTAAGACGACCCCCACCCCCGTCTTTTCAGTAGTTGTTATAAATATTAATGAGCTAAATAACCGTAATAGAATTAAATAATTTAAAAAAGTGTTTCTACAATTGCCACAGCAAAGGAAGAGAGGGCAGCAGGGCTGAGTCCTGTCATGAAATGCTTCTATCTGCAAGTGGCACATTTCAGTGGCCAAAGCAAATTATGCCATCCCCGACTTGAAGGTAAGGTAGATGAAGTACAGTCTCTTTGATGACCAGAAGTGAAGAAAAACCAAACACCTGTCAATATAGTTGTGCCTCCCACGGCCTTCCGCAGCCTCCCACTTCCGTCTGGGTAGGGGTAGGATTCATAGCACAGTTCACTTCAAGAAATTCTCTGCTAAAGTATGATTTTTTCCCCAAATCCAGCTCTTGACCTGTACATACATTTGATGTGAAACTGATGTTTACAACCTCCTTTGCAAATGTGCATATGGTCTACTGCCTCCTTTGACATATGACAGCTATTGTCTTTTGGTGCCCTGGCTAACGATTGCATTTTAACACTCTGTTATATATTTGTTCATGTTCTGTCTCCCCTCTCTGAATGAAGGCCCTTGAGATCAGGGACCACATCTGTCTTGTTTCTGCCACTGTCTGTTAGGCTGCGTGCCTAGCACGCCGTTGGAGATGTAGATTCTTCAGAGCTATTCTGGACAGGGAGGAGGGACAGAGAAGAGAAAGAAGGAAGGAGGCAAAGAGGGAGAGAAGGAGGGAGAGAGGAGGGAAGGACAGGAATGAAAGAAGAAAAGAGGGAAGGAAGGAAGGAAAGAGGGGAGGGAGGAAGGAAGAAACAGAGAGAAAAAGTAGAAAAAAAGATAGAATGGAGTTGAGTCCGGAAGCAGGGTCAGCAAAAAAAGTTCATACCGGCAGAAAACCAAATCCCAGCATGGATCCAAAAATGGGACACAGACCCAAATACTGGGTCAGACTAAGATCCAGTATTCAGTGGTGAAGCACGTTAGTGACAAAAATAAAATTATGACAGAATGGCTAGGATTCGGTGCCTGATCGCGGGGTATGAGACCCAGTGTCCCTGGAGGCTTTATGTTCCTCACTCTCCCTTATGGAAAGAGGGAAGAAAAGAGAAATGGCACGTTTTGAACGCCAGGTACTGCCTAACGTGATCTTACTGAACTCTCACCTTAACCCTATCATAAAACTGGGAAACTGAAGCACAGAGAGGTGAGATAACTTGCCCAAGCTCACACAGCCAATCCGTGCAGCTGGAACCCAGATCTGGGTATCTTTAGGATGTGGGCTGTCTTTGTTACACAGATCCTTCTTAGTCCTTCTCTGAGGACAAATGATTCCTCTCTCTCTCTTAATTCAATTCCAGATAGCCATTCTGCTAAGTGGATAGCATGAGATGCTCACTTTTCAATTTCCTGACTTCTGAGATGTTGGTGGCCATTGTCAGAGGCATAAAACAGCTTCAGGGTAAATCTGCCTGCCTCCACTCCATTTATGTCTGGTTTCAAGATTCCTCCCCTCACCCAGCCTGTGACCTGCCTCCCACACAAGATTTCTGAGCTTTCTAAGTAGACAGCGTAAAGTGTTTTCTGTGGCGCAACTCCATTTTAAAGAAAGATCCAAGTGTCTGTGTATTTGTATAGAGGCCTGTGTGTAGAATTTCTGAGGGTGTGCTGTCTGGGGAACCTCTCTGAGGGGTGCAGGTATGATGAAGGTGAGGTGTGCAAAGGCTATATGGGCTAAGTGTGAGGTATGTGTGTACACAAAGTCACTTACAACTGCCATTGGCCAACAATGGCCTGGAGGGCTGGTTAATATGCCAGGTGAACTGTGCTGCTGGGGATCTCTCTTGGGTGTCATGAGTTCCTGACTGTGGCTTTGCCTAGTGATCTAGGAAAATGGCACGGTGGTCAATTCACATGAGGGAACTGGTGATGTTTCTGCTTGTGTTGAACTGTGGCTTGCCCCTTAGGACATTAGTAAGATTTGTCTGCATGTGCATGGACATCTGTGCTTGATGACTACGTTTGAAGTCACCCTGGCTGCTGGTACTGATGATCTAAGAGTTCTGCAGCGAGAAAGAGCCTGTGAAGCCTTCCTGGGTACACCATGGGGGTGGAGGGTGCACCAAGATGTTGAAATATGCATCGACAATAGGCACCAGAATCCTTGAACTCTGTAGTGACTCATCTGCAAGCTGGAGATGGAGCTAGGATCCTTGATCTCTGTGGAATACCGGGGTCCCAGTGCTGTCGAGGCCAGATGGTAGTGATGAACCGTCAGAGACAAGGAGTGTGTAACTTCTATAATAACCCACGAGCAGAGATGCTTACTTTGAGCTTTCAGCAGACTGTTTGACCTTCCTATCAGGCCAGCTATTGCTGGGAAATGGGGTAGGTGATAAGACCAGTGATTTCCTGGAATCCTCTGCCCTCTTGCCAATGCATTTCCTGATACTTTGGTGAAGCAAAGCCCTCCCATGGTATATTGTTTGGGCATGGCTGAGTAGGGTGTACATCAAACATAGGCTTTCTATTCCTTCCCACAGCAAGATCTGAAGTCCAGAATCATTTCTGGACTTATGATCCCCTTGGTATCCACACAGTAATACCACCAACCGGGGCACACTTTTTAAGACAAATGATAGTCCACGGAATTCACTATTCTAACCACATACCCCATCACCCGGAAGCAACTGGCTTGATAAGGTTGGAGAGAGGTCTGCCGAAAGTTCAGTTACAACTGAAGAGCCTCAATTGATGAATAGCATCTGTGAAGGTGAGGTTAGGTTCTGCAGGGTACGGGGTATGCCTTAAACAAGTAGTCAATGTCTGGTGCTCTGTCCCAAAGCCAAAGTGAATGGATCTAGGCCTCAAGGAAGAGGTGGAAGTAGTTCTTTCACAATTACACCCAGTAACCTACTTGAAGATTCTTTTGCTTGCTGTCTCCTTGACTTTGGGCTTCCCAGTAATTAGAAGCTGAGATAGTCTCCTGGCCATTCTGAGATCCTTGTGTGGCTGAATCACCAGGCTGAAGGGAGCACCTCTGTGCTGTCTAGGGTGGTTGATCCTGGCTGCCAGGGGAAATTGGTTTGGTGCCATACAATGGGGGGCAAGAAGAACCCTGCTTGGAACCACAGGGTCACTGGGACATCTGTTAGTACTCACTTGTGCAATAGTCCTGACCAGTGGAAAACGGTGGTAACTTAATAGGCAAGACCACCAAGAACTCAGATCTCACAAGAATGAAGGACTAGGTCACCCCATCAGGCAATAACTCCCATTCAATGAAGGCATTCCAAGAGGCCAAGGGGTACGTGGGTTGGGCAGTAGAAGGCGGCACTATGATTACCAACTAAGGTCTCACGTTCAGCTATAAAAGTACGGAGAGTAGCAGCTAAGCTTTACACCAGTTATTTTTCTCTTTTCTGCCTCCTCTACTACTTTATATGAAGAATAATGGTGGTATTCCTCTTTTAGGTTTCAGTAGAGAGTTTGACTGAATTGACATTGCCTTGTAATGATACAGAAGAGATGGACTTTCTGTGTTCTCTGTATTGAAGACATGAACTTTTTACCCAGAGGAAGGACCAGAGTAGATGCTGAGGCATAAAAAGGGTGGCTTGTGCTATGTATTTTTCATTGGCTTCTTCAGATCCTTTTCCCACCATTCTCCACACTGTTTGTGTCCCCAGGGGCGGGCCTTTCCCCACTAGATCAATGAGCTCCTTGCCCTTTGGGTTTCAAGTGGGTGTGGCCAATGAGGAGTGTTGTAGGAGGTCAGAAAGAGGGAAGAGTGAGGTCAGGGCATTTGTTTTCCTAGATCATTCCCTGCAGAATCACCTTGGGCCGACTGGCTGTTTCCCTCCACCAAAAGTTATAGCTCCTGTAGGTGGCCCTCCTTCTCTGTAAGACTCTTTGCTTTCTGGGTTCTCGTAACCACTCTGTTCCTTGCCTCCTGTGGGTGGGCAATCATGGCACTTTGCTATTACTAACTCCAGAATGCTGAACCATTCCTTTGGTTTCCCTACACCCTCTTCTCACCTTTTTAAATGGTCCCTTTATTAAACTCTTCTCAAACCCTTCCCAATTCCTGCCAGGACCCTGGTTGATACACTGAGCTTGGCCAATCTGTTGCGCTGCACAGGACTTTCAGTCTGGTGCAAGTAATGCAAAAACCCCCAACAATGGTTGGGAATTCATTTTTGGTAGCCATGGTGGTACCCAGTGGCAGCAGCAATTGTGGGTGGTGTCAGCGTCATTTTCTGTAGTGACCACAGCATCCTAGCAGATCATTTCCTGTGTTTGGGCCCTTTGGGGAGCCCTTGGTTCTTGCTTATTTTCCAACCCTGGTACCTCAGCCTCCTAATAATTTTGTGAGCCTCCAATATCATTCTAAGAAATTCTCTTAAAAAATTTATATAGCCACAGATGTTTCCAGTACCTACAACAAAAACCCTGACTGATAGAACCGTTGATGGAGATATTTGAAGTCTGGCCCGAAGCTTTATTTTCTAGCCAAATTGAAACTGCATGGAGTTCTTTAAAAATGGCAGATTCAGTTAGCATGAACTCCTTTTGTTCTTTGCCCTTGGCATTTCCCCTTCTTTTCACTAGGAACGTGGGCTGACGTTGGAGGTACAGCTGCCATTTTGTAACCACGAGTTAATCATAAGGCAAAGGCTAAGAATGTGGTAGAAGTCTTGGCCTAGATATTCCTGTGCCTTTTGGGTCAACATAGCAGCAATATCTTCCAGAGGCTCTCTTCTTACCAGAGAAGAAAGAAAAACCCTGCTTGGCTTAAGCCATTGTTTCTCATTTTATCATTAACAAAATTAATTCCTTCTATTATCATATTATTTCCTTCTATCTCTACAACAGTTCTACACGAGGCTGAATTCTCTGCTTATCAGGTGGAGAAACAGTGGCTCAGAGTAGACAGTTGAAGAGTCCAAGTACACACAGGTAGTACCGGGGAAGGGACACAAACTGAGAACAATGTCATGAATACGTTTTGGCCTATTCATTCGATATGAAGTTCCTGATTTCTTACCTTGTGCCAGGCCTGGGTGCAGCAGTTGAGATACAAAGATGGATGCAACAGTGTCCTTGCCATTGAAGTCCACCAAAGTGAGGCAAGTGAGAGATGATGGGCAGTTGCACAAGGAAGATGGAGAGAGCCGGGTAGATTTAAGAGATGTTTAGAAGGAAGAGTCACTAGGATTTGGTGATGGATTCAAAGGAGAAGAGGCATGTCTAAGTGTCTGGCTTGAACACTTGGGAGAAATGTGTGATCATGACTGGTATAGAGAATGTGCAAGGAAGGGCAGGGGTGTTAGGAGGCAGGTGGGAGCGAACCTGAAGGGGAGGCAACCAGAGGCAGAATGGATTTTTGAAGCAGGGCAGCTCTGGGGAAGCAAGGGCTCCAGGGTGTTGTCATGGGATTGGTAACTGAGATAGAGTGGAGGTGAAAGTTGAGGCTGGCCTGAAAGCCTCACCTTCTAACTATTAATAGCATAGTCATGATTCAAGCCCTTCAGGGCAGCCTGGGCAACTGGAGCCACAGGTGAGCAGCAAGAGGAGGGCTGTGCTTTCACACTGAACCCTCACAGAGGGCTTTGGCAAGGCTCTTCTTCTCTCCCCAGCCATTTTCTGGGCTTGAATTCAGCGTTCAGTCGATCTCCTCATTAGGAAGAGTGGCTCTGTGGGTCTGCAAGATCACTCAATACAGTAAGTGAGCCAACCCCAGGGGTTCTTTTGAGTAACGAGTACTTAAGCCCGCCATTAGCCACCATTAAGGATGCCCTTACTGCTTAATGATCACCAGCTATGGGGCTTGGTGGGGCTGGACAGCTGGAGAGCAGGGAGGAGCTTCCCCACAAAGAGGCCATTCGAATGTTCTCCTGAGACCCCAGAATTGAGGCTGCTCTGCCCACCCAGGCACAAGATTAGTTACAGATCACTGGCCTGTCTTGGTTAGAAGAGGTAGAAATCTATGTTTGATGAGTCTATGGAAAGAAGGAAGGGAAGGTTAGGAGAAGCTAAGGCTCCTGTTTCTTTCTAATGCATGGAATTTAAGGGTATTTGTGCTTTCTCTGTGTGTATGTTTGTGGGTCTATTTTGGGGAAGCTGTTCTCTGCTCTGAGGGGCCTGGGATTCAGGGTTAGATATCCCATTTTATATAATAGAAATTTCCCCAGGATCCACCAGCCCATGGGTATCAGTGAGATCATGAGTAACAGAAATGACTCAAATTTCACTGTCTTGTGTCCCCACCTTACCACCCTCTGAAAAATCTCACGGTTTCCCAAGAATCCCCAGCGTGTCTCTGGCGCTTCTGGACACGCATGCTGCTCTTTCAGTGAGCACCATGTTGCCCTCTAGAGGGTGCTGCTGCTCCACTGGGCATGGTCCTGCAGACGTCATTGCTGCTCTGCAGGTGCTGGGAACTCTGCACTGTTGCTGCTCCGCTGGGCACTGCGGCCTCTCCCTCTGCACTCCTGGGCAACCCCTTGAGCTCTGCTGCTGGTCTGCCAGGCCCAGACGTGTCCACCAGTCACACTATTGCCCCGCTGTTGTTTCACTGGGCTCTGTTATTGCTGCCATCTCTCAGGGGACACAGTTCAGAGGGCCAAAGCTGAATAGTGGTCTGTTGCAGGTGGAGAGGAAGGGAGAAAGCCTCTCGCCTCTTTTGCTGCATTATCTTGGAGGCATCCCAAACTTCTATAGAGCTGGATGACACAGGCCTTCCTGTCTTTACTTAGGGATTTTATCGGTCAGCAAATATTTCCCCAAACCTCTAGTTGAGGAACGTACTTCCCAACCATTAATGCTGAGTTTGGCTGCATGACTTGCTTGGGCTAATGGGACATTAGCAGATACAAAAGCAAGCAAAAGATTGGAATGTGCTTGCACCGTCAGACTTGCCTCCTTGGGCCTTTGCCATTGCCGGGAGAAGAACATACCCTTCAGATCGAGAAACCTGGGGAACAGAGCCAGATACAGCAGTCCTGTGGCTTGAGGCAGAGCCTCCCCTGAAGACCTGCAGATGCCGGAGTGAGGGGTAAATGCTGACTGTTGTATGCCATCGAGTTTTGGATGATTTGTTACGCAGCATTATTGAGGCCACAGTTGACTGAGGTAAGCTCACTCCACTCCAAGATCCAGATGCATGTCTATGGAAATAGATTAAGATGAGTTGGATTTATAGCCATCAAGTGGTAATGAGAAATTTCCTTTCACTGATTAAACTATCCAGCTGGGTCAGGTTATTTGTTTGATCCCTTCTTAGGATAAATTCTCTCAAAAGGATCTCAGGTCTCATACAAATGAGCTTCACAAGGGCCATCTGAGTGTATTAGTCTGTTTGCATGCGCTGATAAAGACATACCTGAGACTGGGAAGAAAAAGAGTTTAACTGGACTTACAGTTCCAATGGCTGGGAAGGCCTCAGAATCATGGTGGAGGTGAAAGGTACTTCTTACGTAGCAGCAAAAAGAGAAAAAATGAGAAAGAAGCAAAAGCAGAAACCCCTGACAAACTCATCAGATGT
Organism: Sapajus apella; assembly: GCF_009761245.1. NCBI lineage: Eukaryota > Metazoa > Chordata > Mammalia > Primates > Cebidae > Sapajus > Sapajus apella. The sequence continues at coordinate 6,592,776 of NW_022437002.1, read as the reverse complement.
GGTGAGACTTATTCACTATCAGGAGAATAGCACAGGAAAGACTGGCCCCATGATTCAATTACTTGCCCCTGGGCCCCTCCAACAACACTGAGTCATGTGTAGACTCAAGCTGTATATTCCTCTGCCTGCAAACTTTAAATTTATTAATTTTTACAAATTCTCCAGAGCAGGGGTTGGCAAACTCCTTTTGTAAAGGTCCAGATCTTAAATACTTTAGGTGTGGAGGACAATATGGTTTTGGTTAAAACTACTCCACTCTGCCACTGTAGCTCAAAAGCGGACCTAGACAATACTTAAATACATAGACATGGCTGTGTTTTAATAAAACTTTATTTAAAAATACCTAAAGCTTGTTGACTGCTGCTCCACGGCAAAAGCACTTTAGCTCTTCCTGCTACCAGCAGATGGCGGTAGCAGTTGTGCCTGGTTATCACTTGATCTGTTGGGGCATATTTGCGCTGTTTGTGCTTACACTGAAGTATGTTACAAATGTTGTTATCATCATGCCCAATAAATGGAGAAGTGGCGAGTGAGCTTGTTGAAAATGCTGGTTAGAAGAGATATGGTCACAGTGGAAACCAAAGTGGAATAATAATTTCAAAAATGGAAAGTGGTGAGAAAATAGATGTTGCAAGTAAAAATGGGATACTTCTGGTTTTTTTTTTTTTTTTTTTTAACCGTGGTGTGATCGTAAAAAATGGAGAGTAAACCAGGCAACATGTAAAATATGCTGCGTCCATGCCATTGACAATAATCAGCAAAACATAATGAGAAGCAATTGCCAAAAATCAAAAAAGTAGAAAAACACTTAGTGTATAGCCAGATAGGAGAAGTATCAGTGGAGCGTCATTAGCCTAATATGAGTTCAGGAAAGGGTAGGAGTCTGTTTGAGAACTTAACCTCCATGGTGAACTGTTGCTTGTTGCAAGCCATAAATGATTTTTCAGGCTCAGGGCCCCTAAAGTCTATACAAGGTCAAAGAGATGTTGACATTAAGCCGCTAAGACTTTCTCTGTAGAGAGCTTTAAGGAGGGGGTTTACTTGCCTTAACAGATTTTAAAAGTGGGAGAACTAGGGCTGTTTTGGAAAAAAAAAAACACACATCAAAGCAAAACATATTATGTGAAGCATCAACTCACTCTTCTATCTGGTGGAAATGGGCCTTGGGATTACAAGCTTAACCTTCATGAGGTTTTTTGCAGTTGCAAACAAGCAGACTTACAAACAGCTGTTTGGAATTGAACCTGTAAACACACACACATGCACGCACACACACCCATAAAACAGGTAGTAAAATGAAGGGTAAAATCTGTTGCTTTGCAGAGCACAATACGGTCATAAGTCATATAATGACATTTTGGTCAATATTGGATCGTGTGTCCCAAAAGATGATAATATCATCTTTTTACTGTGACTTTTCTGTGTTTAGAAACACAAATACCATTGTGTTACAGTTGCCCACAGTATTCAATGCACTAACATGCTATACAGGTTTGTAGCCTGGGAGCAACAGGTTATACCATATAGCCTGGGTGTGTAGTGGGCTATACCATCTAAGTTTGTGATAAATACTCTCTATGATGTCCGCACAACAACAAAATTGCCCAAACGACACATCTCTCAAATGTATCCTGGTCTTAGGCGCTGCGTAACTTACTCAGTTTGGATGGGGGGATGGTGGGGAGGCTCTTAGCTCAGCTGCTCCCTCTTTACTCAGCGGCACGTAGGCTTAAGGAGGTGGTTTGCAGGTGAAACACAGTGATACAGTGGAATGAATGTGGGTTTTAGAGGCAGGAAGCTGAATGGTGGCTATACTAATCATATACTGTAATCCCAGTTGTGACTGTGAGACGCTTTCTACCTCCCTCAAAGGAAATGGAGGATAACTATCCTTGGGAACAAGGAGGGCAGATACCTCTGCTGTAGAGACAAGGGGGTAGTTGTAGCACTGACCAAAGGAGAAAGAATCAAAGCATTATAGCAACTTGTTAGCTTCTAGGTCGAGATGGTAAGTAAAGGATCTGGGGAGAGGGGAAATATTGGTCAAAGGGTACAGAGTTTCAGTTAGGAGGAATACGTTCTCTGATCTATTGTACGGCATGATGGCTATAGTTAATAATAATGTGTACTTCAAAACTGCTGAAAGAGTGGATTTCAAGTGTTCTCACCAGAAAGAAATAATAAGTATGTGAGCGGATGGATATGTTAATTAGCCTGATTTGATAATTTCACAATATATGCCTGTATTGAAACATCATATGGCACCCTATAAATATAAACAATTATTATTTGTCAACGTAAAAAGTGAGCTGAAAAACAAGTTAATAAAAGGGCAAATTCAAAGAACTGTAGGGGAAAAGGAGTGAAAGGAGGGTTTAGGGTGATTCCCACCAGAGGAGCAGGAGGTGACCTGCTGTGGCCCACCTTTCTTTGGGGCCCAGCGTGAGGAAAGGGTGGTGGTCACTTGGGGGATGGAGCAGTCTACTTCTGTTATCTCAGGCTCACCGAGCTGTATTAGTTAAGGTTCTCTTGGTTGAAAGTAATAGAAACCAATTTGAGGTAGCTTAATATATTTCTAATAAATCTATTTGATTTATTAGAAATATATTTTAGTATCTCATGGAATTCAAAGAAACAGTTGAATAACCTAGCTGAGGAAGAGACTTAGCAGTAGGAGTTCATAGACTTCTTTCCCTCTAGGGCAAAGCTTCTTTAACTTCAGTAGCATCAGAAACACCTGGAGGACTCCTGGGCCCAACCTCTAGCAGGAATTTGCATTTCTAACACATTCCCAGGTGATACCACTGCTGCTGCTGCTGCTGTTAGTTGGCCCAAGAGCACAGCTAATAGCATGGCTCAGTGATGGGCTCCCAGCCCTGTCCCTCAGTTCAAATGACTTGGCTTATCCTGGTCAAGTGTTCTCCCTTGGTCCAATCATTTACGGCCAGGGGGTGGAGTCACAGGATGTAGACACGGCTGCCTGGGGGCCACCCCAGGGTGTCATGAACACTTCAGACAGAAGAAGGGCTTGGTGGATGCAGCAGAAGGTGTCTGCGATTCCACTCCTCGCAAATGCTGTGTTCAGGAATCGGAGTCTTGAGCTCTGGAGTTCATTCTGTAGGTTTGTCTTTGACCTGCCGCTCTATCCCTTGGGAGTCTCTCCACCAAGATCAGTCTTCAAGTGAGACACTGCCTTCCTGGCTCTTTGCTTTCTAGTTGTTTAAAACAAATAAGTAGGGCATTTACATTTTAGTACTAATCCCTATTGGAAAACCTAGAGGACGTAATACATCTAACCAACTTGAGAGAAGTTACACAAGTTTTGAAATGTTCTAAATCCCTTATAGTAGCAGGGCTGAAGACCCTTGGTTCCTTCTGAGTGGGTAGCCTGGCTATATCATTGCTCTCCTCTGCCAGGAAGATCTCTCTCCTTAGCAGTAGGTTTGCCTTTGCTACCAGGGCAGAGACACAGAAGCTTTATTTTCTCAGTGGTTTATTATAATACATCTTTGGGGACAGACCTAGAGTGATCCCCACTGGGCATTTCCCCAGGAAATAAAATTCCGAGGAGAGAGCTGCAGATGCCTGGATTCCTGCCTTTTCTGCTTACTTAAACATCTTTATTTATTTCTTGGAGGATAACAAGCTTTTGTAAAAAAATAAACTAAGCCCTAGTTGTGTTTAGAGCAGAAAGAACAAGGGAGGTGTTGCCTGCCATTGGGGAGGGAAAACATACACAGGAAAATAGAGAGAAAGCAGATTTCTACTGCCACTTGACAGAGTATTTTCTGCCAAAGAAATGGATGCTCAGAGTGGTGAGGGCACACGACACTTGGGCAGGGGGAGCTGTCCTAAGAGGAGAGGCTGAAAGAGAGCGTGGCATCACGGACACAGGACTGGGAAGGACCTTCAGGGATGACTTCCTTCTACAACCTTTCCACGAGTTAGTTATCCACCTCTTGCTTGAAACTTTCCAGTGACAGGGAGCTCCCCCTTGTAAAGTCAGCCTACTCTTTCTTCAGGTAGTTCTGACACTCAGAAAGTCGTTCCATGTAGTGGTCTGTCATTTCTCCAGGCTGACAATGACGAGTTTACCAGGTCCCTTTGTGGTTGGGTTATTGCACTAGGCTTGAGCCCAAACTGTGGAAAGTATGAGAATCAGGCACCAAATCAAAATCCCAATTCAGAAAAGGAATGAGATTTTTCCCGAGACCCTTCATATCTAAAGCAATACAAAGATTAAATGTGAGTGGCACTGAAACTCGTAGTGATGAGGCCCCTTGTGGAGGAGGAACGGAACAGACTGAGTCATTCTAGTCCCTTCTCTCCTGTCCTTAGCATTTCAGCTCTCCCCCAAACTTGGATAGCCCACTGAACAATACGAAAGGGCTGCAGTTAACCAGGCTAAGCCTCCTTACAAGGCAGCAGGCCACCTATTATTTCTTAAGCATGTGCTTTGAGGATTCTCTTCCACAACTGGTTTAGCAGAGTCTTCTTTTCCAAGCACAGAGAGAACATTCTTCCTGAGAAAATCTCTGTAAATGTGAATACAATTTTCTCCGTATCATTGCATATCTAACAATATCTCCATGTCTCTGATGCATTGGGCTGGATTTTATTAATTCATCTTTTTTTTTTTTTTTTTTTTTTTGCGATGGAGTCTTGCACTGTTGTCCTGGCTAGAGTGCAGTGGCGTGATCTCGGCTCGCTGCAACCTCCGCCTCCTGGGTTCAAGCGATTCTCCTGCCTCAGCCTCCCGAGTAGCTAGGATTATGGGCATGCACCACCACACGTGGCTAATTTTTTGTATTTTTAATAGAGATGGGGTTTCATTATGTTGGCCAGGCTGGTCTCAAACACCTGATCTCGTGATCTGCCTGCCTCAGCCTCCCAAAGTGCTGGGATTACAGGTGTGAGCCACTGTGCCCAGCCTCCATCCCTTCTTTTATTCACTACTCTTTCCTGGGATGGTTATGGTGATGAAGTCTGTGGTGTTAGTTTTGGCCTCAAGGTCTGTGTTCTAAGGAAACTAGGGATGCCCCATTTCTTTTTCTTTTCTCCCCTTCCTCCCTTCCTCCCTTCCTCCCTTCCTTCCTTCCTTCCTTCCTTCCTTCCTTCCTTCCTTCCTTCTTTCTTTCTCTCTTTTTTCCTTTCTTTCTCTCTCTCCTCTTTCTTTCTTTCTCTCTCTCTCTTTCTTTTCTTTCCTTCCTTCCTTCCCTCCCTCCCTCCCTCCGTTCTTTCCTTCCTTCCTTCCTTCCTTCTTTCCTTCCTTCTTTCCTTCCTTCCTTTCTCTCTTTCTTTCTTTCTTTCTTTCTTTCTTTCTTTCTTTCTTTCTTTCTTTCTTTCTTTCTTTCTTTCTCTTTCTTTCTTCTTTCTTTCTTTCTTCCCTCCCTCCCTCCCTCCCTCCCTCTGTTCTTTCCTTCCTTCCTTCCTTCCGTCCCTCCCTCCCTCCCTCCCTCCCTCCCTCCTTCCTTCCTTCCTTCCTTCCTTCCTTCTTTCCTTCCTTCTTTCCTTCCTTCCTTCCTTCCTTCCTTCCTTCCTTCTTTCCTTCCTTCCTTCCTTCCTTCCTTCCTTCCTTCCTTCCTTCCTTCCTTTCTCTCTCTCTCTCTCTCTCTCTCTCTTTCTTTCTTTCTTTCTTTCTTTCTTTCTTTCTTTCCCCTCTAACGTACAGGCTGGAGTGCAGTGGTGCCATCTTACCTTACTGCAGGCTCTGCCACCCAAGTGATTCTCTAGCTTCAGCCTCCCAAGTAGCTGAGATTACAGACATGTGCTACCATGTCTAGCTAATTTGTGTGTATGTTTTAGTAGAGATGGGGTTTCACCATGTTGGCCAGGCTGGTCTTGAACTCCTGACCTCAGGTGATCCACCCACCTCGACCTCCCAAAGTGCTGGGATTACAAGTGTGAGTCACCGTGTCTGGTGACTTTAATCGTTGTATTCCTGGTGTCTGGCCCAAGTGCTAGGAAATAATAGGCAATCAGTGTATTCTTGTGACTATAATCCTCTTTCAGTATTGGATGAAATCAGTACTTCAAGACCCATTCTGGAAGCTGCCAGGCTCTGGAAGGAAAAGCAGCAGCAGGTGCCCTCTGGGAGGGAAGTGGGTAAAATGGAGCTCAAATCCCTGATTGAGGCACATTTCAAAAGGGATTGGTCATGAGGAGACCTGCTTCTAACCTTCAGGTGTCTCCTCCCAGCCCCCACCTGCCCAACCCTGTGAATGGGGATTGATTAGTTTACGGCGTCCTTGCTTGCTCCCTTCTCTTTAGCCTGGAGAAGGCTTCCCAGAACCTGTTCACCTGAGACAGCCACTCAGCCTCATAGCACGAACAAAGGGCTGTCTGGGCCTCTGCTCTCAGCCAGGGAATGCCTCTAGGTGTTGTCATGGCAATGTCAGAATCAGGTTGCTCACCACAACTCTGCTTTGATTGTAAAAAGTAAATTCCTTCTTCCTGTTCCCTGATGTGTTGGGTGAAGCCTTTCCTGCTGTGGGGTGAGGATGGGGGAGGTCCCCTGTTGGAGCAGGTGCCTGGATGTGAGCCATCTCTGAACCAGCCTGCCTGGGCTTCCAGGGAGCGAGGTACTCGGAAAGCATCATATGTCAGAGTCAGGGAACTGGAGATCACACAGCTGACCAGTCAGCTTCTTGTCCAGACTGGGGACAATTCAAATGGTCAGTGCCTACAACCAAGGGCATCTCTGATACTAGGGTGACTTAGGAGCTTACAGGATCAGCTTGTCTATTCCGGGCTGGTGAGGATTGGCTTGAGAGTTCACTGGGTGCCCTTAGTTAACAATGAGAATGACATCAACATTTGCTAGCCCTTGCATAATGCTTACCACATACCAGGTGCTGTTCCAAAGAACATGGTAAGGAGCCTGGATTGGCTGCAGTGGGGCACGTCAAATGCCCAGCACAACACCTGGCATATAGAAGTGTTCAATAAATAGAGCTGCTATCGCCATTATCAGACTCTGATGCCACCTGTGCCTTCTCTCATAGGTCTGTTTGACTGCTGAGGTTATTTCAAGGTAACTGGAGGTCACCTTGCCCCATGGATTTAGGATGTAATTGTCAATCTGAAGGATCAAACTACACATTACATTTCTTTATTCCTAGTTCTCCAGAGCCCTGTCCTGGCCCCAGCTATCTCTGTTCCCTTCTGTGAGAGTTCTAATGCATTCCTAAGGGGTCAATGTCCACAGACCCTCTGGGCTGGACCCCTGCTCCAGGGGGTCCAGTTCAGCAAGGATCCAACTTAAAGAAATCCCCAGGTTGTATTTGTGTCCTGCCGCTGGGCTCATCATAATGGCCTTGACAGTTGAAGTAAGCAATTGGCCAATTTTCTTCAGGAACATTTGAAATAAAAAGCAGTTTGTCTGAGTGGAGGAAATTGTGAGAGCCCCAAATGGAATTGCTTAAATTTATTGCTGGAGAATTTTTACATATTGAGCCAAAGGCATATCTTTTTGCACTTGGTCTTGGGTTTTCGGGAGTGCCGCACTGCATTGGAGATGGAGAGGTCTGGGCTGGCTCCAGAGTAGGGCTGTAGGAGGATCTATCCCATCACCAGCCCTCCCATGAGCAGTCTTAGGTCTGCTCCCCGCTGTGGGAAAGATTTGAATGCCAGGATGGGAAACACGCCAGGCTTTTCTGGTGGAAAGCAAAGAATGGTACCTGTGTCTCAAAATAGGATGTTGACCAAGACTTATCATCCGTAGCATCATGGCCTTTAGCTACTGAATGGATCAGAGGCTGCAGCAGATATGACTTTTCAGGTGGGTCTTTCAGTCATTTAGTGGATAAGCACAGCAGGCAGGAAATGTGGGGGCTGCCAGGAAAGAGCCCCTGCAGCAGTTTTTCTTGGTTGGGACAGATACAATTTTGATCTCAAGTTCTGGAAGGTACTGGAGACTTTAACACAAGTCAACACTAGAATAAGATGTAAATTATTTGCAGGAAAGCAGGAAAATGTAGTCGAAAGAGGTGGGCCAGGTTATTATCAGACCAGAGATCTGGTCTGACTTGGCAGTAATTGACTGTGTGACCATGGGCAAGTCACTTTTCTCAGGACCTCAGTTTCCCTAGCTGTAAAGTGAGGTGGTTAGATAGAATAATTCCAGGTTCTGCCCAGCTCCAACACACTGTGATCTGTCTCCTCATGGATCATACCCAAAAACCTGCCCTCTCTTTACCCGTCTCTCCATATATAACTTTTTTAAAAATTTATTTTTTCTTTTATTGTGCTTTAGGTTCTGGGGTACATGTGCAGATCATGCAGGATTGTTGCATAGGTACATACATGGCAAGGTGGTTTGCTGCCTCCATCCCCCCACCACCTGTAGGTGGCATTTCTCCCCATGTTATCCCTCCCCCACCAAAAAAATTAAAATATTTATTTATTTATTTATTTGAGACAGCGTCTCTGTCACCCAGGCTGAAGTGAAGTGGCATGATCCTGGCTTACTGCTCCTCTGCCTCCTGGGTTCAAGCAATTCTCCAGCCTTAGCCTCCCCAGTAGGTGGGACCACAGGCATGCGCCACCACACCTGGCTAATTTTTGTATGTTTTGTAGAGCTGGTCTTGAACTCCTGAGTGCATGTCATACACCTGCCTTGGCCTCCCAAAGTGCTGGGATTACAGGTGTGAGCCACCACGCACAGCCTGACTTACATATTTTATACACATTGAAGACCCCTCATGCAATATTTACCTCAGTGCATTTAGATACACTGAGAGGAGGCATTTGGGTGCAGCAAAAATAGTGTTGTCCCAGGAGTCAGCCAGACCTGGTTCAAGTCCTGGGTCTGCCTCTCATGCTCTGTGACCTTGGACAAGTTACTTACCCTTTCTGACCCTCAGACTCTCTTTCTCTAAGCCTAGGAATAATGTTGTGAGGATGAAATAAGACAGTGTCATAAATCATCAAGGATTAAGCTGGGCAAATATTGGTGCTCACCCAGCATGAATTTCCTTCCTCTTCCCATGCTGAGACCCATGTAAGCTGCATCACCTACAGTGCTGCTGGATGAGGGAGGAGCCTGCCTTGATCTTATGCATGGGTTTGTAACTCTAAAGGGGAAGTGTTATCTTTCATGTTATCCTCTAAGCAGCTGGAATGAAAGATTCTTGGACCAAATGATGTTCTTGGAAGTGCTACTTTGATAAATGGCTTGATCTGGGGATTGGGTGAGACCCCTGGGATTATCCTTAAGTAAAATAGATTATAGCCAAACTGCCTTCTAAAGAAGGTAGGTCCTATTAACTGCAGAACTTTTGCAGAGCAAAGAGATTGAATGAGGGATGTGAATCTAGGAATGGGGCTGAATTACTCTGAACTATAGGGGAGAGGGACATTAGTGGGGCTAGGAGAGAGAAAAAGGGGCAAGAGGTGGCACAAGAGTGAAGGGACTTTGAGGAAAAGTTGGAAGCATTTAAGGGAGATTTTTAAAAAGCAGCAGGCCTACTCAATACACATATACAGAGATTTACTCTTGTATCAGAGATATTACAGAGACACAAGTATGCTCACATACAGACATGGTGCTGTCTATAGGCATGTAAATCTCCTCTCTCTCTCTCTCTCTCTCTGTGTATGTGTGTGTGTGTGTGTGTGTGTGTGTGTCAGAGAGAGAGAGAAAGAGGGAGAGTGAGCAAGCCATGTCAACGTACACACATGCTTTCTGGTATTGGAGACAGCTGTGCTCCAAGCTTTATGGACACTAGTCTATCTGTATTTAGTCTGTAATAAGCCTTCTCCCTTTACCTCCTCCCATGCCATGAGGCCTGGCTGGGGTCAGAACTGCTTTGTTTGTAGAAGTGGTGTTCAGAACCCTGCATTGGCTTACGAGACTGAGCAGGATGGTGGGGTACCTAGAGAAGGTGACATTTTTCACTCTCTCACATTGGGTGGCCTGAATAATGACATATTTTTTATATGTTTTTGCTTGTAAAAGTAATATGCTCAGTCACTACTATGTGCCAGGTGCTGTGCGAGGCGCTGCGAATATACTAATGAGCAAAGGAGGCGTGGACCTGGCCTTTCTGCCCTCATGCAGGATAAGGGGATGAACTCAGGCCTGGAGGAGTTGAAAGAAATTCAGGAGTGCTTGGAGTGTGGACGAGAAGCGGGAGTGCAACCGAGGATGAGGCTGGAAATGGACACGGGCCAGATCACAAGGGCTTGTAAAATATGTTCAAAGGTTTGAACTTGATCTTCAGGGCCACAGGGAGCCATTGAAGAGTTTTTAGCTTTGCTTTCTAGAAAGATCACTTTGGCTTCACTGTGCATGCTGAGTGCTCTCCTTAGAGCCAGGCCTTTAGATCCTCTGTGATGAAAGGCAGCAAAGCCCAGCCAGGACCCAAGATCATGGGCCTGGGTGAGGCCTGGCCATACACCATGGGCTGGATTCTCCTTCCAGTCACTGCAGCTCATGTGCACAGGCTGAGGCTTCATGGTGGCAACATAGAATCATTTTCAGACATTCGACTTTAAATAAGATTTACTGAGTGTCTAAAATTTGCCACTCTGGATTGCATCATTTCATGCTCACGTTAGCCTTACAAAGCATGCAGAACATCTTTCATCTTAGAGGAAGAGGCTGACGTTCGTTGTGGAGTCCCACCCATATTCCAGGTATGGAACTAAGGACTGGTCCTTCTTAATCCCATCTGAACATCTATGAGGTGAGGGCTGTTATCTTCATTTTAGGACAAAGAAGCTAACATCACAGGTGAAGCAGTTTATGCAAGAACTTCAAGTAAGTGGTGCAACTTGGGATTTTTTCCCCCAAGTTCTTGAGCTGCAAGTCAAGTTCATTTTGCTATGTCATTTCCTGAAAACTTAACAAAAAAATCTTCTCTTGCCTAGCAGAGTCATCCTCATCCTCCATGCTGATTGGGGAAGACACAATGGTGCAAAGACAAGGGCAACTGCAGAGGCTCAGGGCATCCTTGTGCTGGCAGACTGAGAGGGTGAGCTCGCTGCAGCTCCCTGGGATGGCACAGCTTCCCACATACTCCTACTGCCTCACCAGGGATGTAATTCAGGGCTGCAGGAGGCAGGGAACAAGGGCTTTGCTGTACACAGGCTCACATGCACAGTTATCACACGGGGTAAGCCTCTCAGGGTCAGCTGGTTGTGGGAAAACATCAGGCAGGGATGAATGGCAGGAGGCAGCACAGTGTGGGACCATAAGTTTTGAAGTCAGAGCTCTCTGGGTTTAAATGCAAGCTCTGTTATTTAGGAGCTATGGAAACTCTGCACTATACCAAGTCACTTTGAGGCATCTTCTTTGCCTGTGTGACTTTGGGCAAGCTTCTTTGTGCCTCTGTTTGTTCATCTGTAAAATGGAGATTATAACGGTTCTGAATTGTTGTGTGGATGAATGCAACATGGCAAGGCATTAACCCCACACCTGCATGTTCTGAGTTCTTAGTAGCTGCTACCTGTTACTGGCAGCCATTGACTTATGAGCCACATCTGTAAGATGAGGATAATTAAACTCTTGGCAGAGTTTGGGCGGTGGTGGCATGTGTTAAAAGGCAAAATGTTTTTGTTTCTTTGTTTGAGATGGAGTCTCACTCTGTTGCCCAGGCTCGAGTGCAATGGCATGATCTTGGCTCACTGTAACCTTTGTCTCCCAGGTTCAAGCAATTCTCATGGCTCAGCCTCCCGAGTAGCTGGGATTATAGGTACCCACCATCATGCCTGGCTAATTTTTGTATTTTTGTTGAGATGGAGTTTCACCATGTTGGCCAGGCTGGTCTTGAACTCCTGACCTTAGGTGATTCGCCTCCCTCAGCCTCCCAAAGTGCTGGGATTACAGGCGTGAGCCACTGTGCCCAGCCCAAATGAGAAAATGTTTTAAGAGTACCCAGCTTAGCAATGACCCCCAGCACAGTACCTAAGGGGTGCCCAACGCTTGTATCTGCTCTGGTTTCCCTTTTCCTGGGTCTGTGGAAAAGAAATCGGCAGATGTTTTCAGTGGCTGCAAATATTTACCAGAAATCTCCAAGGCTGGTCCTTTGCTTTGTCAATCCTTGAGGGAGTAGCTTGGATTGTGTTTGCTGCTACATACCTCCTCTCTGCACGCTGGGCTGCCGGGAGAGCTATGAAATAATAAAATGATTCCTCTCCCCAGATGGCAGTCCCCCCACGTTACTTCACTTTATCAATTACACACGTCTTTTGAGCAGCATTTTCCCTGCCTTGATCACAAAGGGTAATGAGGGGTGAGCCCTGCTCTGGCTGTAATTCCAATGCAGAGCTGTACTCCAATTAGATTTCCAAGTCATTTCAGCAGCTCGGGAGTTCTGAGTCCTGCTAGGAATCATGAGGTGGGAATTGGGGAGCTTCCCATTGCCTTGGTGACCACACTCTACCCTGCTCCCAAAGATGGCAACAAGGTGATTAGAGCCCTGCAGTCAGTGCACATGTGTCAAGTCAGGGAGCCTCGTGGTTTGGAGATTAATTACCTTCTACTCAAGGCAAGTCTCTTTTTGGTTGCCAAGAGCAGACCTTGACCTTCATATATCTCTCTTTATTTTTCATCCCATTTTCCTTCATCTTTTCACAGCAAAACTAATCACAAGTCACCTATACTTTCGTTCCTCTCTTTCTCTCCTGGCTCACTTCAGTCCTGGAGTCTTCACTGAAACAGCATTTGTTAAGGTCACCGATGAGCTGTGTGTTGTTATATCCCATGGCTAGTCTCAGAGGCTGGTGGTTCTCAGCAGCACTTGCCCCTGCTGAGCATACCTGTTTCTTGAAACACTTTCTTGGTTTGGCTTCCGGGTCATCAGTTCCTCTTGCTTTTCTGTCTATTTCATTGGCTTCCTCTTTTCAGGCTCTTCTAGATTCATCTCATCCCACAACCTCAAAGACCTCTTCTCATTTCTTTCTTTCTTTTTTTTTTTTTTTGAGGAATAATATAGATTTTGCTGCAGATTTTTACCTGGAATATGGCATAGAAAACTTCTACAAATCCTTCTTAGACACCTCTTATGCTCATGTTTTTCAACTGAAACTGACTGTTTGAATCTCTCATGCTTCCTCCTAGCACCTGATCATGTATACCCCAAGCCCCATTCATTTCTTCATCGCTCTCATCAATCACCCTCCGAAGAGCACATGCCTAGTCCCCCTAAAAAATGCTGTTTATCTTCAGCTCCCTTGGTCACAATGACTCCTTACCTGGGTTACGTAAACACACTCAAACCTCCTTCATAGACCTCCCAGCGTACCAGATCCCTCGCCTTCTCATCATGACAGATCCACCTCAGTGTTCATTTCCTATAACACTGAAACCTGCATGGAACACCTCTCTCATCAGAATCTATAGTTTAAAGAATGTTTGGATTTTAAAGGAAGCTCAACATCACATGATTGCCTCTGGCAATTGATACAGGGCAAACGGAGCCCCTGAGAGAGGAGCCCCTGAGAGAGGAGCCTGTTAGATGCCCCAGGACACTGTTAGCAATACTGTGCTAGGAAGAGGAGGAGCCTCCTGCCAGCGGAGTTCAGTCCACTGCTTGCTTCCTCCTTGCCTGGGTGTCACTTTGACCTCACTAATCCCCACCTGGGAGCAGCCCCGCCTGCTGAGGTGAGTGACCCTGCTCAGGCCCACCCAAGCATCCTGTGACCACGTAGCATCCTGCTGCCCTAGGGGGTTGAATCCTAACTGTATGTTTTTCTCCCTAGCCCATGAGCTCACTGTCACAGGGATGATGTCATTTCTATTGGTGAGCTCCAAGCCCTTATTAGGAGCTGACATATTTGTTGAACTGAGACTCAAACCAAAGCTTTAAATCCAGCTTCTTCAACAAATAAAACTTTAGGTTTTTACTTAATTTTTAAACTCTTATTTTAGGTTCAGGGGTACGTGTGCATGTTGTTATATAGGTGAACTCATGTCATGGGGGTTTGTGGTACAGATTATTTTGTCACCCAGGCACTAAGCCTAATCTTTTTTTTTTGAGACAGAGTCTCACTCTGTCACCAGGCTGGAGTGCAGTGGCGCAATTTTGGCTCACTATAACCTCCACCTCCCAGGTTCAAGCGATTCTCCTGCCTCAGCCTCCCTAGTAGCTAGGACTACAGGCATGCATCACCATGCCCAGCTAATTTTTGTATTTTTAGTAGAGACAGGGTTTCATTATGTTGGCCAGGCTTGTCTTGAATTCCTGATCTCGTGATCTGTCTGCCTCAGCCTCCCAAAGTGTTGGAATTACAGACATGAGCCACAGCGCCTGGCCAAAAAGTTTTAAATGTACAAATTATTTTTTAGAGATGGAGTTTCACTATGTTGCCCAAGCTGGACTAAAACTTCTGGACTCAAGCGATCCTCACACCTCAGCCCCCTGAGTAGCCGGGACTACAGCTGCACACCACCGTGCTGTGACCCTTCTCATTTTTATTTGCACTCAATCCTCAGTAGTCTCAACTGGTGGTATGGCTTTAAATGTCAGTAACATCTGGATGCTGATGACTTGTCATTATCTTTCCAGCCCCAGACTCATCTGTTAGCTGCCCCACTTGACTTCTTACATGATGTCTAATGAGCATCTCCATTTTAATAGCTCCTGCACCAAATACTTGACCATTTTCTTTAAAACTTAGCCTTTCTTCTGTTTTCTATATCTTAATTAATAACTTTATTTTTCTACCTTCTTAGGCCACCTATCTAGGAGTTTCCCTTTGTTTTTGCTTCCTCTCACACCTTACTTTCAATCAATCAACAAACATCACTGTTTTTGAAATATAACCCCAATGTTTCATTTCCCACTACCCCCAAATCTATTCTCCCAGCTTACGCCACTCTTTCTCCTTGCCTGGATGACTCCGAAAGGCTCCATCTGGTCCCTCTGCCTCCATGCTTTTCCCTTCCCCCCACTTTCTATTTATCCCGTGGCAGCCTGTGTGATCTTTTATTATTTATTTATTTATTTTTGAGGCGGAGTCTCACTCTGTCACCTAGGCTGGAGTGCAGTGGTGCAATCTTGGCTCACTGTCACCTCTGCCTCCTGGGTTCAAGTGATTCTCTTGCCTCAGCCTCCCAAGTAGCTGGGATTACAGGCACAAACCACCACACCCAGATAATTTTTATATTTTAGCAGAGACAGGGTTTCATCATGTTGGCCAGACCGATCTTGAACTCCTGTGCTTGGGTGACTGACCTTTTAAAAACGAAAAGTGGGTCATATCGTTCCTCCGCTCAATTCCTCCACTGACTCCTCATCTCAGTTGCAATAAAATCCAAAGTCCTTGTCATCTTCCACAAGCCTACATGATCTAGCCTCTTTATCTCTGTCACCTCCTTGTCTATATTCCTCCCTCCGCTCAGTTGACCTTAGAGCACCCTCCCCTGTTTACAGAGCACCTTAAGCACACTCCTGTTTGCCCTGGTCATTCTTTCTGCCTGGAACGCGCTACGTCTAGAGGTCTGCACAGTCTTTTCCTCATATCTTCCATCTCCGCTCAAATACTAACTTATCCGAGAAGCTCTCTTGATCTCCCCTCTATAAGATGACTCTTTGCCCTCTGTAGCGATTCTTAAAAATCTGCCTGGTGGTGGTGGTTGCTTTTTGTAGTCTCACTGTTGCTCATTTTCGTGATTCTGTCCTGCACTTCTTTAAGCATTTCATGTAAAGTTATTTTCTATTCTGTGTCTCATAATTCCAGTATTTGAAGTCTTGGGGTGAGGAACAGATTACATCTGTCCATTGATTCTGTACTTATTCATGGTGCTTTGTTTCCTTGTGTATTTGGTGATCATTGAATGTGAGTTTATATATGATTGATCTTAATGTATGGAAAATCTGGGTCAACAAATCGAGGATGCTTTCTTCCAGAAAAGATTTATATTTATCTCCGCCAAGCACCAGAGGACATGATCAAAATCTTTTTAGCCCTCTTTAGAATTCCTGGCTAAACCTGAGAGTCAGGCTCGGGTCTCCTGCTGTGCTGTGCTGGCTCAAAGCTTGTTCTCCTAATTTATGTCTCTCCCTGCAGCCTCACAACTCACTATTGCTCATAGTTCATGACCTCTTTCTTCCAGCCCCCTGGAGATTTACCCCATCACTCCAGAGTCTAATAATGTGGTTAAAACTGTGCCATGTGTGTATATAATTATGCTTGAGTAGAAGAGCTTCTCAAAATGTCTTGGCCATAGTTCTAGAAGTGAAAGCAACTTCTCACTACCTTGAGCTCCTTATCTAGTTTTAGTTGTTTTAATA
This sequence comes from Sapajus apella, assembly GCF_009761245.1. Taxonomy (NCBI): domain Eukaryota; kingdom Metazoa; phylum Chordata; class Mammalia; order Primates; family Cebidae; genus Sapajus; species Sapajus apella. The sequence continues at coordinate 6,576,538 of NW_022437002.1, read as the reverse complement.
GCACTTAATCACAATATGACATATTACATTATTTATTTATTTATCTTGTGTCTTCCCAACCACGGTGTAAGCCACAGGAGAGCAGGGGCTTCAGTTGATTTGTTCATTGCTATATCTCTTGCACCTAGAACAACATATTGTGTGTAGTAGGTGTTCAACAAATATTGTTGAATGAAAGAACACAGACTCCTTTACATTGGTTCAAGTGAAGGTGGTTATTTTAAGAATGCACATGGAGAGATGGGAATTCCCAAGACAATCTGAGAACAGGAAGAGTAGCTGGGATGGTGGCTGCTTTGGATTTAAGGTGGTTCTGGGTTCTTCAGCAGGAGAACCTCCCTCCTGCTCTGCTTCTAAGGTATATCAGCTATTCCCACCCTGCATCTATTTCTTCTCTTTCCTTATCATTTTCTGTTGCATTTGGCCTTGATTTGCCATTGTCCCAACTTAACATACCCTTCCAAATTCTTTCTTAGCTACTAACTGGAAGATTCTTTTTTCCTTGAGTCATATTCTCAAGAAAAAAGATTAAAAGTTGATCCAGCCTTTTTTTTCTTTCTTCTTTTTAAAGCCAGACCACACAGTCTTTGGCCAGGCCATGGATTTTAAAAATGCCCGCAGAGAGATGAGAACCCTCAAGTCAATCCAAGAATAGGAGGAGGAGTGGGCTAAGCTCTGCAAGGCTGGGAAGCAGTGGCTGCTTCTGGATATAACCAGATTATTGTTCTGGGTTTTGGTCAGGTGTCCAAACCCTCTGGCCCAATCAAACATGGTAGATCAAAGGGATGGTCAAGTAAGAAAACATGGAAACTGGGCAACAGGTGTCTGATTGAAGTAATTTCTTTTAGAAAGGGGAATTTCTTTTAGAAAGGGTGGGGCATGTAAGGAGTCTGCTAATTCATAACAATCCCTGGGAGCAAAACTATGGAAAATTCATGTTTGATGGAATAAATCAGCCTCTTGAGAAGGTAGAGACCCATCTTGAGAACAGGACACCCAAATTCAATTACGGAAATGAGGCAGTAGTCTCTGGAAGATGAGGTTACACTGAATAAAGCTGTAGCCTGATCAATTACACTGAACCATGTTCCAAGTGGTCAAACAGAGAGCAAGATATGACAGTGTCTCTTCTTGCCCTTGCCCAGGGGGGAGGCCAATGCACAAGGTAGCATGGTGTTGTTGAGCCGGCTAATCTAGTAAAGAGCGAGACTTAAACAGTTATCCACAATTAAGCAGTTATACACAAGCTAAATAGTGCTTAGGGCTATGAAGGAAGAGAACAGGGGCCTATGAGAGCTTGGGTTTGATCTAGGCTGGGGGTGTGGGAAGTGGTGCAGAAAAGGCTGCTTGGAAGAAATGAACTTTGATCTGACATTTAAATGCAGTTTGGAAATGTAATAGGGAAAAGTTGGGGATGGGAAAAGTGTTATCTCAGGGCAAAATAGCCCTGAGTTTATTTGATATTCTTCAGACCCGTCTTCAGCGCTTGCCTGCCTAGGTCTTTGCATTGACTGTTTTCTCTGCTTAGAAAGCCTTTCCTGTAGATAATCTGATCACTCACTCTGTGCTCAAAGATCCCTTCCCAGCACTCTAGCTAGCACAGCACCTCTCAACATTCTGTATCCCCTTTCCCTTATGGATGCTTTTTCTCATCACTTGTTCACCCTCAATTCTGTGTTACCGAGTGGTTTGTGTATGATGTATTCCCTCACTAAAAGATAGGCTTCATGAGGGCAACAATTTTGTCTCTTTTGTTCATTTCTGCATATACACACCAGTGTCCAGTATATGGTCTGCCTCGATAAACATATATTAAGAGATTAAACTAAAAGGAGCAAGGTACTTCTAGGAAGGGAAGAAAGGCCGGTGTGGCTGAACTTGAATGAGCAAGAAGGAGGATGCTAAGAAAGGAGGTGAGACAGATAGGCAGGGTCCTCATTGCAGGATAGTGTGGACTTTGTTCTAGAGTTTAGGCCTCATTCTATGAGCAATGGAAAGCCACTGAAGGTTTTAAAGAATGGGAGTATGGGAATTAAATTTCTATTTTAAAAGACTTTTTTGGCTTCGGTGGAAAGATTATATTGTTAGGGGTGGGGAAATGTGGAGGGGTGGAGGACCAGTTAGGAGGCTATTGCAGTTTGCCAGCCTGGGGATAATGGTGTCCTGGACTAGGGTGATGATGGTGGAGGTGAGGAGAATAAGGTGAATGCAAATAATGCTTATGAGACAGAATCAGTGGGATGTGGAACTAGATTTGGAGGTGTCAGAGATGTTTGAACCAGAATGACTCCATTTTGAATAGGGGCTGGAAAAAATGAGGCTGAGACCTACTGGGGTTGCATTCCCAGGAGGTTAGGCATTCTAAGTCACAGGATGAGATAGGAGGTTGGCACAAGATATGGGTCATAAAGACCTTGCTTATAAAACAGGTTGCAGTAAGGAAGCTGGCCAAAACCCACCAAAACCAAGATGGCGGTGAGAGTGACCTCTGGTCATCCTCACTGCTTATTGTATGCTAATTATAATACATTAGGGTGCTAAAAGATACTCCCACCAGCACCATGACAGTTTACGAATGCCATGGCAACATCTGGAAGTTACTCTACATAGTCTAAAAAGGGGAAGAACCCTCAGTTCTGGGAATTACCTACCTCTGTCCCAGAGAACTCATGAATAATCCACCCCTTGCTTAGCATATAGTCGAGAAGTAGCAATAAGTACAAGCAGCTGAGCAGCTCAAGCTACTGCTCTGCCTATGAAGTGGCGTTCTTTATCCTTTACTTTCTTAATAAACTTGCTTTCACTGTATGGACTTGACTCAAATTCTTTCTTGTGGGAGATCCAAGAACCCTCTCCTGGGGTCTGGATGGAGACCCCTTTCTGGTAACAAAGGTATATATAGAGAAGGAGGGGTCAAGGATTAGGCCCAGGTTTCTGACTTATGGAACTAATGGAGGGCAGTTCATTTGCTCAAATGGAACTTTGGAGGAGTGTGTGTAAGGAAAGGAGAGGGTCAGAGAGATTGGAAACATCAGACTACCCCAGGCGCTGAGATACTGGAGTTTAAGGTTTGGAAGGTGGGGCAGGTCTAGGGGATGGCCATGCCAGGGGAAACCTTGGGATTTGGAGGATTATTTCACTGGAAAATATTTATTGAACATCTGTTATGTTTTAGGCACTATTTGGACTATGAGCCTAGCCTACAAGGGCAAACAAAGTCTTTGCCGTCATCTAGGAGAGTCAGATTGAACTATTGTCCACATTAAAAAAATCTATGACTCCAGATGGTATGAAGAAAAAAACATAGCACAGTAAAGGGACAAAGAGTGGAGTCAGGGTGGAGTGTTTCTAGGCAGCGTGGTCAGAAAGGCCTTCCTGAAGGTAACATTCGAATGAAGACTTGTGAGATGAGTAAGAACCATTTGCACACAGATCTATGGGAAGAGCCTTCCGGGTAGAGGAAACAGTGAGTGCAAAAGCCCTATGAAGGGCAAAGCTTGATGTGCTGAAGGAATAACAAGAAAGTCGGCATAGCAGAAACCAAGTGGCAGGAGCACTTGTGGAAAAAAGGATAGGAGAAGTAGATAGGGAACAGGGAGAGGAAAAAGTGCTCCACATCACTATCGCCAGAGAGATGCAGATGAAGACCACACTGAGATATCACTCCAAATCTGATAGAATGGCTGTGACCGATAAGATTAAAGATAATGAGTATTGGCAAGGATGTAGAGAAAAGGGAAACCTTGAGCATTGTAAGTTAGAACAGCCATTGTGGAAAACAGTATGGAAGTTCCTCAACATATTCCAAAAGAATGTGTTGGTCCAGCAATCCCACTACTGGGTATAGAGATAGCCAAAGAAAAGGAAATGAGTCTGTTGAGCAGATACCTGCACTCCCATGTTTGTTGCAGCACTGTTCACCTAGCCAAGACATAGACTCAACCTAAGCATCCATCAGTGGCTGCGTGGATAAAGAAAATGTGGGATACATACACCACGGAATACTATTCTGCCTTGAAAAAAAAGGAAATTCTGTCATTTGAGACAACATGGATGAACATGGAGGTCATTATATTAAGTGAAATAAGCCAGTCACAGAAAGACAAATACCACATGATCTCATTCATATATGAAATCTAAAAAGGTGGAAAGGAGAATTATGGTTACCAAAGGTTGAGGGCATGGGGTGTGAGCCTGGGGAGGTGTTGGTCAAAGGATACAAAATTTCAGTTAGGAGAAAGACATTCAAGGGATCTGTTGTATAACATGGTGACTATAGATAATAAGAATATATGTTTGAAAATCATCAAGAGAGTAGATTTTAAGTGTTCTCACCACAAAAACGATAATAATGTGAGGTAAGACATGTGTTAATTAGCTCACTTTAGCTGTTTCACAATGCACACATGTTTCAAAATGTAATTTTTTTGTACACAATAAATAGGTATGATTTTTATTTGTCAATTAAAAAGATAAATAAATTGATTTTTTAAAAAAGAAGTGGGCAGGGCAGGTCAGCCCTTTTCTGTCCATGTTTAGGACTCAAAATTATTCCAATTGCAATGAGAAAGCTCTGGTGGGTTTTAAGCAGGGAGTGTCTTCATCTGACAAATGTTTTTAAAGGTCACCCTCACTGCCATGTGGAGAATGGACTGGAAGAGGGAAGAAAGGAGAAAGGCAAACCAGTGAAGATGTTTCCGCTGGGATCTGGGGGAGAAGAAATGGTGAAGGAGTTTTGAGGGTTGGGTGGGATGGAGCTGACCAGCTGGCTTGGGGATACCTTTGATGGTAATGCTGCCAGGACTTGCTGCTGGGGAGGTGTGGGGGTGAGCAGGAGTGGCAGTCACTGGATGCCTTGCATGCACTGCAGACCCCCACTGCATCTGAGGATATCAAGGTGCAGCCCACATGGTTGGTGAAGTTGGCTGGCTGAAGCAGAGCAGAGTCTAAGACCCTGAGCTGGGTCCAGAGCCCCCAGGGAGGCAGAGGTGTGACTTTGAGGTCGGGTGTGGCAGCAGTGGGAGGGGGCTTATGGCTGAGCTCCTAGGAAGGCATTCCCATGTAAGATGGTGACTCCTCCAGTGCTGCCCATTCCTCCTACCTGGTAGCCCATGGGGTTTTGGAGACTGAAGCCGGGAGGACAGCCAGTCTCAGCCACCCCGGAAGTGGAGGGAGAACCTAGGAAAGGGAGAGATACAGAGCCTGTTGTTGAGGAAGCGGAATGGGGTGGGTGGGGTGCGGTTCCATTTGGTTCAATGGAAAAGTTGGTGGGGACAATGGTATATTTGACATCTGCAGTGGATCAACTTTTTTTTTAATTTTAGAAAGCAGATAATTATTGCATTCATTCATTAGTACTGCTTTAATAAAATATCTGAGATGGGTAATTTGTAAAGAACAGGAATTTATTTCTCACGGTTCTGGAGGCTGGAAGTCCAAGATCAAGGAGTTGGCAGGTCTGGTGTCTGGAGGGACCAGTATCTGCTTCCAAATTGGTGCCTTGTTGCTGCACCTTCTGGAGGGAAGGAAGGCTATGTCCTTACGTGGCAAAAGAATGGAAGGGCAAAAGGGCCTCGCTAGTTATCTCCAGCCCTTTTATTTATTTATTTTTAATATTTTTAAATTTCCATAGGTTATTGGCGAACAGGTGGTGTTTGGTTACATGAGTAAGTTCTTTAGTGGTGATTTGTGAGATTTTGGTGCACCTATCACCTGAGCAGTATCCACTGTACTCAAATTGTAGTCTTTTTCCCTCACCCCCTTCCTGCCCATTCCCCCAGAGTCCCCAAAGTCCGTTGTGTCGTTTTTATGCCCTTGCATGGAGTGGATTATCTTTTAAACAGTCTCCCTCTTCTATTCAATACCATTATTTTTAGTAGAATCATGAAATGAAACCAGTAATACTAATGACCAGAAAAGAAACTCAGTAATTTTTCTAATTGAACTTCCTATACAAACCACACCAGTAATACAAATAAAAATAAATAAAACATTATAATACAAAATTTAGAAAGCAATGGATTAATAGTTTGTAATTACAGCAACATATGTTTTGATAAAGGGGGAATAACATATACCTACTTATTTATCTGTCACAATAACATCACATTACAATTTCTGTTTCCTTGGTTCCTTCTTTCATTTTAAAACAAGCAACCATTAAAATCAGAATTAATTTTCATGTTAAAGATATGATTCACGTCTGGTAAAATAGTTCATGTGTGAGCTAAAACTGGCACCTCCAAAGAAAAGATGGTTCATCTGGCAGTTTGCATTCTGCGTTACTGTTTTAAAAATTTATACACAAATCAAAATTCTGTGTGGTCCCATAGAATGACAGAATGGAAGGAACTCAAGTTCTATTTCTTTGCTTTACCATCACTGTGCTCTCATTGTTTATTTAGAAGCTTCTCTTCAAACACAGGAATATGTTGTGTTTCCGGAGTTGGAGACATAAACCACTCCCGAAATGAGCTTGAATGATTCGGAACGTTGGCACACTCTGGAAATGAACATGTAGCTGAGTCCCCATGTGTGGGGGCCAACTGCACAACCGAAAGGCCTCAGGATTAATCTCCGGGAGAATCCAATGTTCATTAAGGGATAAGGAATCAAAAAGGGCTACTTTGAAAATATATACACATGTATTAAATACATATTAAAACTCAACAGCAATCTAATCACAGCACTTGTAAGCATTTCACCAACAAAAGAATACCTTCGGGGAAGAGTATTTTAATCACTGACAATGTTTAGAATTGCCAGTACCTGGCGATCATAAAAAGAGGCTGGTAGTTATCAGGCTGGAGTGGTTAGAGGGAGGGAGGATGGGGAAATGCCGGTAAAGGATACATAATTACGGTTAGATAGGAGGAATACATTTCAAGAGATCTATTGTACAGCAGGGTGACTATAGTTAATAATGATGTGTTGTATTCTTGAAAAATGTAGAGTGGTTGTTATGTGCTGTCACCATAAAATGATAACTGAGTGGGGTAATGCATTTATTAATTATCTGAAATTAACCATTCCACAATGTATATGCACTTTAAAACATCACGATGTACGTGATAAAAACATGCAATGTTATCTATGAGTTAAAAATCCAAGAGACTCAGTTTTATTACTGTGTTAAGAATCTCTGCAGACAATACAACCCCTATTGCCTGCCTCCAGGGATTCACCCCCTGCCCTGTCACCCATTGGTGGGTAAGCAAGTCCAGGGCACGTGTGGTAGGGATAAGGTTTGGGAGAGGGCAGCTGATGGGATCCTCCTGGATGGGCTGTGAGGTGGCAAATGATGTTTGGGGTGAGAGGTCTTCTCCAAGAGGCCCTACTGGGAGACTGGTTGGGAGGACCTCAGTCCTATGTCTTTTGTGGTCTCTGTAAGCAGAAGAGAGGGTACAATGGCAGAGACACAGCACTGTTTGTTTTTGTTTTGAGATGGAGTCTTGCTCTGTCGCCCAGGCTGGAGTGCAGTGGAGTGATCTTGGCTCACTGCAGGCTTGACCTCTTGGGCTCAAGCGATCCTCCCACCTCGGCCTCCTGAGTAGCTGGAACTACAGTCGTGCAGCAACTGTGCATGTCTAATTTTTTTTTCCTTTTTTTGTAGAGATGGGGTTTTGCCATATTGCCCAGGCTGGTCTTGAACTCCCAGGCTCAAGCTATCTGCCCACCTCTGCCTCCCAAAGTGCTAGGATTACAGGTGTGAGCCATCATGCCCAGCCAACTCGGGCGTGCCTGTGTCTCTCTGTTCTCTTTCCCCTTCTCATTACGTTGCTCAACACTTTTTCCTGTCCTTCTTTCTGCCTGTCACTCTCTCTCTGTCTGTCTGTATCACCCTGCTCTCTATATCTGTCTATTTTTCTGCCTCTCTCTCTATCCTGGGCTCTCTTCCTATCCCAGCTCTGTTTCTGTCCCCACCTTGCTGTCTCTCCTTCTCGCTCTCCCTCTGATTCTCATGTCACTTGTCCACTACTCCTATCTCTTTCTGTTCTTGGCCCCTCTGTACACATAGTTTCTCTATTGGAGAACTCAGAATAGCGAGGAGAACAGAGCCAAGATGATTCTTAGTGCTTGCCCGCCTTCTGTTGGGACACCCTTCTCCTCTTAGTCCCTCCCTTGGGGCATCTCTAAAAGCCAGAGCTTTGCTGCACCCTCACGGTCAAACTCCAGGAAATGACAGCCGTGTTTCTCCAGCTCAGAGCTGGCTGTGCCTGGGCCCAGCTGATCAAGCCCTGACCCTCAGTTGGGAGTGGGGGTGGGGTTGGAAGTTTGCAGATGCCTTGAGCCCCCTGTGGGCAAGCAGGGGAGGGATCTGGGTAGATATTGGCAGAAGAAAGCCACAGTGCAATTTCAGACTAGGGGCTTAGTTGGAGTTTGAGAGACACCTTTAGCAGCCTTATCTCTGAGGGATCTAGGATCCCCTCTTCTGCTGGGGTGAAGAAGGGATCAGTGCTCACTTTTCAGGGGTGAGACTCCTCCTCACTGATTTCCTCATCCAGACTCTTCCTTCCCTAACCAGTATGGCAGGCCTGGGGAATGAGGAAGCTGACTTGGCCTCTTCCTTATCCTCTCCTTCCCTTCTTCCTCCTGGCCCATAAGTCCTGTCCAGAGAACATGAGAATGGTCCCTTGCTTCCCTTTTCCCAGACCGCACCCTGCCCTCTCGCTCCCCTGCCTGTTCTGTCCACTATCCTGTGAGGCCCTGCCTTGGCTTCCCAGTAAGCTGCCCCTTGGCTTTTACGTGAGACCTGTTTTGCTCAGAACAAGACTCAGACCCCAGGGGAGAAGGCAGTGGAAAATAGGCATGGGACATCCTGGTCCGGGGGGTCCATGGTACCTGGGAAAGTTGCACCCTTTATATAGGTGAGGAGACCGAGATGTAGGAAGATGCCTCAGTCAGTCCAGGTACCATCTTCTCACTTTCCCCACTGGATCCTCAGTGTTCCTCAAACACCCAGAATGCCTCTGCCTCAGGGCCTTTGCATGTGCTGTTCCCTAAATATCTGAATTGCTTGCTCTCTCACCCTTTCAAGTCTTTGCTCAAGTATCCCTCAACATAGTTGAGTAGAGACTCAAATGTATCTTCCCTGACCATCTTTTCCTTCCAGGACTCCCTCCTGAATAACCTTCTCTGCTTTATCTTCCGCACAGCCCTTATCACTGGACACACTATAGAGTTATCTATTTTTTTTTTATTGTCTTTCTCACGAGCATGTAAGCTCTCTCAGGAAGGGAGTTCTGTCTATCTTGTTGAAGGCTGTATCCCCAGCTTCTAGAACAGAGTCTGGCACCTCGAAGGCATTCATTGAATCAGTTTAGAGTCAAATCCTACTATTTAATAGAGCAGTATTTATAGAGAGATGGCAGTGTTCCTGACTCAGCAGGACGCCTGGCATTTCTCAGCTGGTGTTCTCTTGTGTCCCTGGATGGAATGCCCTTTCTCCAATGACCAGGAGAATCCCTGCCTAACCTTGAGGCCTCTGCCTGTGCCTTCCTCAAAGCCCCTCCTTACTCTTTTGATCTTTCCCTCCACCCTCCACCTGCTCCCCCTTCACACTCCACCAGACACCTGCCGCTCTTGAATGATCATGAGCTTCTGAGCCCAACTGTGATTCATGTCCTTGCTTCCCCTCTTCCTGGCCCTGGCTTAACTCCTACAGGCCTCAGTTTCTTCATGTGTAAAATGAGTCTAATATAATATAACGTACCATGCTTCTGATAGAGCTGTTCTAATCACTAGCAGCCTTTTGTGAGAGGGACCTAGCACTGCAGGTTCAACCTCATGGGCCCAGCTGGTGGAGGTGGTAGATTCTTGGCAGCAGCAGCATCTCCAGTCCAGGTTCCTGAGGTCAGAGGCTGTACTTGCCAATGGCAGGCCATGAAACAGAGATATGGCCATGTTTAAGAAGCACTGGGCTATGTGAGGAGGACCCTGCCATGGGTGGCGTGAGCACCCATGACTTCCCACTCCTGACTCTGTCTCTGCCACTTCCATGGAATGCCTGTGTTGCCACATGTCCTGTAGAACCTGCCATGACCACATCACCCCATTATCTACATCTACAGGTGAGCCTGACACACCCGCCTGCCTGCCTTCTTTGGAGCGGTAGGCCTTTGCTGAGAGACAGAGGACTCTGAGGAGGTACTGAGCCACTCTGAGCTGTTCAAGAGGAGTCTTCAAACTTCACAGAGGGCTATTTTAGCCTATTTTGCCATTTGTAGGAAACTGGATTTGCCCACTTTGACCATTCCTTCCAATTCTAAGAACCTATAGTTCTGAGAATATTTATCCTCTGTATCCAGCCAAAGTTTCTTTTTCTAGCCTTTTTTTGTTGCTCTCCCCTCTTCACATTTGAAAATTGGAAAGCAAATGCTCAAGTCTGTGTACTCAGAGGCAAGTTCCTTCTCCTCTAGAACCCTTTCAAGCCTGGGAGGGAGTTCCTGGTCAGCCACAAGCAACCGGCTTCTTAGAACATTGATAAATCAAAGGCAGTTTGGGTGGAAGAAAAAATTAAACTCTAGTATGTATTCAGCTAAAGAGCAAATGCCCAATATCTTTCTCAACTGAGCATCTTCTCTGTAATGGTCTTGTGCCTGTGAAACCAACAAATGCATTCACTTGGAAATTGTTTTAAAAATTCATTCAGTACCACGTACTGAGCGACTCCTCTGCTAGGTGCTCGACTGAGTACTGAGAACATGATACACACAAGGCCAGATATAGAACCTGTCCACTTGGTGCTTGTTGTCTAAGGGGGGACGGACATTTTCATCAGTAGAAATTCCAGTTTTTATTAAAAAATGGAAGTCAGCTTATTTCCTACAAGGGATGAAGACAGGCCTCCTTTTCAATCAGGGGGCCAATGAATGCCATAACCAGAAGCCACTCCAGTCAGCTCAACCACAGGGGGTTATTGTAAGGGAACTCACAGACTCTAAGCCTGGGTTGCGCGGCCAGGCCTTGTTATCCTAGAAAGTCTTCAGGCAACTTATTCTTTCCTTTTGACTCTTTCTGGGGTCACATGGTCCTTCTTCCACAAGGGCCATCATAACTACTCCTAAATTGTGACCTTGAGCCAGGAAACCTATGAGCCTTTCCAGCTTGGCTCTTCTGTATTGTCGGGGGTCCAGCGGGACACAGGTGGCCTGCTCAAAAGTGTGGTCAAAGAGAGTTTAGAGAAGTGGATGATGTAACCACTGCAAGGTTCAGGGAAATCCACAAGGGATGTTACACCATCCTGGGGCTGGCACTGTGGAGAACCATCTCCTCCTGGAAACCTGGAGGAGTGAGGGGAGGGAGTGGCATTACTGAACCCAGCAATGGCTGTATGGATGGGAGAAGTCATGGCTTCAGGTAAAGGAACTCAGCCACCTGACACGCCACGGCCTGGAAGGGAGGGAGAAGTAGGAATAAATTTCTCTTCTTGTGTCTCCTTCCACTCATCCATGTCCTGCTGGTGCCTTGTGTTGGCCAAATCTGACTTGAACACAGGAGGTATGAACCCACAGATAGAGATCAGCCTCCCAGGGAATGCAGCAGGGCAGCGAAGGATGGAGGGTGGAAGTGGAGGGGCAAGTGGACAATATCCATGACTCCCTTATATGATCTCTCCATTCTACCGTTTTTTTTTTTTTTTTTTTTTTTTGAGATAGGGTCTTGTTTTTTCACCCAGGATGGAGTACAGTGGTGCGATCTTGGCTTGGTGTAGCCTCGACCTCTGGGGCACAAGTGATCCTCCTACCTCAGCCTCCCAAGTAGTTGGGACTACAGGGGCCAGCCACCATGCCTGGCTAATTTTTGTGTTTTTTGTACAGATGAGGATTCACCATGTTGCCCAGGCTGGTCTTGAACTCCTGGACTCAAGCAATCCACCTGCCTCGACCTCTCAAAGTATTGGGATTACAGGCATGAGCCACTGCACCCGGCCCATCATAGTTTCAAATGCCCTAGAGAGAGAATCTAAGTGGATCGGCTCAGACTGAGGCAGCAGCAGAAGGAGGCTAAGCACCATCCTGATTTTTAGAATGAGCAAATGCAGGCTGAGAGAACCAATGGCAATGCCTCCAAGCTTTTTGTTTTTTTTTTAAGAGATGGGGTCTATGCTGCTGAGGCTGGCCTCGAACACCCAGGCTCAAGCAATCCTCCTACCTCAACCTCCCAAAGTGCTGAAATGGCAGGCATGAGTTATTGAGCCCAGCTGCCACTGAGCCTTAAATGACCAAGAGCCATGAGCTCAAGTGAACTGTCCTCCCTGGGTTGTTCTCTCAGGGGTATTTGTGGCCTGGGCTTAGGGGTGCACTTGTGGCATTTCTCCCAGGTGTTTCAGCAAGTGCTACATTCAGGTATCTCTTTAAAAATCACCAGAGGAGTTTAAAGATCATAAAGACTTAGGTACGAGTGCATGTGTATCCCTCAAAGTCTGTTCCATCCCAGCAGGACACTGTTCCTGACATTCTACTAGACCCCCTGTGGACTGTCTGGTCCAGCCTCCTTAACTCCTGTGACACTTCTCTCTACCTGCTATCTGACTCCAGTGTTCATATTTGCCTGGGTTTGTCTGGAGGGGCTTTGGAAATGTGGAGTCTCCTCGTCATTGTCACTACACCTTCACGAGGGTCACAGCCTGACCTTCGCAGGGCCCTTGCTCTGGAGGTAGGCCGAGGCATGCTTTTGACCTGGCTGTGTCTGGGTCAGCACTGGCACCTTGAAGGCCAAAGTTGCTCCAAAAAGTCTTTGAGTAGAACTGCACTCACGTCATCTGAGAAATCTATTAGTACTTTCTTTTCTGGGAATCTTAAAGGAAGAGGTTTTTTGTGGGAGTATCTGGAGCTCTTGTGGCTAGGCAGCTCTCCTAGGCATCTTGCCTCTTTCCCTCCCAGTGTAATTTAGGCTTGTTTTGTGTGGTGAGAACAGAAGAGTGCCTTGGGTTGTGTTCAGAGGCCAATGCAGACTGCTGTATACACAGCAGAGAGCAGAGATTAGCTTCCAGCTGGTACAGCAACCATTCTGGAGTGCCAGCTGTGTGGAGTGGGTGCCGGCTGTGAGGACCTGGATTCCAACCAGCTATGTGGATTGGGCCACCATCTGTGGGCTGCAGTGCCAGCTGTGTGCACTGGGGTGCCAGCCAGGTGTTGGGACTGGGTGCCAGCTGTGTGGACTGGATTACCAACCAGAGATGTAAACCGGGTTCTAGCTGTGTAGGCTGGGTGCCAACTGTGGGAATGGGGTGCCAGCATAGGCCAAGTTGAGGCTGAACCCCTCTCAGCTGCTGGCTTACTGCATGTGCTTCTGTTTATGGCACAAGCAATCAATAAATCAAGGTCACTGAATCAGGTCGACTTTACCCAGAGACTTTTGTTGCAGAATTGAAGATGTGTTTCTTCGATGAAAAGAAAGGAAAATATTCTTAAGAATAATAAAAGCATCATTAGGAATGGGTCAGATCTTTCAGAATCATATTTGCAAAAGAAATAATATTTATGTCAAGATGTTTGTTCAACGCATATGAACACCTACTATGTTGAAATTTGTGGGCATGGTGCCTCATGCCTGTAATCCCAGTACTTGGGGGGCTGAGGTGGGTGGATCACCTGAGGTCAGGAGTTCGAGACCAGCCTGATCAACATGGAGAAGCCCTGCGGGCGTGGTGGTGCATGCCTGTAATCCCAGCTACTCAGGAGGCTGAGGCAGGAGAATTGCTTGAACCTGGAAGGAGGAGGTTGCAGTGAGCCGATATCAGGCCATTGAACTCCAGCCTGGGCAAAAAGAGAGAAACTCCATCTCAAAAAAAAAAAAGAAAAAAAAAAGAAATTTGTTGAATGCCTACTATGTGGCTAGACATTTTATAAATTATCCCACTTAAAATAGGAGGTCAGGGGCCAAGTTAAAGTATCTGGTGAGATTTAGATATTTGTTACATTCTGCAAGGGAGGATTCCCTGGCTGAGACCAGAAAGGGTGGGGAGGCTCTGACCTTCATCCTTTTTTTCTCCTGGGGAAGAGTCTTCACCCTCGATTTGTCAGGTCCCAGCCATCAAAACTGGGTCCATTCAGGAGCGGCCATGAAGGGCCACAATAGGGGCAGCAATGACAGAGCAGGGCTATGGGATACTGCACAGTGCTGATTGTGACAAGGGCAAGAGAGGCAGGGTGGAACTGAGAAGATTTGAACAGTTCTGCAAAGGGAGACAGTTTCCTGACTTATCTAGTCAACCAGCTTGATTATTATTTCCATACTTACCCTATAACATTCCTCTCTTTTTCAGCCACATCCTGGAATTTTACTCTGTTATCTTGAGGGTAGTGCATATGATGGTTGTTTTGAAAAAATAAATGAATGAAGGAGGAACAGTTCATATTACCCTTCAACAAGGCATAGGAAAGGTATACACATGTTCATATATCCATATACACACGTCATACACACAGACATACATATACTGTTTTATATGGTTGGGCTCTGTCCCCACTCAAATCTCATCTTGAATTGTAGTTTCCATAATACCTCTGTATTGTAGGAGGGACCAAGTGGGAGGTAATTGAATCATGGGTCAGTTACCCTCATGCTGTTCTTGTGATAGTGAGTGAGATCTGATGGTTTTACAGGGGTTTTCTCTTTTTTGCTTGACACTTCTTGATGCCACCATGTGGAGAAGGACATGCTTGCTTTCCCTTCTGCCATGATTGTTAAGTTTCCTGAGGCCTCCCCAGACATGTGGAACTGTGAGTCAATTAAACCTCTTTCCTTTATAAATTACCTAGTTTCAGGTATGTCCTTACAGCAGTGTGAGAACGGACTAATACACTGCTCATATTTGTTATTCATGGAAGTTATGTTCTGCAAAGTTGCCACAAACACCAAATTAGCAAGTAATGAATCACTGCTCCTAGGAGAAATACAAAGTTTGGTTTCCGTAAGCTTATGGTTGCAACATTTCTGTCAACTGATTAATATGTAACCTTATTTTATGTGGATTTCTCACTAAAGGTAGCTTATTTAATATATATTGTTGATTCACTAATATTGAACTCATGCCAGTAGTACTATAACTCATGCCTGAAAGAAGCTTAGCTAACACATGTAATTTCTCTGGAAGGCACATCACAGCCTTCTTATACTCAGGAACACTACAGAGCATTCTAGTGTTATTCTTGGGGGCCATTTTAAGTAGTGAAGTCACCAAGAAAAAGCATAAAAATGCAAAAAAAGTGACACTAAACAGACTGTGAAAAGGACACTTGTTTACAGTGTGAGAGCTGAAACAAGAAGGCAGAAGGTCACCTGTCTGAGCTTAGCTGGGAATGTGTGTACATTGGGTGACTTGAATTTTTTCCTCCTCTGCACATGTCCACAAATGACTGTGAAAGCACTGTGAATATTGAAACTGATTTTGGGGCTAGAGAATAAATTTTAGCAGGTAGGCAAATTCACAGTGGATCTGTGAATAAAGAGGATAGACTGGATATATATATATATGATATGTGTGTGTGTGTGTGTGTGTGTGTATGTGTGTGTAGACACCCCATACCCCAACATGAATGATTTATTATTCTGAGGCTAGAATCTCCACCCAGAGGCAGAAAACACCAATTCAAAGTGAACTGGAACTTTAAAACAGAGACATGGGAACATGAATTCTGCTGAGTTGGTCTCTATACTGCATTCCTTTAAGCATCTTTAAGTGACCCTGGATCATAGAAGCAGTGCACACTGAAGTATCTAAATCTGCAGTTCTATGGAGCTTTTTAGGACATGCAATATTAAGTTGTTTAGGATACACTCTGGGAAGACCTTTTAAGTCTTCTCAAGCAGACAGAATATTATGCAGCCATCAAAAACAATGAGTTTGTGTCCTTTGTAGGGACATGGATGAACCTGGAAACCATCATTCTCAGCAAACTGACAGAAGAGCAGAAGATCAAACACCGCATGTTCTCATTCATAGGCGGGTGTTGAACAATGAGAACACATGGACACAGGGAGGGGAGCACTACACACTGGGGTCAGTCGGGGGGAAATATGGGAGGGATGGTGGGGGGTGGGGAGCTGGGGAGAGATAGCAAGGGGAGAGATGCCAGATGTAGGTGATGGGGAGGAAGGCAGCAAATCACACTGCCACGTGTGTACCTATGCAACAATCTTGCATGTTCTTCACATGTACCCCAAAACCTACAATGCAATAAAATAAATAAATGGGGAAAAAAAAGAAAAAAAAAAAGAAAAGAAAACACTAATGTAAAGTAGGGCCTGTTGTGAATGTATCACATTTAGAAAGGAAAAATTATAACAGATTCCAGGCCTTGGGATGGTCCTGGAAGTGGGAGTCAATGTAGATTCTTAAACAACTCTGGTGTGATGTGCTGTAAAGATCAAGATGGCTGGTTCTGGTCTAGGCAGCATCCTATCACCCATCCAGATCCACCAAATTGGACACCTGAGAGGCACCCTCAACTAATTTGTGATTCTACTTCCTTTATATCTCTTTAACCATGCCATTGGCCATTCTCTGATCATCTCAAGCCACAGGTGACTTGATCTGTCACCCAGCTGTGATCCATGAGCATTATCTAAGAGGGAGAACATTTTTGCTTACATTTCCCGTGCTCTTTATAAGCCCTGGGCCCTGGGTGAGTAGAATGCTGGAAGAAACTTGTCTTTGGCTGATGTCTTTTCCTATCACTATCTAGGTAACAATCAGTGATCTATCACTATCTTTCTATTCAACTGAAATACATATTGAGAAATAATGATTATGGTGATGACAATACAAATCAAAATACACATAATGATGATGACACAAATAATAATGAGAGCTAACATTTTTTTGGTGCTGTATACTCCAGGCATTGGGCCAAGTGTTTTATTTTTAAATTGTAATTTTATCAGAACAGCATATGTACCTAGTTTTCCCCCAAATGTTTGATTTTGAAATGCAAATGAAAACTACAATGAGATACCACTTTACACCAGTAGAATAGCTGTTATTAAAAAGTGAAAAAATAACAGATGTTAGTGATATTGTGGAGAAAAGAGAACACATATACCTTGCTGGTGGGAATGTAAATTAGTTCAGCCACTGTGGAAAGCAGCGAGATTTCTCAAAGAACTTAAAACAGAGCTACCATTTGACTCAGCATCCAATTATTAGACATATATGACAATAAAGATAAAACATTCTACCATAAAGACACATGCACATGTATGTTCATCACAGCACTATTCACAATAACCAGGACATGGAATCAACCTAAATGCTCATCAATGGTAGACTGGTTAAAGAAAATGTGGTACATATACACCATGGGATACTATGCAGCCATAAAAAAGAATGAGATCAAGTCCTTTGCAGCAACATAAATGGAGATAGAGGCCATTATCCTAAGCAAATTAACACAGGAACTGAAAACCAAATACTGCATGTTCTCAACTATAAATGGTAGCGGAACACTGAGTACATATGGACATGAAGAAGTAAACAATAGCTAATTGGGCCTGCATGAGGGTGAGAGGTGGGAGGAGGAGGAGGGTGAGGATCGAAAAACTACCTATCAGGTGCTATGCTCATTACCTGGGTGATAAAATCTTTACACCAAATATCTACAACACATAATTTACCCATTTAACAAGCCTGTACATGTATTCCTGAACCTAAAATAAAAATTGGAAAGAAAAAAATAAAATTTTAAAAATTGACAGAAAAGTTAAAAGAAAGATGCAATGAACATCTATATATCATTTATTTAGATTTTCCAGTTACTATTTTGTCACATTTGCTTTATTTTCTTATCTGTCTACCTTTTTTGATGAATGATTTAAAATTATATTGCATTATATTACTTTATCCCTAAACATTTTATCATGTATCTCCTAAGAATGAAAGACATTCTCCTACATAATCATAATACCATTATCAAAACTAAGAAATTTAACAACAATTCAATGCCACCATATAATATATAGCCCATGTTTTAATTTCATGTACTTAGTTTATTTTTATTTTTCTAAAACTTTTATTTTATATTCAAGGGTTCATGTGCTGGTTTGTTATATATGTAAACTCATGTCATGGGGATTGTACAGATAATTTCGTGTCCCCAGGTGCTAAGCCTAGTACCCAATCATTATTTTTTCTGCTCCTTTCCCTACTCCTACCCTCCACTCTCTATTAGGCCCCAGTGTCTGTTGTTCCCCTCTTTGTGTCCATGTGTTCTTGTTGTTTAGCTTCATTAAGTGAGAACATGTGGTCTTTGGTTTTTTGTTCCTGCATTAGTTTGCTAAGAATAATGGCCTCCAGCTCCATCCATGTTTCTGCAAAGGACATGACCTCATTTTTTTGGCTACATAGTATTCCATGTTATATATGTACTACATTTTCTTTTCTTTTTATAAAATTATACTTTAAGTTCTAGGATACATGTGCGGAATGTGAAGGTTTGTTACATAGGTATGTATGTGCCATGGTGGTTTGTTGCACCCATCAACCTGCC
Organism: Sapajus apella; assembly: GCF_009761245.1. Taxonomy (NCBI): domain Eukaryota; kingdom Metazoa; phylum Chordata; class Mammalia; order Primates; family Cebidae; genus Sapajus; species Sapajus apella. The sequence continues at coordinate 6,558,047 of NW_022437002.1, read as the reverse complement.
ATCTAGGCTTTAAGCCCCTCATGTATTAGGTATTTCTCCTAATGCTATCCCTCTCTTTGCCCCCTACCTGCTGACAGGCCCTGGTGTGTGATGTTCCCCTTCCTGTGTCCATGTGTTCTCACTGTTCAGCTCCCATTTATGAGTGAGAACATGTGGTGTTTGGTTTTCTGTTCCTGTGATAGTTTGCCGAGAATGATGGTTTCCAGCTTCATCCATGTCCCCTCAAAGGACATAAACTCATTCTTTTTTATGGCTACATAGTATTCCATGGTGTACATGTGCCACATTTTCATCATTCAGTCTTTCATTGATGGGCATTTGGGTTGGTTCCAAGTCTTTGCTATTTTAAGTAGTGCTGCAATAAACATACGTATGTGTGTGTCTTTATAGTAGAATTATTCATAATCTTTTGGGTATACACCCAGTGATGGGATTGCTGGGTCAAATGGTATTTCTGGTTCCTTGAGGAATCACCACACTGTCTTCCACAATGGTTGAACTAATTTACACTACCACCAACAATGTAAAAGTGTTCCTGTTTCTCGACATCCTTGCCAGCATCTGTTGTTTTTTGACTTTTTAATGATCACCATTCTAACTGGCATGAGATGGTATCTCATTTGTGATTTGGACTTGCATTTCTCTAATGACCAGTGATGCTGGGGTTTTTTTCATATGTTTGTTGGCCACATAAATGTCCTCTTTTGAGAAGTGTCTGTTCATATCCTTCACCCACTTTTTGATGGGATTCTTTTTTTTTTTTCTTGTAAAGTTATTTAACGTCCTTGTAGATTCTGCATATTAGTCCTTTGTCAGATAAATAGAGTGCAAATTTTTTCTCCCATTCTGTAGACTGTCTTTTCACCCTGGTGATGGTTTCTTTTGCTGTGGAGAAGCTCTTTAGTTTAATTAGATCCCATTTGTCAATTTTGGCTTTTGTTGCCATTGCTTTTGGTGTTTCAGTCATGAAGTCTTTGCCCATGCCTATGTCCTGAATGGTATTGCTTAGGTTTTCTTGTAGAGTTTTTATGGTTTTAGGTTTTACATTTAAGTCTTTAATCCATCTTGAGTTAATTTTTGTATATGTTTTAAGGAAAGGGCCCAGTTTCAGTTTTCTGCATATGGCTAGCCAGTTTTCCCAACACCATTTATTAAATAGGGAATGCTCGCCACATTGCTTGTTTTTGTCAGGTTTGTCAAAGATCAGATGGTTGTAGATGTGTGGAGTTATTTCTGAGTCCTCTGTTCTGTTCCATTGGTCTATATATTGGTTTTGGTACTGGTACCATGCTGTTTTGGTTACTGCAGCCTTGTATAGTTTGAAGTCAGATAGCGTGATGCTTCCAGCTTTGTTCTTTTTGCTTAGGATTGTCTTGGCTATTGGGGCTCTTTTTTGGTTCCATGTGAAATTTAAAGTAGTTTTTTCTTATTCTGTGAAGAAAGTCAATGGTAGCTCGATGGAAATAGCACTGAATCTATAAATTACTTTGGGCTGTATGGCCAATTTCATGATATTGATTCTTCCTATCCATGAGATGGAATGTTTTTCCTTTCTTATTTCCATGAGCAGTGTGTACCACATTTTCTTAATCCAGTCTACCAGTGATGGGCATTTAGGTTGATTCCATGTCTTGGCTATTAAGAATAGTGCTGTGATGAACATACACATACATGTGTCTTTATGATAGAACCATGTATATTTCTTTCCTTTGGGTATATACTCAGTAATGAGATTGCTGGGTTGAATGGTGGTTCTGTTTTCAGCTCTTTGAAGAATTGCCACACTGCTTTCCACAATGCTTGAACCAATTTACATTCCCACCAACAGTGTATAAACATTCCCTTTTCTCTGCAACCTCACTAACATCTGTTATTTTTTGAATTTTTAATCATAGCCATTCTGACTAGTGTGAAATGATATCTCATTGCGGTTTTCATTTGCATTTCTCTGATGATAAATGATACTGAGCTTCTTTTTTCATATATTTGTTGGCCGCATGCATGTCTTCTTTTGAAAAGTTTCTGTTCATGCTCTTTGCCTACTTGTTAGCTTGGTTGGTTGTTTTCTCCTGTAAATTTGTTTATGTCTTAATAGATGCTGGATATTAGACCTTTGCCAGATGCAAATATTTTCTCCCATTCTGTAGGTTGTTTATTTTCTCTATTGATAGTTTCTTTTGCCGTGTAGAAGCTCTTAAGTTTGATTTGATTCTATTTATTAATTTTTGCTTTTGTTGCAATTGCTTTTGGCATCTTCATCATGAAATCTTTGCCAGTTCTTACGTCCAGAATAGTACTGACCAGGTTGTCTTCTAGGGTTTTTATAGTTTTGGGTTTTACATTTAAGTCTTTACTCTATCTTGAGTTGATTTTTTGTATATGGTATGAGAAAGGGGTCCAGTTTCAGTCTTCTGCACATGGTTAGCCAGTTACCCCAGAACCATTTGTTGAATAGGGAGTCCTTTCCCTATTGCTTATTTTTGTCAGCTTTATCAAATGTCAGGCAGTTGTAAGTATGCAGCCTTATTTCGGAGCTCTTTATTCTGTTCCATTGGTCTATATGTCTGTTTTTGTACCAGTATCATGCTATTTTGGTAGCCCTTTAGTATAGTTTGAAGGCAGGTAGTATGATGCTTTCTGCTTTTTTTTTTCTTATGATTACTTTGGCTATTCAAACTCTTTCTTAGTTCCATATGATTTTTAAAATAGTTTTTTTTCTAGTCCTGAGTAGAATGTCACAGGTAGTTTGATAGCAATAGCATCGAATGTGTAAATTGCTTTGGGCAGTATGGCCATATTAATGATATTAATTCTTCTTATTCATGAGGATGGAATGTTTTTCCATTTGTTTGTGTCATCTCTGATTTTTTGAACAGTGTTTTGTAATTCTCATTGTAGAGATCTTTCACTTCCCTGGTTAGCTGTATTCCTAGGTATTTTATTCTTCTTGTGACAGTAGTGAATGGGATTCTATTCCTGATTTGTCTCTTGGCTTGGCTGTTGTTGGTGTATAGGACCACTAGTGTTTTTGTACATTGATTTTGTTTCCTGAAACTTTGATAAAGTTGCTTGTCAGCTGAAGGAGCTTTTGGGCAGAGACTATGGGATTTTCTAGATATAGAATCATGTCATCAGCAAACAGGGGTAGTTCGACTTTCTCTCTTTCTGTTTGGAAGCTCTTTATTTCCTTCTCTTGTGTGATTGCTCTGGCCAAGACTTCCACTATTATGTTGAATAGGAGTGGTGAGAGAGGGCATTCTTATCTTGTTCCAGTTTTCAAGTGGAATGCTTCCATTCCAGATTTTGCCCATTCAGTATGATGTTGGCTGTGTATTTGTCATAGATGGCTCTTGTTATTTTGAGGTATATTCCTTCAATACCTAGTTTGTTGAGAGTTTTTAACATGAATAGATGTTGAATTTTATTGAAAGCCTTTTCTGCATCTATTGAGATGATCATGTGTTTTTTTGTCTTTACTTTTGTTTATATGATGAATCATGTTTATTAATTTGCATATGTTAAACCAGCCTTGCATCCCAGGGATAAAGCCTACTTGATCATGATGGATAAGCTTTTTGATGTGCTGATGGATTCAGTTTGCTAGTATTTTGTTGAGAAATTTTGCATCAATATTCATCAAGAAAATTTGCCTGAAGTTTTCTTTTTATGTTGGGTCTCTCTGCCAGATTTTGGCATCAGGATGATGCTGGGGAGGAATTCCTTCTCTTCAATTTTTGGAATAGTTTCAGTAGGAATCGTACCAGCTCTTGTTTGTACATCTGGTGGAATTCTGTGAATCCATCTGGTCCTGGGATTTTTTTGGTTGATAGGATTTTTTAAATTACAGATTCCATTTTGGAGCTCATTATTGGTCTGTTCAGGGATTCAGTTTCTTTCTGCTTCAGTCTTGGGAGGAGATATATGTGCAGGAATTTATCAATTTCTTCTAGGTTTTCTTGTTTTTGTGCATAGAGGTGTTCATGGTATTCTCTGATGGTTATTTGTATTTCTGTGCATCAATGGTAATATCCCCTTTGTTCTTTCTAATCATGCTTATTTGGATTTTCCCTCTTTTTTCTTTATTGTCTAGCTATTCATCTATCTGTCTTAATTTTTTCAGAACACTGGCTCCTAGATTTTTTGATCTTTTGGATGGGTTTTCATGTGTTAATCTTTTTCAGTTCAGCTCTGATTTTGGTTATTTATTGTCTCCTATAGGTTTAGGGTTGGTTTGTTCTTGTTTCTCTAGTTCTTTTAGTTGTGATGTTAGGTTGTTAATTTGACATCTTTCTAACTGTTTTTTTTTTTCTTTTTTTGATTTATTAAGGAAAAGGAAATGCAAGGTTATTCATTTGCACATATCCTTAATGGCATTTTTCCTTTAGGGAGATACAGTTATTGGCATAAGAAACTTTAATTGTATGGCTGAAGAATGCATCACTGATCAGAAGGTACCCATACCACTAAAGATTAATGCTTGGAGATTTTTCTTTCTAACTTTTTAATGTGACTATTTAATGCTATAAATTTCCCTCTTAACACTGCCTTAGCCATGCCCCAGAGATTCTGGTATGTTGTATTTTTGTTCTCATTAGTTTCAAAGAACTTCTTATTTCTGCCTTAATTTATTTATTTACCCAAAAGTCATTCAGGAGCAGGTTGTTTAGTTTCCATGTAATTGTATGGTTTTGAACAATTTTTTAAATCTTGATTTCCAATTTTAATGTTCATACTATTTGGAGTCTGAGAGAGTGGTTAGTATGATTTTGGTTCTTTTGCATTTGCTGAGGATTGTTTTATGTTCAATTGTATGGTCAGTTTTACAGTATATACCATGTGGCAATGAGAAAAATGTATATTCAGTTGTTTTGAGTTGCAGAGTTTGGTAGACGTCTATCAGGTCCATTTGGTCCAGTGTTGAATTCAGCTCTGAAATATCTTTGTCAATTTTCTGCCTTGATGATCTAATATGGTCAGTGGTGTGTTGAGGTCTCCCACTATTATTGTATGGGAGTCTAAGTCTCTTTGAAGGTCTTTTTTGAAAGTCTCTTTGAAAGTCTAAGTCTCTTTGAAGGACATGCTTTATGAATCTGGGTGCTCCTGTGTTGGGTGCATATATGTTTAGGATAGTTAGGTGTTCTTGTTGAATTGAACCCTTTACCATTATGTAATGCCCTTCCTTGTCTTTTTACATTTTTTAATGATTTTTTGACTTTATTGTTTTATTTTTTATTGTTATTTTTTATTTTATTGCATTTTAGGATGTGGGGTACATATGCAGAACATGCAGGATTGTTGCATAGGTACATACATGGCAATGTGGTTTGTTGCCTCCATCCCCATCACCTATATCTAGCATTTCTCCCCATGTTATCCCTCTCCAACTCCCTACTCCCTGCTGTCCCTCCCTAGTCCCCCCCAACAGACACCAGTGTGTGATGCTCCCCTCCCTGTGCCCATGTGTTCTCATTGTTAAACACCCATCTATGAGTGAGAACATGCAGTGTTTAATTTTCTGTTCTTGTGTCAGTTTGCTGAGAATGATGGTTTCCAGATTCATCTATGTCACTACAAGGGACATGAACTCATCATTTTTTATGGCTGCATAGTATTCTGTGGTGTATATATGCCACGTTTTCCTTGTCCAGTCTATCATTGATGGGCATTTGGGTTGGTTCCAGGTCTTTGCTATTGTAAACAGTGACACAATGAACTTACGTGTGCATGTGTCTTTATAATAGAATGATTTATAATCCTTTGGATATATACCCAGTAATGGGATTGCTGGGTCAAATGGAATTTCTATTTCTAGGTTCTTGAGGAATCGCCACACTGTCTTCTACAATGGTTGAACTAATTTACACTCCCACCAACAGTGTAAAGGGTTCCTATTTCTCCACATCCTCTTCAGTGTCTGTTGTCTTCAGATTTTTTAATGATCACCATTCTAACTGGTGAGAGATGGTATCTCAATGTAGTTTTGATTTGCATTTCTCTAATAACCAGTAATGATGAGCATTAAGTCTGACTGTCTTATTTCAGAAAGCCAGTCTTCAAGCCCTGAGATTCTTTCCTCAGCTTGGTTTATTCTGCTGTTAATGCTTGTTATTGCATTATGAAATTCTCAAAGTGTGTTTTTCAGCTGTATCAGGTCAGTTATGTTCTTTTCTATACTGTCTATTTTGTCAGCTCCACATCTTTTTATTGTGACTTTTAGCTTCCTTAGGTTGAGTTTCAGCATTATCCTGGATCTCAGGATCTTCATTCCTATTTATATTCTTAATTCTAATTGTATCATTTTAGCCATCTCACCCTAGTTAAGAACACTTCCTGGAGAACTAGTGCGGTCTTTTGGAGAAAAAAAGGCACTCTGACTTTTTGAGTTATCAGAGTTCTTGTACTGGTTCTTTCTCATCTTTGTGGGGGTGATGTTCCTTCAGTCTTTAACTTTTCTGTCCTTTGGATATTTTTTCTTTTATCCTATTTGGTGACTCTGGGGGTTTGATTGTGGCATAAGGTGGGTTCAGTTGACTGGCTTCATTTCTGAAAGATCTGACGGGGCCATGGCTCAGTTCAGGACTCCTGGACTAAACTTGGGAACTAGTATCAGACCCCCACTTTGTTCTCTGTCTCCTCAAGGTTAAGAACCTGCTGTGCTGGAAGGGATGAGGTGCTCCTGGACCACTGATCACAATGGTCTGATGGGTAGTGTCAGCTAAAGCACTTTGTAGGGTGGTGGCAGTAGCATCTGCCCTTGTTCACATATGTCATTAGCAACTGCAGCTACAGCACTGTGGGTTGTATGCTTGTCAGCTGCAGCAGGGTGCTAGTGAGTGCCACGGTGCCAGCTTCCATGTGTATGTTTGTAGCAGTGGCTGGCATTAACGGCATTGATTTGGGAAAACACCTCCCCCTCCATAATTGTGGGTGTGAACCACCAGTTATGTTAGTGCAGGGGTGGGGCACTGGTTGGTGCAGGACTGTGTGCACACTCTGTGTAAGTTCCCATGGGCAGGGGTGGCCACTCAGGGAAGGGATAGGTCTGATTTTCTTCATGTCTAGTTTCATGCTGGTGATAGTTTCAGCACAGGAGTAGGCCCTAGCAAAAGTGTGGCTAGTGGGCTCTGTGCCCAACAATGCTCCAACTACAGTGGTGGTTCAGTACTGGGGAGGAGGTATGGGGTGCACATAAACAGGCAGCAGTAGCATGGCAGGGTGCACATGCACATGAATACTGGTACGGGAGGAAAGGCAAGGTATGCCTGCACACACACCCACCCACAGAGTAATTTGTGGGGTAACCATACTTGAGTGCATTTGGGCAAAGGGGCAGGAGGCCAGGCTGCAGTGGTGGGTGAGCTGGTGCCTGTCCACTGACATGACTCTGCTGGAGTACTCTGTCAATCAGACACAGTCCATCAGCACAGGAGCTATGATGTGGGTCCCCAGGAGGTGCCTTGGGGCCACACTGTGAGCAGGTGCAGCCAGGCTGGGATGCCTGGGAGAGGCCAGCAGACTGAGAGGTGCTCAGGTTGGATGGGTCCCCTCTCATGGGCAAGACCACCTTGCAGAGTTCAGATCCTGCAGTTCCCCTAGGGCTAAAGTCTCCTATGTGAGTGAGTTGAACCTTGGGGGATGGGTGCTCCACTACAGATGCTCCTACACCAAACCCTCGGGTTCTGCTCTGGCTGGAGTTCTGTCCTTACCACTTCTCTGAGCAGCTCCCCCTGCCAAATAAAGTGTCAGTGATGGTCAAGGTATCTCCTGCTGGGATTCCAGAGGCCTGTGGTGAGAGTGAGCTTCTCCTTGTCTGTTCAACTCACCCCTTCCCCAGGAGTCGTCAGGAGCCAGAAATGAGTTCTGGTACACAGCAGCCCCATGCAGAGGTTTCCTCCTGCTTCAGCCAAGCATCTGCACCTTCTCTCCATTGCTTTCAAATTCTTCTCTCTGAAGATCTGCTAGGAGTGTGCCAGTTTTCCCAATGCCTGTCCCTCAGTGGGAGATGCTCATCCTGGCTGCATCTACTCACCCATCTGGTCCCCTCTGCCTACCTAGTTTAGAATAACAAATATTTACATAAGGCTTTGAAGGGAAGGCAGCATTCTTCTTTCTCCTGATTCCTTCTTCCCCAAAGCAACCATTTTCAAATCTTCTTGCTGTTTCTTCCAGTATTAACTCCATATTTTTAAGAAACATGTTTATTCTACTGTTTTTTAAATTACGTATCATTTATTAATGTCCTTATATGTAAGAAGAGGATTATAGCTCTCTTATCCTCCACAAACACATATCCTCCTATCCTCTCAATGTGATTATATCATCATTTTGAGGGTAATATTAGTATTCAGTATTTAAATTATTATGATTATATTATTTTCAAGTTGAGTTACTTAGTGTGCCATGATTATATTATTATTTCCTCTATTGTACAACTTTATTGCTTTTCTTTGTTTTTCTTGTTGCCCTGATTTGTCACTTACTTGGTTTCCTATGTACCTATTGCTATTTCATGCCTGAGCTCCCTGGAAGAATTATAATTTTCTTTCAAATATGTTGACAGGCATCAAATTATGTATTGGTTTAATTCTTTCCTTGTTTCTCCTGCTCTAACCTGGTCTGCCATTAATCTGTCGTCCTAGAACTTTTCTTCTTCATTAAATCAAGAATTCACTTGGCCCTCTCCTGTATTAAATTCCAGTTTCCTGGATCCTGGACATCCACTTTCTTGATTTACTCTCTTATCTTGGTGGGGAACATCCTTCGGTAGCTTTTTGGATAAGGATTCACAGGACTCAATATTTTGAGATCTTGTACATGTGAGATGATTTTCCATTATATTCTCACAATTGATTAATAGTTTGAATGAATATAAAATTGTAAAATGGAAATCATCCCCCATTTCCCTCAGGACTTTGAAAGTATTTCTTCACTGCTTCCTCCTTTCAATGCTGATGTTGAGAAATCTGATGCTTTTCTGAACCCTGATTCTCTGAATATTAGTGACTAGGGGATGTTTTCCATCCATTGTTCTGACACTTGGTGGCCCTTTTAATCTAAAAACTCCTGTCATGGTTTATGACTTAAATAATTTCCCCCTTTTGATTCCTCTTTTTCTGGGACTTCTGCTGTTCAAATAACTTCTGGCTTTTATACTGGTGTTATATATAATCTTACACTTTCTTTATTTTTCCATCCCTTTGAGTTGGGTGTTTCTCTCTGAAGACCTTCCTAACTTATTCTTACAGTCATCTTGTTGAGTTGTTTATTTCTGTTATAATATTTTTAATTTTAAGAGCGTTCTGTTAATATTTATTTTTAAATAATTATATATTATTGTTTATGGATATAATATTTCCCACTGTATCTCTGAGAATATTAATTATTTGGTTGTTTTTTCCTTTTTACATTGCCTCTATTTCCTCTGATTTTTTTGCTGCTTTATTTTCATGATGGAGTGGTTTCTCAAACATCTGGCAGACACTTACTACCTTTCATATTTGAGAAGGAGGTACTAAAATACTCAATGTGTGCAGGTTTATGGACTGGTGAGTTTCTGTAGGATGTTCAAACAGGACCACACTGTTCAAGTAGGAGCTTCTAAGGACTCTTCTCTTAGATTAGTCAGTTGCTTCCCTCTCCAGCCCCACAGCCAGCCATACCCTGCCCTCCCTGCCCCTTCCCCTACTCAAATACACAGGCTACTCTCCAGCCATGCTCCCACTCATGCTGACCCCTGGAAGTGAGCAGCTGCAAGCTTCTGTGTGGATGTTTGCCAGGAATCCTTTTTCTTTCTTTTCAACTCTTACCTACCTAACAAGGCTCTGTTGCAATCACTTCTGTTGCCTCCACACTTGTTCCCCTGCTCCCAATCTCAGGGCAGAGTCAGCCTCTCCTTGCTGTCTGTTCTCATAGCTCCTGGTGGCTTTCCATGGGAATCACACTCTGCAATAGCACGATTTTCTGCTTGTCCCCCACACTAACCCTCAAGCCCTTCAAGGAACTCTCTGATTCTGTTATCTGGTCCTGGTCTGACCCATTCCTTTACAGGGGTGATAGTTTAGCATCTTGGGGTAATACAGAGAGAAAAGAGACACCTTGGAAGAAATCAAGGAAGTTTTATGAGTCTTCCACCATCACAGGCATCTAAACCTCACTCTAAGGACTACATTTTGACCAAGACTCAAAAGTTTTAACACCTCACAAACCTTTCCTCACCCCACACTTGCCTCGTATCCTCTCAGGATGGTCAGCAGATGTACTCTTATCACTATCTACCATGCCCCATGACCATGGACCTATTCTCTGGAAAAACAGGAGGAAAATCCCCACTAGAAGGGTCAAAGAGGAGACCTTTGGCCCCTGTCTGAAAACATCTGTCTGTGGAGGTGTCAACAGGTCAGCAGAAAATCCCGATGGACTTGGGTTCTCCCAGGTTTTTTACATTTGGGCTTCTTGTATATCCATCAACAGATCAAGGAAATGTCAACATCACAAAAATACGTATTCACTAGAGCAGGGATGGCAATTATATTTCATCTCTAGTGTAACTTCACCTGATGACTGGTGGCTGCCTCAAGTGATTGTTAAGGGTTTTGAGGCCTTCACCAGGCTCAGAGTGAAAGAGTCCTGTGATCAATTAATGATGTCTGCCATTGGCAGTTATTCACTATCCCAGAACGAGGGGAGAGATGAAAGTAAAATGTTCTAAGACAGTGTTTCCCAAACTTGTCTTATGATAAGAATTACCCGGAGATACTTGTTAAAAATAGATTCCAGACTCTTCACCAGGAGATTCAAATCCAAGAGGTCTGGAGTGAGGTCTTTAAATGTGTACCTAGCAAGCACCTACATGACTCACATAATCAAGCAAGTCTGAAAACACTATTCTAAGGGAAGGGTTTAAAGGACTCCCTACTTAAGAGAAGGAAATGCAGAAAGATGGAATATCAGAATCCAATCCTAGGAGAAGAAAGGGGAAAATGGCAAACTCAGGTAGGCAGGACTCCAGCCCCCTACACTTTAGTGAGGGCTCTGTATAAGCTCTGAAGTCCTAGCTAAAGTCCCATGAACATATCAGTGTTGGAGCCTGAGCAAATCACTGAATTTTAGAAATACGCCTCTCAGTATCTTGTTTAACTTTCACATGTCCACACTTAGATCCTGTGTCTTGCTTCTGCCACCTCCAGTTTAAGATGCTCTAGAGAGGCCCCAGAGGAATGGCACATGTAGCTATATGAAGAAGTTACAAAGGTCTGCATCTGTCAGTCAGGAAAACCAAGGACCGAGAAGGAATGGGATCTCCCCTCTGCAACATGTCTTCTGAGGAGGCTCACCACATTCCTAACATGTGGAACCCCCTGAACATCAAACAGTTAGTTTAGATACATTTTAATGTGGACCAAAATCCCAACATCAGCAGTGTGTGCTTATGCTTATGTAAGGAGAGGTTGGGTCTTAGATACATATTCAATCAAGAATCTATACATATATCATGTAACCAAAACAGATAGCTAACAAGAACTGAGCACTTACTATGCCCCACAAGCTATCTTAAGGCTTGTCTTAGTCAATTTTCTGTTGCTATAACTGAGTCCCTGAGACTAGGTAATTTATGAAGAAAAAAGTTATTTCTTATAGTGCTAGAGGCTGGAAAATCCAAGGTTGAGAGGCTGCACCGGTGTGGGCCTTCTTGATGGTCAGGACTTTCTGTAGAATCCCAAGGCAGCTCAGGGTATCACATGGTGAGGGAGCAGAGCATACTAGCCCAGATCTTTCTTTCTTTTCTTATGAAGCTGCTGGTTCAATCATGGGGTCCCTGTTATGATGACCCTATCTGATTCCAATTACCTTTCAAAGGCCTTACTTCCAAATGCTGTCGACATATGAATTTGAATATTAAGTTTCCAACACATGAAATTTGGGAAACACATACTGTAGCAAGCTTTTTAATGTATATACTTATTATTATTATTATATATATATATTTTTTTGAGATGGAGTTTCACTCTTGTTACCCAGGCTGGAGTGCAGTGGTACAATCTCGGCTCACCGCAACCTCCGCGTCCTGGGTTCAGGCAATTCTCCTGCCTCAGCCTCCTGAGTAGCTGGGATTACAGGCATGCACCACCATGCCCAGCTGATTTTTTGTATTTTTAGTAGATACGGGGTTTCACCATGTTGACCAGGATGGTCTTGATCTCTTGACCTCGTGATCCACCTGCCTCGGCCTCCCAAATATTATTTTTTTAATTGTATTTTAGGTTTTGGGGTACATGTGAAGAACATGCAAGATTGTTGCATATGTACACACATGGCAGTGTGACTTGCTGCCTTAGAGAGAGAGATAGTGAGAGAGAGAGAAAAAAAGAGAGAAACAGAGAGAAGGAAGGAAGATTTATACACTTATTTTATCCTCTCTAGAATGTACGAGGAAGGTGCCATTATTCTACCTATTTTATATCTGTGAAATTGACACACAGAATTTATAAGTTATTTGCCTAAGATCACATAGCTGACATGTGCCCATATTAATTATCTATTGCTACATAATAAACTACCTTCAAACTTAGCAGTTTAAAATAATGAACAGTTTCTGCTGGTCAGAAATCTAGGTGTGGCTTAGCTGGGCTCTCTAACTCAGGGTTTTTCACAAAGCTGCAAAGTGTCTTCAGGGACTGCAGTCATTTCAAGGCTCAATTGGGGGAGCATCAACTTCCAAGCTCATTTGCTGGCAGTTGGTAAGATTTAGTTCCTTGGGCTTATTTGATGAAGGGTTTCTCTGTTTCTGTAGGACACTGCAGTTGGTTTCCACTACAGTGAACAAAAGAGCAAGTAAGGAAGAGAGAGCAAGATGGCTGCTAAGATATCTTTCTGCAACTCAATGTTGGGTGTGACATCCCATCATGGTTGCTATATTCTTTTCATCAGAAGAAAGTCCTTTGGTCCAACCCACACTCAAGGGAAGGGGATTACATAGAGCCATGAATACCAGGTGGCCGGGATCACTGGAGGCCATTTTAGAAGCTGCCTATGACAGTAGCAATGATCTAGACAGTGAGGCTCCAGAGCTGCCCTCCTAATGCCCAGAAGCAAGAGAACGATAAACACAGAATTCAGGAATATGGTTATTCCCTCTGAGGGAAGGAAGAAGATGAGATGTAAGAGGAGCATACAGGTGGATGCAACAATACTGATAATACTGATAATATTCTAGCTTTTAAATGAGTATTCACTTTGTTATCATGCTATATAATTCACATGTAGGTTACATGAAATCTTTTGGATGCACCAAACGTTATATGATAATTTAAAAATATTACTTGCTCATTTTATTTGTGCAAAGTGACAAGCTAACTCTGAAGAATCAAGAATATTTGTGTGCTTAGATTGGTGATATGCAATGGGACTGCATATAAGAAATAAGTGGGAAACATTTAAAAAATGATAGATTTTATTTTTTAGAGTAGTTCAAGGTTTACAGAAAAATTGGGTAGAAGGTACAAAGAATTCCCATATCTCCTCTTCCCACCCCCAGTTTTCCCTATTATCATCTTGCATTAGTGTAGTACATTTGTTACAATTGAAGAGCCAATATTTACACATTCTTATTATTAATAGCCAAGTCTATAATTTACATAGGGTTCACTCTTTATGTTGTACATTAGATGAATCTTCATAAATGTTTAATGTCATATATCCACCAGTATAGTACCATACAAATGTTTCCCTGACCTAAAAATCCTTATGCTCCTGGTGGCTATTCATTCCACCCTCCTAAACTCCTGAAAACCACTGATCTTTTTACTATCTCCATAGTTTTGCCTTTTCCAGAATATTATATACAATAGTTGAAATCATACATTATGGAGACATTTTCAGATTGGTTTCTTTTACTTAGTAATGTGCACTTTAGTCTTGTCCATGTCTTTACATGGCTTCGTAGCTCATTTCTTTTTAATCACTGAAAAAATTATATTGTATGGATATGACACAGTTTATCCATTCAGGTACTGAAAGACATCTTGGTTGTCTCCAAGTTTTCGGAATTATGAGTAAGGTGCTATAAACATTTATGTGTGTAGGTTTTTGTGTGGACATGTTTTCAGCCTATGTGGGTGAATACCAGGGTCATGATTGCTGGGTCATATGGTTAAAGTGTAGTTAGTTCTGTAAGAAGCTGCCAAACTGTTTTCCAAAGTGGTTGTATTATTTTGCATTCCCACCACCAATAAATGATAGTTCCTGTTGCTCCACATCCTTGTCAACATTTGATATTTTGTCTCTTTGTTTTAAGTTGTGATTCCCCAATGATAAGTGATAATGAATATATATCTTCTTTGGTGATGTGTTTATTCAGATTATTGGTCCATTTTTTAAATTGGGGTAGCTTTTTCCTTATTGTTGAATTTTAAATGTTCTTTGTATATTTTAGATACAATTACGTTATCAGATACAGGTATTGATCGACTTACCACCTATGCAACTTATGACCAGTCGACTTTACGACCACAATCACTAGCCAGGACTGCTCCGCATCTGGCAGCGCAAACGTTGCCCAGCTGGGCATATGACAGTGCGGACCAGCTTCCGGCAGCACTACCATCTCTGCGTGCACCATTTCAACTGTACACATAGCCTACTCAACTTACGACCAAATTGTGTTATGACTGGTCCACGGTCCCGACCGTGGTCGTAGGTCGAGCACTTGCTGTATTGGCCGCTGGTGCTTGGCTGCGGATGGTTGATGTCGTCATCTGAGGCAGCAGTTGGGGTTACCGGAGTTGTTTTTTTCATAAACATGGTGAGCTTTGTCTGAATTGTATGTTTCTTTTTTGCTTCATAAATTTCACGATAGGGACGAAACACATCGTGCGCCATCCGTCCAATCCTTGCAAATCGTTCGATGTTTGGGTCCATTGCTTCAAAATGTATAAGAAGTTTATTGGGAGGGGTTTGATGAAAAATATCCAAGACACAAAACAAATTGCTGTACCTAGTCTGGGATAACAGTTGAAATGGTGCACGTGGAGATGGTAGTGCTGCCGGAAGCTGGTCCGCACTGTCGTACGCCCAGCTGGGCAATGTTTGCGCTGTCAGACGTGGAGCAGTTGTGGCTAGCGATTGTGGTTGTAAAGTCAGATGGTTGTAAGTTGCATAGGTCGTAAGTTGATCAATACATGTATTGTGCTGTATCTAAAAGGTCATTGTCAAGCCCAAGGTCATCTAAGTCTTTCTCCTATGTTATTTTCTAGGAGTTATATAATTTTGTCTTTTACATTTAGGTCTATGTTTCATTTTGATTTAACTTTTGTGAAAGATATAAGATCTCTTTCAAAATTCAGTATTTTGCATGTGGCTCTCCAGTTGTTCAAGCACCATTTGTTGAGAAGACTGTCTTTTCTCTATTGAGTTGCCTTTGTTTCTTTGTTAAAGATCAGTTGACTGTGTTTAGGTGGATCTACCTGTGGACTATCTATTCTGTTCCATTAGTCTAATCGTTCACCAATACCACATTGTCTTGATCATTATTGCTTTATAATAAGTCCTTAAGTTAGGCAGTGTCAGTTCTCTGCTTTATTTTTCTCCTTCAATATTGTTTTGGTTATCTTGGGTGTTTTGCCTCTCTTTGGAATCAGTCCATTAATTTCTGCAAAATAACTTGCTGGGGTTTTGATTTGGATTGTGTTGAATCTGTAGATTAAGTTTGGAAGAGCTGACTCTTTAACAATATTGAGTCTTCTTACCTGTGAACTATGATAATTTTTAAGAGCTTTAGGGAGACATAATTCACATACCACAAATTAACCCATTTAGATTATAGAATTCAATGTCTTTTGAACATTGAATGAAGCATGTTGATAAGCTTGTGTAGCCATTACCACTCTCTAATTTTAGAACATATTTGTCTCCCCAAATGAACTCCATGCCCATTAGCAGTCTCTCCTTATATATCCCTGCCTCCTGCTCCAGTCTTAGATAACCACTAACATACTTTCTGTGCCTATAGATTTTCCTATGCTGGACATTTCTGGACATTTTATATAAATGAACATTTTATATAAATACAAAAAGTCTTTTTGACTTGCTTCTTTTTTTTAAACATCATTATGTGTTCAGGGTTCATCCATATTGTGGCACATATTAGCACATTATTTCTTTTTAATTAGAATAATATTTTGCTGTATAGATATACCACATTTTATTTATCCATTCATCAGTTGATGAACATTTGTATTGTTTCTACTTTTTGGCTATTATAAATAATGGTACTATGAATATTTTTGCACAAGTATTTGTATGAATGTATGTCTTCATTTCTCCTGGGTATATAGATAGGAATGAAACTGCTAAGTAACTTACATGTAACATTTTGAGGAACTGTCGTATTGTTTTCCAAAGTGACTGCATCATTTTGCAAATTATACTGACAATGCATGAGGGTTCCAATGTCTCCACATTCTCACCAATGCTCATTATTGCTTTTTTTTTTTTTTTTTAGTTATAGCCATCCTAATGGTTGTAAGGTGGTATCTCATTGTGATTTTGATTTGCATTCCCCTAATTAGTAATGATGTTGAACATCTTTTTATCTGCTTCTTGGTCATTTGTATGTCTCTCTTGGAAAAATGTCTATTCAGATCCTTTGTCCATTTTGAAATTGAGTTTGTATTTTTCTTGTTAATTCGTAAGAGTTTTTAAAAATACATGCTGGCTGCAAGTTCTCTATTAGGTATATAATTTGGAAATACTTTCTTTCATTTTGTGGGTTGTTGTTTTACTTTCTTGATGACATTTTTCATAGCATAAAAGTTTTTAATATTGATGTAGTCCAATTTGCCAGGATTTTGCTCTTACTGCTTGTGCTTTTGATAAAGTATATAAAAACCATTACCTTAAGAAAGTAGAAAAATGAAAGCAAATTAAGCCCCAAATAAGCAGAAAGAAGGAAACATTACCTAACTGAAGTTTCCAAGGATTTACTCCTCCTTTTTGTCTAAGAGTTTTAACACTTACATTTATGTCTATGATCCATTTTGGGTTATTTTTTGTGTTTTTTTTGAGGTAGGAGTCCAAATTTATTCATTTGCATGTGAATATCCAGTTGTTCCAATTCCATTTGTTGAATGATTGTTCTTTCTCCCTTGAATTGTCTTGGCATTCTTGTTGAAAATCAATTGACCACAAATGTAAGGGTTTATTTCTGTACTTTCAATTCAATTCTATTGATCTTTATGTCTGTCCTTATGCCAGTACCACATTGTCTTAATTGCACTGTAATTTTGTAGCAAGTTTTGAAATCTGGAAATGTGAGTCTTCCAACTTTCTTCTTTTTAAAGATTGTTTTAGCTATTTTAGGTCTCTTGAATTTCCATATGATTTGAAGATTGGCTTTTCCGCTTTTGCAAAAAAGGCAAGTTGATATTTTGACAGGGATTGTGTTAACCCTGTAGATCAATTTGAGAGTATTTCCATCTTAACAATATTAAGCCTTTCAATCCATGAACATGGATATCTTTTCATTTGTTTAGATATTCTTTAATTTCTTTTAACACTACTTTATAGTTTTCAGTGTACAAATCATGCAATTCTTTTGTTAAATTTATTCCTAAGTATTTTTTGATGCTATTGTAAATGAGCTTGTTTTCTTAACTTTATTTTCAGGATGTTTATTGCCTGTGTATGGAAAGAAAACTTATTTTAAAGTATTGATCTTGAGTCTTTGCTGAACTTATTTAATTCTAATTTTTGTTGGTTTTTTTTTTTTTGAGACGGAGTTTCACTCTTGTTACCCAGGCTGGAGTGCAATGGCGCAATCTCGGCTCACCGCAACCTCCGCCTCCTGGGTTCAGGCAATTCTCTTGCCTCAACCTCCTGAGTAGCTGGGATTACAGGCATGCGCCACCATGCCCAGCTAATGTTTTTGTATTTTTAGTAGAGACGGGGTTTCACCATGTTGACCAGGATGGTCTCGATCTCTTGACCTCGTGATCCACCCGGCTTGGCCTGTTGGTTTTTTTTTTAGTGAATTCTTCAGGATTTTCTATGTACAAGACTGTGTCATCTGAAATAGAGATCATTTGACTTCTTTTTTTCTAATGTATATACCTTTTCCCCCAGTTTTCTTGCCGAATTACTCTGGCTAAAACTTTAGAATCCCCAGTACAATGTTGAATAAAAATGGCAAAAGGGCCCTGATATTAGGGGAAAAGTACTCGAACTTTCAACATTAAATGTACTGTGAGCTGTGTTTTTTACTTACATGTCTTTTATCATGTTGAGGATGTTTTCTTCTACTCATAATTCACTGAGTATTTTTATTATGAAAAGGCATTGAATTCTTTCAAATGCTTTTACTGCATTTTTTTGAAATGATTATTTTTGTCCTTTATTCTATTAATATGGTATATTATCTGAATTGATTTTCAAATATTAAACCAACTTGCATTCTTGGGTTAAATCCCATTCAATCATGGAGTATAATCCTTTTCATATGCTGCAATCATTTAGTTTATTAATATTTTGTTAATAAGACATTGGTCTATAGTTTTCTTTTTTGTGATGTTTTTATTTTTAATATCAGGGTAATACTGGCTTCACAGAATTAGTTGGGAAGTAGTCCTTCTATTTTTGGAAGATTATAGGAAGGTTTGATATTGCTTCTTCTTTGAACATTTGGTAGAATTCACCAGTGAAACCAGTTGTGCCTGGGCTTTTCTTCATCAAAAGTTTTAAAACTATTAATTCGATTTCTTTAGATGTTATAGGTATTTTCATATTTTCTATTTCTTTTTGGATAACATTTGGCAATTTATGTCTTTCTACACATTTCACCTAATTTATCTAATTTGTTGGCATTTAGTTGTTTATAGGATTCTTTTACATATATTTTTATTTCTATAAGGTTGGTAGTGATGTCCTCTCTTTCGTTCTTGATTTTTGTAACTTGAGCTTTCCTTCTCTTCCCCCATGTTTTTTGGTAACATTAGCTAAAGGTTTATCAATTTTGTTGATCTTTTCAAAGGACTGACTTTTGTCTCTATTGTTTTCTATTCTTCATTTCAATTTTTTTCTGATCTAATCTTTCTTTTTTCCTTGTTTCTGTTTGTTTTGGGTTTAGTTTGTTTTTATTTTCTGGTTTCTTGAGGTGGAAGTTTAAACTATTGATTTGAATTCTTTCATATTTTTAAAATTTAGGCATTTACAGCTATAGATTTTCCTCTGGCCACTACTTAAGCTGCATTTTATAAGTTTTAGTATATTGTATATATTTTTTTCATTTATCTTGAAGAATTTTTAAATTTTCCTTGTGATTTCTTCTTTGCTTATGGGTGATTTTGCAGTGTGTTGTTTAATTTCCAGATATTTGTGAAGCTCCCGAATTTCCTTCCATTACTGATTTCTAATTTGATTCCCCTGTGGTCAGAAAACATATTTTACTTTGTATAATTCCAATCATTTTACATTTATTGAGGCTTATTTTGTGGCTTAGTTTAAGATATATCCTAAATAATGCTCCAAGTATGCTTGCAAAGAATGTGTATTCTGTTGCCATAATGTGGAGTATTCTATAGATGTCTTTTAGTTTCAGTTGGCTTATGGTGGTGTTCAAGCCTTCTATTTCTTTGTTGCTCTTTTGCCTAATCATTCTATCCATTATTGAAAGTTAAGAGTATTGAAGTCTCCAACCATTATCGCTGAATTGTCTATTTCCCCCTTCAATTCTGTCAGTTTTTGCTTTGTGTATTTTGGGTGGGTCTCTGTTGTTAGATGCATACATATTTATAATCGTTGTATCTCCCAGATGGAGAGACTCTTTCGCCACTATAAAATATCCTTCTTTAGTAACTTTTTTCTAAGGTAAGCTAGGGCTGGGGCTGAGGCCCCAGTATTCTTGGCTTGCTCTGCTTAGGGTAGAGCTCCCGTTCTATGAGTAGGTCTGGGTGGGGGAAGGAAGGCCGATCTTCTCTGCATTGTCCACCATAATAGAAATTCTGCAACATCGGGCTGGGGAGAGAGATTATAAAGGCCAGTGGTCAGCCTCTGTCAGGGTGAAATCTTAGTCCCATATTGACAGTGAGGGGAGTGGGAGCCTTCTTCTTGGCCACACCAGTTTGAGGTAGAGCTTCTGTAATATGGAGCTGGGTGTGACGTTGTGAGGAGGGGAAAGGGGATGGGTTTTGGCTCAGATGCCGTAGACTCTCACTGTTCTTACTAAGATTTAGTAGACTTTCCTGAATGACTGTTTCTTTCTTTGCCTTATACTCTTAGGGCAATTTCCTTATTATTTCTAAAAAAACAATTTTCACCAAAGTTTTGTTTCTTTAGGAGAAAGTCTGCTGTTTTTTACCTTGCCTCTCTGGAAGTTCTGCCCCTCTATGACAAATTTTTAAAAGACTAAATAGGACTAGGTGGAGTCTGTTTAGTTTGAATACCACTTAAAACTCCTAGTTGTTGAGGTTGCCGTTTCCAGAAATGAGGAAAAACAAGACATAGACCTTGGCAGTACCAAATTTTAAAGAAATAAGAATTGGCTGATGAGTGGCCACATATTTGCCTTTCACTTCTCTGAGAGATCAATCTCATTACTCAGCAGCTCAAAATTATGGCAGCAATAAAAGCACAATTGCATTTGTGTGAAGGCCTAACCCAACTTAGTGCTTTGGATTGCTTATGAGCTCTGTGGGCAAATGCCAAGGCAAGAGTCTGATTAGCAAGAGGCCATAGGTGGTTTTTTTTTTTTTTTTTTAAATTCTAATTATGTAGTTAAAAGGGAAAGTATAACTTGGTAGAAATAAATAAAGAAATGTCATTCTCAAACTGGGTGATGCTTGTTAGAAGAGGATGTAGTGGTGGGCTGATGTAGGCTGGGGAGGTCTCAGATCCAGAGGTTAGACGTGCTTACTGGGCAAAGCTATTTGCATGGTAGTGTATTACTAGAAGGCCAAAGGCATCCCACCAGCCAGGCAAGAGGATGCTAGGTGAGGAGAGTGATGAGTAGTTTTGGCAGGTGTTCAGCTCCAGGGACATCTAGCTGTTTCAAACCCTTCTTCACAGCCCTAGGAGAATAGAGACTGAGGCATGAACCAGATCCCGTTGTTGATGGGGCACAAAGTGAGAACAGGACCCAGCATCAGGCTGGCAAGGATGAATCATAAACAGTAGGCTAGAGAAATCCTAAATTCTCCTAAGTTCCTAATGATTAGATCTGGAGCTTGAGGTGAGCGCTGATCACCTACAGCTATAGGCATTCAAGACCTTTAGGGTATGAGAATTATATGGAAGAATGGAGCTCTCGTTACTGGACAACTCAGATAATAATAATCATGATAGTAACAGTGGTAGTGTCAGCAGCAGCAAACACTTATACAGCACTTACAATGTGCCAGTCTCTCTTCTTGACATACATTTAATCTTTATAAAAAGTAAATCTGGCATCACCCCCATTTTAGAGGTGAGAAATCTAGAGGCAGAAAACATGTAAGTATCAGCCAGGGCTCAAGTCCAGATAATCTGGCTTCATGGTCCATGTCTTAACCCCTGCACACTACCACATCAGATATCTGGGAATCTATTTCTTTTCTTTAGATAGGGAGAACAATAGACACATCATCAGACTGTAGGTGGGAGTAAATCAATGTGGAAGCACATGTCAGCCAAGAATTATAGCCTTTATGTTTGTTATTGTTTATAGTACCCCCAGCTAGCCCTCAAATGCATTCCCCTTTGCCAGCTTTTTGTAATAATTGAAAATGAGCTGGAGATGGAATGCTTCACCTCTGTAGTAATGTTTTATTGCTTAAGATGGGTAAGGCACACAGGTATTCATTGCATTATTCTTTATGACTTTTCATATACCTCAAATATTTCATAATAAGCTAAAAAACCAAAATGAGTATATGCCAGGGTGGGATAAGGAGAGTGGACATCAGAATACATAACCCTAGCATGGCCTTAATGTCAACTCTGTTAACTTGACACTACGGCTCTTTGGGCTACTCTAGTTTTCTAGATACCATCTGGAAACATCTGGAAAGAAAACAGACTTTCAGGCAGGGAGATTTCTACAATGGGAAGAGGGGGCCGAGAAAGGAAGGACAGAAAGGTAGGAGAAAAACTAGACAGTATTATATGCTAGAAAAAGCCAAGGGAATAGGGCAGAGAAAGGCTATCAAGAGGCTGAGCACGATGAGAAGCAGGGAAAGGCCATTCAATGAAGCAGTTAGAAAGCCCCCAGTGATCTTCCAAAGAGCAGCTTCAGAGTTTGTCAATAATTCAACTCTTTCTACACAAGGATTGATATACTTTATCCACAGATAATTTATATGTTTTATATATTATATATAAATATACATCCACAGATAATTTATATATTATGTATAATATCTATAAAATATATTATTCAGTTGGTTTAGTAAAGGATAGATCCCAAGGAAAAATTGGCACCAAGGATAAAAGAAGGACTATCAATAAAATATGATAATAACAAGGTTTAGCTTAGCATCTTGGAATTGCAGGCAAAAAGTGAAATACAGAAGTTATAAAGCTCAGATAATTAGAAAGGAAGCCACAGGCCTGTTCCTCAAGATAAGCAATTTTTCCTCATCTAGAGTTGGCCTTTGATACCTCCGGATACTTGAAAGTAGAAAAGGGTAGTTTAAATTGGCCTCAAAAAAGGGAACTGTCCAAAAAGGGATCAAAGTTAGAATGCATCTTAAAAAATAAAATATTATTAAAATAAGTTTATTTTATTTTATACTTAAAATTGAAGTGGTATATGTAACTAACTGCCCACTCTTTGAATGAATACAGTGAACCAACTGCTGACTTTTTTTGGTAGAATTTTTCCAACAAAAGTATATAATAGAATGAAATAACATTCTCAAATTCATGTTTGACTTTGGCAGCATGATCATAAAAAGGGTGTTTTTTTCAAAACTCTTTGAACACTCTATCAATTTTCTCAAGAGCTTCTCTTATTCCTTTGATATTCAAACCATTCCCTTTCAAAGTCTTCATAGTATCATCGCCCTTGCTGTTTTCTCCTCTTGAGTTGTTAACTGCTCGAACGCTCTCAAATACTGATTTGTCAAAGCCTTTGCATACGATGCCAGCAGTCCTTCCTCTTCACTTTTGTAGACTTTATGAAATCCTGCCCCACTTTTCTGCAATATTTTCAGTTATACTTTGCAATCAAATTGCATTGTATTCCCAGGGTATTGATCATCTGTTGACCAGTGAGAGGCTGAGCAATGAAGACACTGACGGGACAGGAAGGAACAGACCCCAGTGGGAATGTGGGAGGAATGTGAAAGACTGAGGACTAATATCCTAAGTGGAGACGTCTGCTTCCCTAGTAATGGCAGGGGCTTAGGTAATGAATGCCTAAATAAGAGCAACCCCTGTACTAAACTCTTAAAGCGTTTCTCACATGACTCTTTACAAAGAATACCACCAAGGTAAAGAAGCAGTAAACAATATGCTTAACAGCAGGTGTACAGCAGAATTGGTGGCACATTGTTTCTCATCACCACTGCTGATAAAAGCTGGGGCAGAATGTCCAAACACAGCTTAGTAGAGGTGATTCTGTGAGGGGCTGATCTTAATATGGTCCAACATGTAGTCTGCCTGCATTAGTTATCTATTGCTGTGTAACAAATGACTTATCAACTTAAAACAACAGACATTTATTATCTCATAGTTTCTGTGGGTTAGAAATCCAGGAGCAGCTTAGCTGTGGGCTGGCCAGGGCTACAGCCATCTGAACATTGCCTGAGTCTGGAGGATTTATTTTCAAGCTCATTCATGTGTTGTATGGCAGAAAGCTTCAGTTCTTGCTATGTGGGCCTTACCCTAAGGTTTCTGATGACATGACTTCCTCCAGATGGAGTGATCCAAGGAAGAGAGAGGGGGAAGCAACCAAGGCAGAAGACAGTGTCTTTTCTAACTTGATCTTAGAAGTGACATACCATCATTTCTGCAGTATTCTATCAGTCACCTGATACAAGGTGGGGGGTGCCTGCATAAGGGTATGAATTCCAGGAGGTGATAGTCATCTTTGGTGGGAGGCAATCTTAGAAACTGACTACTGCACGGCACCTGGGTTGATTGGCCATGAGGTAGAAGCAGTTTTAATATGTAGCAAATACCTGGGAAAAGGAAAGAGGCTGAGAGAAGGGGAAAGGGAGGGAATAGATTGAAAGAACTCATGGAGTAAGGGGTGTGGAGGCTGTGGCAGGGCTGCCTCAGACAGTTGTGTTAGTTGTGCGCTGCATTATTTTAGGAGGTCATTTACACAGACATATCAGGTGCTCTGAGTGAAGGCAAGCACAACGTCTTCTTGGCATAAGTTTTATGTGGGAGGGGCTTCACTATAGTCACTTCTTCATCATACAGAAATGACCCACATGTTTTTGGAAGCTGGGTTTGTGGAGCCCTTTCTGTGTTGATCAGGTGGGAGGTGGCCACTTGGTGTGGGGGTCTAACTGGCATCTGTGAGCTCTTGGCTCTGGTATGTTGCTTCTTTCTTCTGCTGAAGGAGCCAATGGAAGTGAGTATTATGGGAGTGTTACAAGAGATCTGGCTGCGCTTGGGGATGGTGACATGACTCACTAAGGGGGAATAGTGAGGCAGAGCTGCTGTTTTCTTTTTAGTGTCTGCAGTTCCATTTACACCTCTGTCAAAAAGAAGAGTTGACAGAGATACTATGACTCTGGAATGCAGCACCAGAGATTCATCTATGGGAAGCCAGAGAATAACAAGTTATATTTCTGTAACCATCAATGACTTGCTGTATTTCTCTGTGTGATGGGCTGAAATGTGTCCCTCCAAGATTCATACGTTGAAGTCCTAACCTCCCAGTGTCTCAGAACATGACTGTATTTGGAGACAAGGTCTTTAAAGAGGCAATAAGGTAAAATGAGGTTATTAGTATGGGTCCTAATCCAATATCTCTGGTTTCCCTGTAAGAGAAGATGGGGATGCAGACACCTATGGGTGTCTCTCCCCCTGTGGTGGAAAGACTTTGTGAGGACACAGGGAGAAGACAGTCATCCAGAAGCCAGGAAGGGGGACTTCAGAAGAAACCAGTCCTGCCAACACCTTGATCTTGGACTTCTGGTCTCCAGAATC
Organism: Sapajus apella; assembly: GCF_009761245.1. Lineage (NCBI taxonomy): Eukaryota > Metazoa > Chordata > Mammalia > Primates > Cebidae > Sapajus > Sapajus apella. The sequence goes on along the minus strand of NW_022437002.1, from coordinate 6,532,919 downwards.
ATAAGAAAATAAATTTCTATCATTTAAGACACTCATCCTATAGTACTGTTATTGCAGCCCAGCAAACTTTTATACCCTGGACAAGTCTTTACCCTCTATGTGCTCTGGTCTTGCAGTGCTTACTTACAGTGATGGTGCTTTCTTGGTATGGTGTGTGCACATAATGGATATCATGATGAATGTTGCACATATGGCTGCTGCTAACACACATGATGCTTTTGTGTAAATTAAGAAAAGATGCCCTTCTCCCAGGTAGCTGCAGTCTTGCACTGGTATGCTTGGGCTGGTGAGGTAAGCATGGGTTAGATTCCAGTGCTCCCCTGCCCCTAGACCAGGCACATTGTGCTGGGAGCAACCTGCATGTCCTCATATGGTGACTGTGCAAGGAGCACTGGATGCCCAGGAAGGAGGGTGGGGCACTGGCTCTGACTGGGGCAGCCATTCATGCCACTGTTCTCAAGGGGGAAAGGTAGAGATGACATCCCTTTCTCCTCATTGCCCTTTCCTAGAACAAACTCACTGAAAAACTTCTGCAAATGATGCATTAAACTTTTAAATTTACAACACACTTAGCAAGTCTACTATACCTTAATATAACACACCAAAAGTTTGGAGAGAGCTCCTTTTAAACATTTTATGAATTCATGGCTCTGTACTCACTGCCTCATTCTTATTCTCAACCATTGATACTTACAAATCCAGAAATTTACATATTCATGTATATAGAAATACCACCTAAGTCTATATATAAATACATTTTAATATCACTTTGAGGAAATTTGTAGACCTGGCTACCTTGTCACAAGTTAATGAATATTTGGTTATATGAAACTGGCTCTTCCTTGGCAAATTTCCTCCTCCTAAGCCAAAAGCAGGAGATGCCATAATTCTTTTCCCTTTACATGGTGCCCTCAAGGCACCTCAGTAGAGCTGAAGAAGCTCAGGAAGTGGAGTCAAGCAGTCTGAGCTGAGACTTGGTGTGGTCATGGGTGGCTGGAGCAAAGTGCTAAGACCGATCTGTGCCCTTCTCCCTGAGACCCTCTGTAGCTGAGGGTGCTGCTTATGGCTTACAGCTGCTGATATCTGCAGCTCTGTTCCTGGGACTTTCACCAGAACCATGGGAGGCCACTTTGCATGTGCTGGAGGAGCAACAACCCTTGGGAGCAGCCTTCAACCAACGATTGGTGGGGTTTGTATATAAAACACCCCAGCATCTCTGCTGGGTGTGTGTACCTGTGAATAATTTCGAGGCATGTGTTTTATAGCATTTTCCAGAGTTTCCTCGTGAGATTATGCTGCGATCCCTCACTGTGGGAGCTGGCTTAATAACACACAAATATTGGGTGCTTGCCTTTTCCTGTGTTACTTTCTCACTCCTCTGCTGGTCTTTCTGGGGCCTCTCCAGTAAATTACTAGTACTTAAATTCTGTCTCAGGGTTGGCTTCTGGGGGAATCTAAACTATATGCCCCTCCATGTTATAAAAGACTCTGCTTCAAACTTTAGATAGAGTCAGCTAATTCCTCTGACCCAAAGATCTTGGCCAGAGTGGCTTCTGCTGCTAATTTGCTGCTGTAGGGTACATTAATGGTTCACAGCCTGAAACACATCCTGTGTGTTTTACCTACTATGTCCATAATATCCTATGGACTGGATATTATTATCCCATTTATACATTCTGGAGGTTAATAGAGGAGTCAAGTTTAGGAAGTGAAGGGATAGAAAAGCAATTCACAGCCATTGCATACCTATTACACTCTAGATCAAGCTTGTCCAACCCGCAGCCCAGGACGGCTTTGAATGCATCCCAACATAAATTTGCACACTTTCTTAAAACATTATGAGATTTTCTTTTATTTTGCATTTTTTTAAGTTTATTAGCTATTGTTAGTGTTGGTGTATTTTATGGTGGCCCAGGACAATTCTTCTTTCAATGTGGCCCAGGGAAGCCAAAAGATTGGACACCCCTGCTCCAGATGCTTTACATACTTAAAATAAAAACTTAATTTTGAAAGAATCAAAAAGTTACAAAAATAAGATAAAGCATTGCTGTGTATTTCTTGCCTCACTTTCATCTTACAAAAACACATGGTTGGTGTACATACATTTATTTGCTAGCCCTGATGAAAGCATGATGCTGCAAGCAATGACACCTCAGTAACAATAAGCACGTTCAGCACTTCAATCTTGGTCTCTAAACAACATTCTCCATTAAACGAAACCAGGGTTCTGAGGGGGAATAGACAATTCCAGGGCTGAGAATGGAAAATACAAGATGAGCTTGGAACATCTGGAGGCTTGTCAAAAGACTATAGGAGCCAACCTGATGGAGCTCCTAATGGCTGAAGCTGAAAGAACTTGAGAAACAAAATGATAATGTTGGTATTGGACTTTTAGCCAGATAATAAATATATATATTAAAAATTTTAAATTTTTACAACCCCATGAATAGATATGATTATCCCTACTTTATAAATTCTTGAGGTAATGGAGGAGTCAAGATTCAAATCTAGGTTCAAATAGGAGCAAAGCTCCACTGTACAACACACCGTCCCCATTGTGGGAGGGGAAATAGAACCTCTCAAGGCATTAAAGCTTCCCCTCTGTTTTGAGTTGAGCAAAATGCAAACCTTTGCCCATGTGAGAGTGGGTTCTGTTCTCTTTCTCCACCTTTCCATCTCTCCAGCAAATCTTTAAGTCCTACGGGCCTCCCACAGATCACACAGAGTCACTGTTTTGTTTTCCAACTTAGGTCAGAGGTCACTTGGCAAGGGCATTATAATAATCCCCCTTTTCAAAGTCTACTGATGTTCCAGTTGTTTTAGAGCAACTCTTCCATTCTCGTCCATGGCTCAGATAGTCTCGGGTCCTATCTGGGGCATCCTGGGGGATGGGAAGGAGTTGAAATAACAAGTAGAGAGGGTAGCGGGGCAGACATTTGACATCCCATTCTTAATCACCCTGCTGTGCCTTGATGCCTTCCTGATAGCATGTGTACCAATTCCTTATTTGTTCACATTTCCTGGAGGGTGGTGAGGAGAGCTGAATACTCCCACATGACTATAAAAATAACAAAGGTGATGAATGGCCCCAAACAGCAAGGGAGGGAAGAAAGGCATTCCTTTCCCGCTTTTCCTGGGCTGTAGATAAATCACATCTGTCATGGCTGGGGCCGTAGAGCTCTAGCTCTGATGTGGCTGGGGTGGCTAGCTGCCAGATCCTCCTCCCCTTCCAGCATGGAGGCTGACCCTGCTAGCCAATTTTATAAAGAAAAAAGGAAGCAGGGGTCCATACCTCTTAACAGCTCAGGGCCCCAACTCTCCAAGGCCTCAGGGCCTTCACCTCCACACGGGCGCTGCTTCCTCGGGGGCAGCAGAGCCAGCCTGTGTGCTCAGAGCATCCCTGTCCTTTGCGGTACATGCAGCTGACTGCTTAGATGGGTTGAATGCAGACTGGGCCAGAGGCAGAGGGATATGTGAGACGACCTCGGACAGGCTCTTTCCTTCCACAGGTTTGGATTGCAAGATGGGTTTGGGGTTCTGGCCCAGAAACAGTCAGTGATAAGGCTTTGCTATTTTAGAACTACAAAGGGAAGTGGTGGGCTAAAACCTGGGAGTCACCCTGGACTTTTGTCTCCTTCCCATTTCCTATGTCCAATAGGATTCCCTAACTTAACAATTCAATCTCTTTAACATCTCCTGCTTGCGTGTCTCTTCCCAGGGCCCTCGCCTTAGGGCAGCCCCTCCTCTCTATCTGAATTGATGTCAGGACTTTCTGTTGTCCCCTGTCTCTACTCACATCCTCTCTAATTTGCATTCTACAAACAGCCAGAGCAAAGCACTCATCTCAGTATACATCGCCCCCAGTTGAAACCTTTCTATGGCTCCTGTTGTCATGAGGACAAAATCCACATTCAACTGCATGGTATACATGGTCTTGTATGACCAGGCCCTAGCTTATCTCTCTAGCTTTGTCTCCCATTGCTCTTCAGCAACTCTAATCTCTGAGATTACTAAAGCTCCCTATGAGCCCCTAAATAAGACTTGCTTTTTCTTGCTTTCAACAGGTGCTCAAACATGTTCCTATTTATCATTCAGAGCCTCAGCTGCAGTGTTACCTCCTCTAGGAAGCGCTCCTAAGGCTAGCTTAAAGAGGTCTTCCTCTGCTCTCACAAGGAAACCTCCTGACATCATCCATCTTGCAATCTCACAGACTCCTTAAAAATAAGGTTCCTCCAGATGCCGTTGTAGCACATGAGCTGACTACTTGAATGCTCATACCCATCTTCTGTTTAGCATCTTCATTTTACAGATGATGACGCTGAGGTACAAAGCAGTTCAGTGACTTTACCAAGATTTCAGAACTTGTATGTGACAGAGCCAGGCTTGAGCTGAGCCCATGCTCTTGACCACTATGCTGTACCATGCGTGTTAAGTGAATAGCAGAGAGGATTGCTTTCTCACAGTTACATAGTGTTCCTTTGAGCAGCTGGGCTGAGCTCCTGGAGCTGTAATTGGAATTTCCAGAGTTGGACCTGAACTGGGAGGCCTTCAAGATTGGCCAGTTATCCCTGAGCATGGACCACCTGCTTTTTTAGATAAAGTTTTAATGGGACACAGATACTTCTGTTCATTTACACATTGTCCGTGGCTGCTCTGGTGCTGCAATGGCAGAGCTGAATGGTGACAGGAACTTATGGCCTGCAAAACTTAAAATATTTGCCATTTTGTCCTTTAAGAAAAGCTTTGCAGACCCCTGTCAGACAACCCCATATACTTAGTAAATGGCTAAGTTGGGGTGGGGACAGAAACCTTTCAGGCTCCAGATTCCAGAACTTCCAAATTCTGCACACCAAATTCCAAGGCATCTCCCCTGCAGCCAGGTGCTGGGACAGGTTACACACAGTAGCCACAGGAGTGTGAAAGGTGGGAACAAGGACCATACACACCCAGAGCTCTGTCAGCTGCGTTTCTTCTTCCTCCCTTCCCACCTCTCTGTGTTGTCCCCTTCCTACTCAGCGTCTGATGTCTTAGCTGAGGCTGTCGGTCTATAGCACTCATGGGCCTCTGCATCAGAGTCCCTGTCCCCTTGTTAAGTCCAGTTCCTCCTAGAACAGCTGGGCAGCCTCTTTTTGCCTGGTGCCAGCTTGCTCCCTCTAGGCTGGTGCCAAGAATCGAAGTCCAGATCTTCTCCAGCCATCTCCCTCCTCTGGGCCCCATCACTCTACAGCGGAGTGCCGCAGATGGAGTTGGTTATGAAAGTGCCTCCATAAATGGAATTGGGGGCTGGGCGCAGTGGCTCATGCCTGTAATCCCAGCACTTTGGGAAGCTGAGGCAGGTGGATCACCTGAAGTCAGGAGTTCATGACCAGCCTGGTCAATATGGTGAAACTCCCCACCCCTGTCTCTACTAAAAATGCAAAAATTAGCTGGGTGTGGTGGTAGGCGCCTGTAGTCCCAGCTACTCAGGAGGCTGAAGCAGGAGAATCTCTTGAACCTAAGAGGCAGAGGCTGTGGTGAACCAAGATTGCACACTGTACTCCAGCCTGGGTGACAAAGAAAGACTGTCTTAATAAAATAAAATAAAATAAAATAAGGAAAGAGAAAATCCCTGGCATGGAGAAGAGAGCTTGTGTGTGTGTGTGTGTGTGTGTGTGTGTGTGTGTGTGTGTGTGTGTGTGTGTGTATGTCTAGGGGCACTCAGAAAGGTGGGAGTGGAAGGAGGGCTTTGCAGAGAAGGAGAGAAGGCAAAAGGACCCAGGAAGGGAGGATTGTGTGGGGCTGTCAGCAGCAAGAAGGGTGATTTAAAATCAATTTTCTGGCCAAGAAGAATCACTCTTGCCAGGGTGAAATATAACATGAAATAGGAAAGAGAGGCAAGCTTGGGCTCCGCCATGATGTTCCTCCAGACTTCCTGCTTATGAAGCAAATAAATAGCTCTTCCCCGTAAGGCAGCCCATCTAGCTGTGTTATCATAGCCGGGGCAGGTGCAAGGTGCAATTCGCTTTGGTCACCAGACTGGGGACGTCAGACTCAAGAGGGTGAAGGCCCCTGAGGGCTGCCCTGCCCCTGCTATTGTTTGTGTGGTTATTAGCTGACTGCAGCTGTGGGACAGTCTCCTCCCATCCCTCCCATACCTGGGAAATGTGCTTTCCACCCACCTCTTGGACTGTTCCTTCTCAGTTTCCTTCTCTGGGTTTTGTTCTTTAGCCCATCGCATAGTTACAGGATTTCCCCAAAGTACTGTCCTCATTGTTTTTCATCTGAGCAGCCCCCTTTAGTGATTTTAATTGCTCTGAGGGCTACATTAATAGCAGTTTAGTGGGTAGAGAAAGGGAGTTAATGTTTCTGCTCTGTAGGCAGACCCTGTCTGTGGTAATAGTCTTCAATGTGGGCAGGGTGTTTTTAAAGGAGCATTGAAAGACTGGTGTGTGTTCACAGGGTTGTAACTAGAGTGGTAAGAAGACTCAATACTAAGTCATAAGGGATAAAGGTAGAAATCGGAAATACTTAACCTGGCCAAAAGAAGCATGAGAAGGCTGCTTCTAGGGTTGTTAGCTTCATGGGTGGGATGGGGTGGGTCTTAGAGCATTGTCAGAAATTCCAGGGCAGCTAATATAATCTCCATGTCCTTGGGGCTAGTCCAAGCTTCAGAATCAGAATTAGGGCTGCACATAGACTAGTCCTGCACCAGCTGTCTAGCTGGACTGGTTCTGAGTGAGAGAAGACTACCCCCATCCCCATCCTGGGAAGCCAGCTTGCAGATGGGCAGATATGATTTACAACACTCTGGAGGGGTGGTAGTGCCGGGATGGAGGTTTGGCTTTCTGATACTTACAGGTCCTCCTGATTCTCAAGTCACTGAGACTGTCTGGCTTAGGGATGAGATTTTACGAGAGATGGGGGTCCTCTCATATCTAAATGACATTAGGTGGAATCAGTGAGCTCCTCCTGCCCTGGGTCACCTGGGCCTCATTCTGTGTTCAACCTCATCCTCCACCCAAGCCTCGGGGGGTCTTATTCCTCTGTTTATTTACTTGTCCAAATAATATCTATTATTGTTATTAATATCTATTATTATCATAGCCTACCTGCCATAGGTCATGCGGTGTCCTAGGTGCTGGGGACACATGGTATGGAATAATTAGAATAACAACACATACAACAATGACGATAGCAGCTTGCATAAAGTGCCTGTCATGTGCTAGGAGTATCAAGGTAAGCAAATCACACAAGGTCTCTGCTCTCATGGAGCCTATATTCCAGCAGAAGAGATAAACACTAGCAGGTAAAGACACTTTCATCTTAATAATTGCTGTGGTGAGAATAAATTGGGTAATGAGAGGAAATGGGAAAGGGATTAGGGTTGCACAGGAGGATCATTTAGAAGGGGTGTTCAGGGAAGTCCCTGTAGAGAAAGGGCTTTAACTGAGACCTATAGGATGAGGAGAAACCTCCAAAAAGATGGGGGAGAAAAAAACGTTCTAAGTGAGAAACAAGGACTTGGACTGCAAGTGCAAAGGCCCCAAGGAGAGGGCAGCTTTGGCTTGTTTGCAGAACAGAAAGAGGCCAGACTGGCAGAAGCCAGTGAGTAGGAGAAGGGTGGTGGGCAGTGGGGTCAGGGTTGTGGGGAAGGAATAAGGCAGAGTTGGGAAGGCCATGCAAAGGAATTAGGACCTGAATAAGGAGATGATATGATCAGTCATGCATTTTTACAAGACCACGTTTGCCTGGAGGGTGGCCAGACAGTGGATGGAGAAGAAAGGTGAGGATGGAGCCCCAGTGCTGGGTAAAAGGCCATGGCAACAACCCAGGAGGGAAGAGGCGGCTGCTTGGACTAGGAGGCAGAAGAACAGATGGGCAAAAGTGGACTGGGCTATATTTTGGAGAAAAAGCCACAGATCTGGACTAGGTTGGAAGAAGAGAAAGATAAGTATCAAAAATGAATCTATGGCTTGGGGCCTGAGCAACAGGGTCCATGGTGGTAGCATTACCAAAATAGGGGTTCCTAAGGCAGAGGATGGTGAGATGTGGGGAAGTGAGGGATGAGAGTTAGGCTTCAGCTCATGGTGCCACCACCCCAACTGTGGTCATCAGTAATCAGGGCTAACGGCTGCTACTCAAAGAGACTCTGAAGTCAACTCTGTGACTCAACTGGGATAATTCCAAAGCTGTCCTGAGGCCTTGGGCACATTTCCAGCAGGATAGAGTTCAAGGTCCTTTATGTCACTCACATCCCGTGAGATCAGTCCCCTGCTCTCCTCTCCACCCCACGGCCTCTCATTCTTCCCAAGTACTCGGTAGCATAGCCAGGCCTAAGGAAGTCTCCCAAGTTCTACGCTCCGTCCAACACATTTTTGGGTGCCTACCACGTACTGTGTTAGGGGCAGAAGACATAGAGAGAAAAATAAGATGGTCCTGGACATAAAGAGCCCATTCTCTGGGGTAGATAAATAATTATTATAGAACAGCATGGTGAGGACATGGCAGAAGCACCCTCAGGACTTTGTTGGGAGAAACAATGGAGAAGCAATGGCCCAGGTTGTGGGAGTCTGGAACAATCTGCTTCCTATTCCTGATCATCTTCAAGAGCTGCTTCTGGGAAGCCAATCTTGACCTCTCCAGGGGACTGCACACTCCTCTCTTTTTCCTCCCTCCTCTGGCTTTCCTGAGTATGACCCCTGATGACAGTGCCTGGGTTGTACTTCATCTGTTTCCCCATATGTCATTCTTACTGGTCTTTAGTTCCTCCAGAGCGGGGCCCCTGCTATTTCATCTCAGCTTCTCCAGGGACCCAGCCATGGCCTGCCACTGGCTCCAAGTCTGGCTTGTGCTCTCCCCACTACCTATTGTGCTGCAGTGGGAGAAGGAGGCTCCCCTTTGGCTCTTGAAGAAAAAAAACTATTTCATGGCTGTCAACCTATGCTTCCTGCCTGGAAGACATCTCTGCTTCTTCAGCCTGACAGCTGCTCCTCCTGCCTCTGGCTGCCAGAAAATCTCAGCCTGCTTTAAGACTTTCCATTGAGGCCAATACATAGGAAATTAATTGAAAATGTTCACATACACAGAAAACACTCAAAGACAGAATATCCAGAGAGCATAATGGTTTTTAACTTGTTTTTATTTTTATTTTTTTGGTTAGGAGGTTAGCCAAAGTCTGTGTATTGGGGACAGGGGACAGCATAAACAACTTAAAGCTTAACTTAATTCTTCCTAATTTGTCACCTATCCCAGCGATTTGCTTGGGGCCCTTCTCATCCTTAAGGAGAGTCATGCACAGTATGGATGGGTGCAGAGGGAATGTGGGAGGTAGCACCCTGAGAGTTACTGGCATCATCTTTCCACACTTAAAATTCAAGTTCATGAGCTTTGTCTCTTTAGCTTGTGGTTTTTTCATTGTGGAGCTTACATTTTTATTTGGAGGAATAAAAGTCAGTGGCAGCTGATATGGCCCTCTGGAGTTGGAGGCAATAACCATTGTGGGCAATATAGCCTGGAAAATAATAACAAGAATAAATGGCACAAGGGGAGACAGCTTTTTGAAGGTGGTTAATGAATGGCTATTCACTCCGTAACATTTCTCCACCACCACCACCGCCAACCACATACACACAACTTCCCTGCAGCCCTGTAAGAATTCCACTGACAAGCGCAACACAGAGACTGGTGCAAAGGAGGGAAGCTGAGAAGGTTTGTTCAGGGGTCCTGCAGCTGGGAGGCAAAAGCAGCTACTAGGACGAGCAGGTGGCATCATATCTGGAACAGAGAGGGAAGGAAGATGAGGCTTTCTGAGCCTCAGTCTTCCTATCTGTACAACAGGATGAGCATGCCTGCCTCATAGGCTGTTTTTGGTGGCTTGCATGAGATGGCATATGTCAAGCATCTAGGACAAAGCCTGGCACATAGTGGACCCTCCATAAATAATAGTTGCACACTTTTCTCCCATCCCAAAGCTGGAGATGGAACCAGTAATGCTTTTCAGCAGAGAAAGGAAGAGAATCTCAAAGGTGAAGCATTTGGGTTTGATCTGGTCCCTTAAACTTGCTCGCTGAAAAAAGATTTTGAAGCTGCCACCAAACGCTGGTGGAGTCCCTCCCATCCAAATACCTTCCCCTCCCCTTTTGGACCACCCCTGCTCTCCCAGCCTGGAGCCCTCCTTTACTGCCCACATCCCTTCTGCTATTCTCATCATGCCCTGTCTTTTTCCTGTCTGTGCTCTGTATCCCCTACCCTACTGTGTGCAGGGCCTTGAGAATGATAGTGTGAAATCTACAAAGATGACTACTCTTCTTCCTTTCCGGGGAGGGGGGTGACCTGACATTTTTGGGGCTCATACCATGTGCCAGATGCTGCATAAGTCACATTATGTTACTATTTTTTTTTTCTAATCCATAAAACAGCCCTAGGAGGCAGGCATTTAGCTCTCTATCCTACGGAGGAAAATAACTTGGGTTCTGAAGAGTTGAGTGATTTGCCTGCCTCAGGCCATGCTGTGAGTGAGTGAGTGAGGAGTAAGAGGTGAGTGAGGGGTCTGAAACCCAGGCTCCTCAGAATCCAGAGCCCCAGCTCTTTTGATGGCTCCACGTTGCCAGTAACGGGGATAAAGAGACTGGAGTTCTAGCAGGCATTCAGTTAACAGGCTGAACTGAACCCACCTGTCCCCACAAGATCTGAGTGCCCAGACTCTGAGTTTCTTGGTGAGAAGGCAAAGAGCATTTGGTTGAATCCTCCCTCCTCCTACCTCTGTGACCAACAGTCATTCAGCTTCTGCTCGAACTCCTGCAAAGACAGGAAACGTACTCCTCTCTGTGGGCAGCATGCTGTAGGGTAGAGGTTCTCAAAGTATGACACCCAGAACAGCAGTTTCAACATCACCAGAAATCTTGTAAATCATTGGATTCCACCCCAGAATCGGAATCAGAACCTGTGCTTTAACAAGTCTTCTGGGTGGTTCTGATGCTGCCCACGGTTGAAGCCCAGTGGTTTCATGGAAAGGGCAAAGGGCCATGAGATCACAGAGATCTGAGCTCACAGCCCAGATACTTACCATCCATGTGGCTCTGGGCAAGATAGCTATGAGGACTTCATAATAACATTGCTGACTTATACCAGGCCTGTGGAAGGCTGAATAATGCCCCATCACCAAGGACACCTATGTCTCGTGAGTAAGTTCCCTTATTCAGCAAAAGGGACTTGTAGATGAGATTGAGTTGAGGATCCTGGGATTGGGAGGGTATCTGGGTGGACCCAAGTTAACCACAAGAGTCCTTATAAGAGGAAGGCAGGAGGACAAAAGAGAGAAGCAGGCGATGTGACAGCAGAAACAGAGAAGAGTGATGTGGCCATGAGGCAGGGAACGCAGGCAGACTCCAGAAGTTGGATGAGGAAAAGACCGAACTTTCCCCGGGAGCCTCCAGAAGGAATTAGCCTTACCAACACCTTGATTTTCATCCGGAAAACTCACTTTATACTTCTGACCTCCAGAACTGTGAGAGAATATCTTTCTGTTGTTTTAAGCCATGAAGTTTGGGACAATTTGCTATAGTAGCAGTTGGAAAGTAATGTAAGCCTTTGCTGTATGCCAGGCTCTGTTCTAAATGCCTTAGCTATACAAAAGATAAAATGAGCCCTCTATTATTATTAATAACTCATTTCATCCCCACAACAGCACTAGCATGTGAGTGGTGTCTTGACCCTCTTTACAGGTGAGAAAACTAAGGCACAGAGGACATACAGCTCACAAGTCACTTGGCTGCAAGCTTGTCTTGCATGGTTGGATTTACTGTTTTATCCTCCTAGGCTTGGCGCTACACATTTCACCTGCCTGCTCTGCCTCTATTTTGAGCAGAGCTTCAGTGCTTCCTTGTAGCTGTCTTATTCTTGCAGCAAAGCTTTGACTGATTCTGGGGCAAAATTGTCTAAGCTAAAGCCTTGACCTCCTCTGAGCAGCCCTGTGTCTCTTTCTAATCTTCTTTCCAACCTGGAGGAAACTTAGCCTTGGGGTCTTTTGCAGATGCTGGGCTCATCTCTCGGAGGTTTCAGTTGCACCCTTCTTGCATGCAGTGGAAGGAACCCCAGCTTTGCTAAGACACTGGGCCTTGGAGCTGGATGGGCCACAGAGACCAGCCTTGGAAGAGCTGCCTGAAAACTATACCCAACCAGAATGCCCTTCCTGGCGAGGTGCCAGGGCTTTCTCTAAGGTTTCCATCTATCCTGCAGTGAGATCTACATTCTGGCTCTTGTTTGCAATGTATACACGTGTGTGGGCTGCATTTCATTCATGCCAGAATCTGATACATAGGCAGAATTTTTGTAGCAAGCATATGGCTGAAAACCCTCAGATAACGTGCTCAGTGGGGACCCATTTTTGAACCAAGATTTTAAGTGAAAACATAAGTCAGCAAAGAAATGAAGGCTGTAATAGGCATAGAAGAGCCATTAGCCTTCCAATGTGTGTGTATGTGTGTGTGCGAGTGTGCAATGTATGCTTGACGGTGTACATTGGAATGTGAGTATGTAGCCATATGTGAGTTGCATGATCACTTGTGTATTGTGGGGTGTGTAAAGCCTGAGGCTAATTGTGAACCAGTTAGTGGGTGGATTATTTCAGGGTATGTTTGCATGGGTATGCATTTGAATGTCTGCTTACCATATTTCCTGAATGCAGGTGAGTACGTATCTTGTGTGAATACTGAAGTGGAGTAAAGTTAGGTGTCTCTGGGTATGAGAGCACCGTGTGAATGCTGAGAGGGTTTATGTGACCATATGTGCCTGAGTATGAGTTTACATGGTGTGAATGTGAGGGTGTGTACGTGCTTCTGCATCTCAGTGAATGCTTCTGGCTAAACACACTTAGGATTGCCTCTCTAGCTCCTGTTTTATGACTGAGCCTCCCAGGCACAATTTATATGATGCCCAAACAACAAGGTTATTCAGCGAAAGATCCTGACAGATGGACCACAAGTTCCCTCTTTCCCAGCCCCATGGTTGTGCAGCTGATTTAAACTCTTCCTCTGGCCATAATACTATGAGCAGCCCTCCCCCAGGGCCTTGTGGCCTGAGATGCCACTGTGCATACCAGATCCATGAAGGGTGCTGCATTTCACCTGGTACCTTCCAGCAACCATGGGACCACCAGAGGTGGAGACTGGGGTCTGGTTCCTCCATCACAGCTCTCTTGCTCTGCAGCTGTTTCCAACACACGAAACCATCTTTGTATGTTGCCAACAGGCTGGGCACAACAAACAGGTCACACATTTTCCAAATGAGAGATTTTCTCCAGTCGTATATGTGATGGAGAGCTGGAGATTGAAGCTGAGAGTGAGTTTGAGAGATCCCACATAGGGAGTATGGCGTAGGAGTAAGTGGTGGAAAGGGACAAGTGGTGTGTGCCCACGGGAACAGCTGAAAGTGATTGCTCCTCAAACTGTGGGTGTAGTTTATAAAGCACTTTCACACACAGCACCAAATTTTGCTCTCACAACAATCCTGGCAAGTATGGTTCATATTTTATCGGTGACAAATCTGAGACTCCCAGAAGTTAAGTGACTTGTTCAAGGTCACAGAGCTGTCAACTGCTGGAGCCATATCAGAGTTTAGGGGATAAGACTCTACATCAATCATGTGAGGTCTGAGCAAGAGCCCCAGCCTTAGGACGGGTCATACTGCCATGCTTTCAGTCCACCGACACATTCATACTCAAGCCCTACTTTTTTCTGTCATGTTTTCCTCGACAATCTCTCCTTCACCATGGTGCTTCTGACTCCGATAGAGGGCAAGCCAATCAAGGAAAAAAGTCAAGTGAGGAGCTATTGATGGATAGCTGCTGTGGGCCTGCTCTGTGCCAGGTATTGTGAGTATTACAGAAGAGAAACCACAATGTGTCCTTTGCTGTGATCTGCTCAGGAGGCTAGCCTCAAGCACCTGTCACTTCCTTGCTGGGTGACAGTGGGTAAGTCATTTGTTCATTTACTCACTCCCTGACAGGGCCATCTGTTATTTTGGCTCTCCAGTGGCCACCCTGCCTACTTCTCATAACTGTAGCCCAGATTTCCTCAGGAGACTCACTCCTCCTTCACCATATGGTGCGCTTGGTGGTGCTTTTCCCCCTGATACTCTGGATGGAGTGTTTGACTCAGGCATGGCTCATCACAACATTGTACTCCCTTGGCCACAGTGACTGGCTCAGGGATAGGCATGACACTCAGGCAGAGCCAGTGAGATGTAAGGAGGCTTTGGCTGGAACAGTTGGAAGGCGGGTATTTGCTTCCTGATTGACATGGACTGTGAGAGGCTGGGCCCCATGGACAGTATGTCCCCACATGGATCCTGAGCATGGAGCCAAGGCATGGCAAGGGGTGGAGTCAGGCTGGAGGCGGAGCTCAAGAACTGGTAACATTTCTTGAGCCCCTGAAGCTAGTCATGCCTGGAGCTGGCATATTAATTAGGGTGCAGACTAAGCTGCTATAATGAAGAAATTGACATAGGTAATGATGTAAACAAAATACATTTCATTCTCAAGTGATAGCCCAGAGATATGTGGTCCAGAGACAATACTGTAGAACACCTCTGCCATCTTCAATTCATGGCTTCTGTTCCCAGGTCCAAGGTGGCTGCTCTAGAACTTATCTTCTCCTTAGTGGGGGGAGAAATGGAGTTAGGGAAGTGTTTTTCAACATTGTTAATCAGCTTTATTGAGGTATAATTTACATCTAATAAAATTAACCTATTTAAGTGGACAGTGCTATGACTTTTGACAAGTGCTTAATGTCATGTAATACTATAATCAGGATATAGAACATTTCCACTCTTTAAAGCCAATTTCCTATCTGAACCACACTCCTAAGAAACATCAGCCTATTTTCTTTTTTAGATTTCTTCTTAAAAACACCACGGGATACATGTACAGAATGTGCAGGTTTGTTACGTAGGTATATGTGTGCCATGGTGGTTTGCTGTACCTATTGACCCGTCCTCTAAGTTCCCTCCCCTCATCCTCACCCCTCGACCCTCAAATAGGCCCTGGAGTATGTTGTTCCCCTCTCTGTATCCATGTGTTCTCAATGTTCAACTCCCGTTTATGTGAGTGAGAACATGCAGTGTTTTGTTTTCTGTTCCTGTGTTAGTTTGCTGAGGATGATGGATTCCAGCTTCATCCATGTCCCTGCAAAGGACATGATCTCATTCTTTTTATGGCTGCATAGTATTCCATGGTGTATATGTGCCACATTTTCTTTATCCAGTCTAGCATTGATGTGCATTTGGGTTGGTTCTATGTCTTTGCTAATGTAAATAGTCACCAGCTTATTTTCTAGAACTATAGTTGGGCCTTTCCCAGAATTGCAAATAAACAGCATCACATAATACACATTCTTTTTGTCTGTTTTTTTTTTTTTTGACTTAGCAAAATGCATTTGAGATTCAGCTAGACAGACTGGATTTTAAAAATGTGGTACATATACACCATGGAATACTATGCAGTCATAAAAAAGAAAGAGATCATGTCTTTGCAGGAACATAGATGGAGCTGGAGGCCATATCCTTAGCAAACTCAAGCAGAACAGAAAACCAAATACTGTATGTTGTCACTTATAAGTGGGAGCTAAATGATGAGAACACATGGAAACAAAGCAGGGAACAACAGACACTGGGGCCTACTCGAGGGTGAAGGGTGGAGGAGGGAGAGGATCAGAAAAATTGCTAGGCTTAGTACCTGGGTGATAAAATAATCTGTACAGCAAACCCTCATGACACAAGTTTGCCTATATAACAAACCTGCACATGTACCCCCTGAACCTAAAATAAAAGTTAAAAAAAAAAAAAGAAATTCAGCCACACTGTTGCATGTGTCAGTCATTGTTTGTCCCTTTTAATTGCTGAGAATATTCCACTTTATGGATATGACACAAGTTGTTTTTTTTATTCACCAGTTGATATTCATTGGGGTCTTTTCCATTTTCTGACTATTAGGAATAAAGCTGCTATGAACAGCTGAGCACAGGTCTTTGTGTGGATGGATATGTGCTTTCACTTCCCTTGAGTAAATATGTACCTAGGAATAAAATTGCTTGGCCATAGTTAAGTGTATGTTTAACTTTGTAGGATACTTCCTTACTGTTTTCCAAACTAGCTGTGCAACTTTGCATTCCCAATATATGGAATTTCAGTTTGCTCTTCCACATATTCATCAACACTTTGTAATTTTAGTGTTTAAATGTTACTATAATAATTAATAGGTATACAAAACCATCTCATGGTGGTTTTAACTTTCATGTCCCTAAAACTAATTACACTCAGCATATTTTTTGTGCTTATTTTACATCCATATTTTTGGTTTTCAAATCTTCTACTATATGCAAAAAATAGTCTTCATTCATACTTCATGTCATATATAAAAATGAACTCGAAATGTATCAAATGGGTTTTTAGTTGTTCCAGCACCACTTTTTTAATTAAAAAGACTACCCTGTCTCCACTGGAGTTCTTTGGCACTTTCACTGAAAATAAATTGGCCGTATATGGGAGATCTGTTTCTGGACTCTACTGTGTTTAATTGGCCTACATGCCATTTATAGACCACAATTCTTTATTAAAGTAGCTTTATAGTAGGTCTTGAAATCAAGGAGCTTGAGTACTGCAATGTCATTTTCCTTTTCAATATTGCATTGGCTATTCTATCTGCTTCATTATTCCAAGTAAATTTTGAAAACACCTTCTGAATTTCTACAAATATTATGCTGGGATTGTGGTTAGAACTGTGTTGGATTTGTCAAATGATTTGAGAGGACAAACATCTTAATAATATTGAGTCTTCTAATTAATACACATGATACATATCTCCATTTACTTAGGTCTTCATTTTTTTTAACCAGTGTTATGTAGCTTTTGGCATGCAGATTTTGCACATATTTTGTGAGGTTTATATATATAAATATTTTAGATTTTATGGTGCTATTAATGGTATTTTAAAAACTACAATTTTCATCATTCATTACTAGCATATAGAAATACGGTTTTTTGCATATTTTCCTTGTCCTATAGTTTGGATATGATTTTTTTGACCCCACCAAGTCTTATGTTGAAATTTGACCTTCATTGTTGGAGGTGGGGCTTGGTGGGAGATATTTGGATCTTGCAAGTGAATCCCTCTTGAATGAGTTGGTGCCATTCTCTCAAGAGTAAGTGAGTTCTTGCTTTTCAGTTCCCATGAGAACTGATTGTTGAAAAGAGCCTGGCAACTCCTCTCTCTTCCTTTTTGTCTTGCCACGTGATGTGTGGCTGCTGGGGCCTCATGAGAAGCAGTTATTGGAGCCACGCTTCTTGTACAGCCTGCAGAACCATGAGCCAAATAAATCTCTTTTTAAAACAAGTTACCCAGCCTCAGGTATTCTTTTATAGCAAAGCAAACAGACTAAGACATTTTGTATCCCGTGACCTTGCTAAACTTGTTGATTAGTTCTATTAGGTTTTTGTAAATTATTTGAGATTTTCTACATAAATAATCTGTATATCCATAATCTCATCTATGTGTCTGTTTTGTACCTGTACCATGCTGTTTTAGTTACTTTAGCCCTGTTGTGTAGTTTGAATTTGGGTAATGTGATGCTTCCAGCTCTATTCTTTTTGCTTAAAATTGCTTTGACTATTTAGGCTCTTTTTTGGTTCCACATGAATTTTAAAATATATTATTTCTAATTCTGTGAAGAATGTCATTGGTAGTTTGATAGGAATAGCATTGAATCTATAAATTGCTTTGGGCAGTATGGCCATGTTAACAATATTGATTCTTAGGATTGGTGTTATTTATTCATTAAAGTGTTTAGTAGAATTCAGCATTGAAGCCATTTGGGCCTGGAATTCTCTTTGTAGTGAGGTTTTAAAGTACAAATCTAAATTTTAAAATAGATATAAGAATTTTCAGAACACATACTTTCTTTTGGGGGGTTTTGTAGTTAGCAACTTTCAAATAATTTGTCCATTTCATCTAAATTGTTGATTGATATATAGGCATAAAGTTTTTCATAACATTCTTTTATTGTGCTTTTAACATCTCCAGTGTCTGTAGCAATGTCTTTCTTTCTTGATATTGGTAGTTTATGTATTTACTATTTTCTTGATTATTATTGTCAGAGTTTATCAATTGTGTTGATCTTTTGACTGAACGAATTTTGATTTTATTGATTTTTCCTTTTTCCCCTGTTTTCTTTTTAATTGGTTTTGGTTCTTATCTTTTTTGTTCTTTTTCTAGTATCTTAAGGTAGGGTCTTAGACTGTTGATTTTAGACCATTTTTCTTTTTTAATATAAGCATTTTAAATTTAATTTTCTTCTATGCACTACTTTATCTGCATTCCACATATTTTGGCATGTTATTTTTTCATTTTCATTAAGTTCAAAATAAATTTTAATATCCCTGTGATTTCTTCTTTGACTCATATGTTATTTAAATGTGGTGTTTAATTTTTAAGTAGTTTAGGTTTTACAGATATCTTTCTGTTATTGATTTTTAGTTTAACTTCAGTATGGTCAGAGATTCCTACACTTTTAAATTTATTATTGATTATTTTATGGCCTATAAAATATGGCCTATATTTATGAATATCATTTGTTCACTTGAAAGAAATGTATATGTAGTTGTCAAGTGGAATGTTTAGTAAATGTCAATTAAGTCAAATTTTTGATAGTCAAGTTCAAGTTATATTGCCCTTTTTGTCCTTTATGTGTTCTTGCAATTACTCAGCTTAGTGTGTTGAAATATCCAACTATAATTATTGATTTGTCTATTTCTTATTTTAGTTATACCCGGTTTTGTTTAGTTTATTTTGAAGCACAACCAATAGGTACATGCATAGTCAATATTGTTATATTGTCTTAATGAATTGACCTTTTTATCACTATGGTTTGTCACTTTCTGAAAGAGATATCTGGACTATTCTTGGCTCCCAAATATTTTTGATCTTATATTAATACAACCACCCAACTTTTCATTAATTAGAGTTTCCATGGTCTATCCTTTTTCCATCTTTTAATTTCTAACCTATCTATCTGTGTCTTTATAATTAAAGTGGGTTTGTTTTAGGCAGCATATCAAATCTTGGTCTTTTTATTTAAGATGACAATCACTGCCTTTTAATTGGAGTGTTCAGGTCATTTAATGTAATACAATTGTCAACGTGTTGACAGGGTCAGTCCATCAAGACAAGATTTAAATCTCCCATTTTTCTATTTCTCTTTGTATGTTTCATATGTTCTTTGTTCCTCTTATTTTTTTCTTCCTGCTTTTAGATCAAATTCATTTTATGGTTCTATTTTAGTTTCAGTCTTATTAGCTATATATCTATGTTTTGTTTTACTGATTGCTTCAGTGGTGCACACATTTACCTA
This sequence comes from Sapajus apella, assembly GCF_009761245.1. Lineage (NCBI taxonomy): Eukaryota > Metazoa > Chordata > Mammalia > Primates > Cebidae > Sapajus > Sapajus apella. The sequence goes on along the minus strand of NW_022437002.1, from coordinate 6,513,540 downwards.
TCATAGGCTGCCTTTAAGTAATATATTACTTCATATTAATCTAAGAACTCCTGGCCTTCGAGCTGCAATTGTCATATAGTTTACTTCTATGTACAATATAAACCAGAAATTTATTATTGTTGTTTTTGTTTTAAACAGTCAATTATCTTTTAAAGTGACTTTAAAAAATAAGAATTTTAAAAATGTTTATCTATATTTACTTTTTATGGCCTCTTTATAAAGACTGAGATTTATTTCTGTTATTTTTCTTCTGTCACAAGGGCTTTCTGTTCTATTTCTTACAGTCCTCATGCTGTTGATACATTTTTTATGCTATTATATGCCTGAAAATATTTATTTTATTTTTATATTTTGGAAGATATTTTCACTGGGTACAGTGACATTATGTCTTTCAGTATGTTAAAGACACTGTTCCACTGTTTAATAGCTTGCATTTTTTCTGTTAAAAGTCTGCTGTCATTCTTATCTTTGTTTCTATTTACATAGTGCCTTTTTTCCCACTGTGGTCAATTTAAAGATTTTCTCTTTCACATTGGTTTAAAGCAATTTGATTACTATGCTCTCTGATGTAGTTTTTTTTTTTTCACATTTCTTGGTATTCATTAAGCTTTCTGATCTGTGAAATTTTCAACAAATTTAGAAAAAAATAGACTTTTCTTTTTTTGCCCTGCACCTCCTCACTTTTGTTAAGTATGGATTGCTAGACTGTTTACTATAGTCTCACAGTTCACTAAGCTCTGTTACTTTTTTCAGTATTTTTATCTTTTTGTGCCTTATTTGATATATAGTTTTGATTGGTATATCTTTAAGTTAACTAATTTTATTCTTCTTCATTGTTGAGTTTGCTAATTTTGCTAATTAGCAAATTAACAAAATTAGGAAAATATTTGTTAATTTTGTCCAGTTTACTTTCTGTTTTATACTTTACCTTTTATTTGTGGAAGTTCCATTTGAGTTTTTGGAAATATCTTCTATTTCTCTTTTTATATGTATTTTTCCTCTAAATATCTGAGCATATTTATAAACTTTATAATGGCTATTTTAAGGTTATTCTCTTAATCCCATAATATCTTCATTTCTGGATTTCTTCCCACTCATGGATTTTTCTCCTGATTATGGCTTATACTCACATACCTGGTGGTTTTTTATTGGATTCTGAATATTGGCTATATTACACTTTTGAATGCTAAATTTTGTTTTCCTTCAAAGAGTTTTGGACTTTTTCTGATACAGATTTAAGTTACTGAGGATCAGTTTAAACCTTTTGAGGATTATATTAAACTTTGCTAGTGTAAGTCCATAGACACCTCTACTCTAAGACTAATTTAACCTTATGGTGAAGGCCTGAACCTTCTGAGGGTTCTACCCATGAGTTCTCTCCACTCTGGCTTTTGGGAATGTGAACTATTCCCAGCTCTATATGAGATCTGAGCATTTTTATTGCCTACTGGTTACTGGAAGTTCTTTCTCTGGCCTTGAGGAGTCTCACCCCAGGATTCACAGATTAGTTCTCAGCCAAAGACTTAAAAGGACCCCTTTGTAGATCTCTGGAACTCTCTTTGAGTGCAGCTTCCTCCTTTCTGGTACTCTGCCCTACAGAAGCTAGCTTCCTCAGCTTTCCCAATTTCTGTTCTGTCTCCTCAACTCAGCAAGACCATGAGGCTCTGCTTTGACTGCTCCTTCCTATACTATATCATGAAAACTGCCTCTGGGCAGTACTCTTGCTGTCTCTGCTTAGTCCCCTTCTCTCAGGGATCACAGTCCTAACGTGTCTGTTGCCCAATGTTTTGTAAAAGTTTTAAAAAATATAATTTGTATGTTTTACTGGTTGTTTATGGTGAATTGGCAATTTCTGTAGCATTTAATCCTTCATGGTCAGAAGCACAAGTCTTCCAGGGTGAAACTTTTGAGGGACAGACTCAGAAGTCTCCCACCTTACCTCCACTAATAATGGATTACAAGACTTTATTTATACAGCAACACCTAGTTATAAGAAGGTAGCCTGAATAATGAAGTCTAGCTGGGCCTTGTGCCCAGTTAAATTGTGTTACTATAGAGGAACTGAGAAATGCATAATCATTTCAGTTATGTGCATCAGTTTGGATTTGGGCTTCTGTTTCTGTAATCAAGAGTCCTGGCTAAGACAGCCAGTCAGTAGACAGAGGGAAATGTATATTCAATAACATGGAGACTGTGTTAGTCTGGTTTTTGTGCCACTATAAGGGAACACCTGAGGCTGAATAATTTGGAAAGAAGAGAAGTTTAATTGGCTCACAGTTCTGCAGGCTGTACGGGAAGCATGGCATTGGCATCTGCTTGGCTTTTGATGGGGCTTCAGAGAACTGTTACTTGAGGCAGAAGGCAAAGGGGGGACAGGCACGTCACATGGCAAGAGAGGGAGCAGGAGGAAATGAAGACTTTCCGAGTCCCAGACTCTTTTAAGCAACCAGATCTCTTGTGAACAAACTGAACAAAAACTCACTTATCTTCTAGGAGATAGTGCTAAACTATTCATGAGGGATCTGCCTCCATGATCCAATCACCTCCCACCAGGCTCCACCTTTGACATTGGCAATTACATTTCAACATGATATTTAGGGGTGAACAAATATCCAAACCATATCAGAGACATTAAACTTTTTATTTAATCTCTTTGGAACTTAGTTTTTCTATTTGCAAAGCTGGAATATGTTATCATTCATCTCTCTGTTTTTTTCTTAAGTTTAATGATTATATAAATGAGAAAGTCCTTTGTAAGCTGTCCAGTACCATATAACCATATCTCATATTTGTCAATCTTTTTCTAACCCCCATGTTTAATTTTTTCACTTATTATACACTTGTACAACACCTGGTCTTGTTTATGTAGTTTATCTCAATTGTAATAGACATTTGAATATTTATTTATTTCAAGTTCTTATTCCCCAGCATACTGACAGATGCATTGAATGTTCAGAGAGTTGCTGTTTCTCTTATTCACAGCTGTATCAACAGCCCATTGCACAGTAGCTGGCATTTATTGAGCTCCCAAAGAGTATTTAAGTGAATAAATGTCAACAATATAAGATCACAAATCATTGTCTGACCTCTGGAGACTCTTGTGTTCCAAGACTTGGGGAGAAAGCTTTCTTTTTCTTGGGTCCATATGAATGTTAAGACTGTGAGGACTATAATGAGGACTGAGGTCCAAATATGGAATGTGAGATGATTTTAGGAGTACATCCCTTCCCTGAATGATCTGCTTTTTCTTCTCTATTTCATATATCCTGTTTACAAAACTATCATTTGACCCCAGATGTCCCTCCAGTTACTGTTCTGTTTATGTACTTCCTTCTGCAAAAAACTTCTTGAAGGAGTTGATTCTGATTACTTCCTCCATATCCTCAAAAATGCCTTTCCTTTCTGCCTACACTCACCAGCATTCTGGCCCAACCACACTCAATTGCAATGGCCCTTGTCAAAGTCACCTGTGAAATCCAGTGGTCACTTCTTGTTATTTCTAACTGGTTGTCTAAGCAACATTTAACACAATTGACCCTCTCTCCTTCTTGAATCACTTCCTTTTGCTGCCTTCCATGGGACCACGTTTTTCTGGTTTTCCCCTACCTCAATAGCTTTTTCTTTTTAGCCTCCTTCATTGGTTCCTCATTTTCTATTTTGCCCTTAAATGCTGGAACATTCCAGGATTAAGCCTTTTCATTGTCTATTTACACACTCTCTAGGTGACATTATCTAGTTGCATAGATTTAAATTTTACCTGCCTGCTGATGCTGCAAATCTTTAGTTGTAGCCCTGTCCTTTCTCTGGAACTCCAGACTGCTATATCTAATTGCTTACATAGCCAAATGGATGTCTAATAATAGTAATTGAAACTGAAAGTGGTCCAGGTACAACTCTTGTTTTGTTCCTCAATTATCTCCTCATTTTCATCATCTCAGCAAATAGCACATCTCCTAGTTGTTCTCCTTAACTCCAGATCTCGTTGTAGCCCTCAACTCCTTTCTCTCACCTCTTAAATTCAACTAATAAGCAACTAATAAGTGTCACAGTCTCCACTATCCAATCTGCAGCATCTTCCCACAGTTCAAGCCTTTTTCATTTCTTGCCTGAGTACTGACTGCAGTGATACCATAACTGGTCTTCTTGGTAGCCAGAATTAGATTTTTAAAAATCGACAAATAAAAAGTTGCCTACAGTTGGCCTTCCATATTTGTGAGTTCCACATCTGTGGATTCAACCTACTGTGAATCAAAAATATTTGAAAAATAAAAGTAGATACAGCAACAAAAATCATACAATGTAGTTTAGCAACTATTTACATAGAACTTACATTATGTTAGATATTATAAATAATCTAGAGATGATTTAACATATATGGGGGGATGTATGTAAGTTTATATGCAAATACTACCCTATTTTATACATAGTACTTGAGCATCTGTGGATTTTGTTATCTGAGTGGGCCCTAGAGCCAATCCCCTGTGGCTACCAAGAGACAGCTGTATGTTACGGTACACAATGTAACATTTTGATATATGTATACATGGTGGAATATCAAGCTAATTAACATATCCATCATCTCATATTTTTATCGTTTTTTTGTGATGAAAACATCTAAAATCTATTCCCTTAGCAATTTTCAAGTGTAAAATAGATTACTAACTATAGTCATCAAGCCGTATAAGGATCTTCAGAATTTATTCTTCCTGTCTAGTTGAAATGTTGTACCTTCTAAGCAACATCCCTCCATTTTATGTCTCTCCATCTCCACTCCCCATCCCAGTCCTTGGTAACCACTATTCTACTCTTCTATGAGGTTGCTTTTTTTTTTTAATATTCTACATATAAGTGAGATTATGCAATATTTGTCTTTCAGTGCCTGGCTTATTTCGCTAAGTGTAATGTCCTCCAGGTTTATCCATGTGGCACAGTGGAATACTATTCTGCCTTAAACAAGAAGGAAAACCTGTCATTTGCAACACCATGGTTGTACCAGAATTACGTTGGTAAATCTCAAATTTGATTCATGTCAATCCCTCTTTTAAAAATGTTCCCACATCTTCCCATAACATGAGAAAAACATTTGACATTTTATCCCAGTTTCTAAAATTTCATGTGATTTGGGCTGTTTTTACTTTCTGAGTATATCTCATGCCACTCTCCCCTTTCGCCTGGGTTCTCACTAGGCTGGTCTCATTTCTGGTTCTCAAACTTGCCAAACTTTTTCCCACTTTGTGGCATTTGCACTAGCTTGTTCCCTCTGCTTGGAATAATTTTCCCCCAATCTTATCACGACAGGCTCCATCTTTCTTTCCTCTCTTAGTCTAAATGTCAATAACGTAGCTAATTCCTCCATATAAATTAGGCACCTGATTTCTATCACATCACCCTATTTTACCTCTCTTTATTGCATCTTTTTACCATCTAATTTAATCTAGTTACTTTTTTCTGTCTCTGTTCTTTTCGCCACTAGATTTTAAGTTTGAGAGTAGAGATAGTATCTCTCTTACTCACTGTGTAAATTCACTACTTAGGATCCCTTGTGGCACACAGTAAGTGTTCAACAAGTACCTGTCGAGTATGAAATCAGATCCTCATTTGTTTTAGCATATGTTGACCAAATCTGTCTCTGTCTAGGCAAGGTGCTTTTAATAGTAACGCTTGGTCTATCTGAACTCATCAGATCACAGTGAGGTTCACAGCCTTTAATAATGACCACAGTTTTGATGACCTCTGGCCTTTCTTTGCCTCCCTCATCAACTTATGGCAGCACTAGGTGAACGGTGGAAGGCTTGGGGCTCAGGAAAAACACAGAGCCTCATCTCAACATTTGGTAGAGTCATCAATCTTTAGAGCTTCTGGTTCCCTGCCTTCCCACTACAAGCCCTAACTACCTCCTCAAATGCACTCACCTCTGTTAGAATTAGCTACATATTGGAGGGACAGTGGTTGGGTCACAGAAGGAAATATTAGCCTGGCTTGCAGTTTTCAGGGACTACAGCTGAGTCACGCTAGGAATAGGATAAGTAGATGAGTGATGAAGGCTGACAAAAATGTGGTAATGGAAAAAGTAGAATATTTCTATGGGGGAATAAGAAGACTCTGAAATACCTGGAAACAATAAATCAAATTTTAATTTTTAAAAATTTAAGGGTGTGGGATTTGGGAATGTAGATATTATTGGGCTGTGTTCAAAACTTATTTCTTTGAACACCATCTAAAAATCTAAAACAATTTTATTACTTAAGGCATCATAAAATTTGATAAGCCCAGGGGACTCAGGATTACCTTTTATTATTAGCCTTCTTACCTTAGGCAAGAGTGCCCTGTACCATGGAACTAAAAGGTGGCAATTTGGCTTCTAAAATACTAAATACTGGAGAACACGTTCACATAAGGAAGACCAAGTAAGTTGTGAAAGACTATTAGAAATATCTTCCTTATATTATTAAAGACTTAAGTGTAAAACCTGAAACTGTAAAAAATACTAGAAGAAAAGTAGAGAAAACTCTTGTGGACATTGGTCTGGGCAAAGACTATATGACTAACCTTAAATGCAAATGCAACAAAACACAAAATAGACAAATGGGACTTAATTAAACTAAAAGGGACAGCAAAAGAAAGAATCGACAGAATGAACAGACAATCTGCAAAATGGGAGATAATATTTGTGAACTTTCATCTGACAGGTGACAAATATCCAGAATTTATAAAGATCTCAACTCAACAATAACCAAAAACCAAATAACACTATTAAAAATTGGGCAAAGGACATGAATAGACATTTTTCAAAAGAAGACGTACAAATGAACAAGAAGTACATGAAAAAATGCTCAGCATAGCTAATCATCAGAGAAATGTAAATTAAAACCACAGTGAAATATTATTTTACACCAGTCATAATGACTATTATTAAAACGACAAACAAAAAACAACCAAAACCAGATGTTGTTAAGGATGTAGAGAAAAGAGGAACACATATATGCTGGTGTTGGGACTGTAAATTAATACGACCTCCATGAAAAAATTTTCTCAGAGAACTAAAAATAGAACTACCATTTGATCTAGTAATCCCACTACTGGGTATGTACCCCACCTAAAAAAAAAAGTTATATCAGAAAGATACCTGCACTTGCATGTTTATTGCAGTGCTCTTCACAATAGTGAAGATACAGAATCAACCCAGGTGTCCATCAACAGATGACTGGGCAAATAAAATGAGGTATATACGTGCAATGAAATACTATTCAGCCATAAAAAAGAATGAAATCATGTACTTTGCAGCAACATGCATGGGACTGGAAAGCTAAGTGAAATAACTTAGAAACAGAAAGACAAAATACTGCATGTTTTTACTTATAGGTGGGAGCTAAATAACATGTATACACTGACATTGAGTGTGGACTGATAGACACCAGAGACTTGGAAGGGTAAGGGTTGGCGGGGGTGGATGCTGATAAATTACTTAATGGGTATAATGTACTTTATTTGAGTGATAGATACACTAAAATCCCAGACTTTACCACTATACAATGTATCTCTGCAACAAAATTGCACTTGTAGCCCTTAAATTTATACAATGATTTTGAAAAAATAAATTCCTTATATTAAACATACATCTCCCTGAATTGGCTGTTTAATGGTCCTTGTTTTGCTTTCTGGAGCATCACAAAACTCTTTTCCACCTAACAGTCTGTTATGGACTGAATTGTATAACTCCCCTACCTTGCCTGAGTTCATATGTTGAAGTCCTGACCTCAGGACTGACCTCCAAATGTGACTAGATTTGGAGATAGGGCCTTTAAATAGGTAATTAAGGATAAATAAAATCATAAGAATCTGATAGACTGGTGGCCTTATAATAAGAGGAAGAGACATCATGGGCATGTGTACCGAGGAAAGGCCATATGAGGACATAGTAAGAAGGAGGTTATCTGCAAGTCAAGGAGAGGGGCCTCTAGATAAGTCAAACCTGCTGGCACCTTGATATTGTCCTTCCACCCTCCAGAACTGTAAGAAAATAAATATCTGCTGTTTAAGCCACCTAGTCCGTGTTATTTGGTTAAGGCAGCTTGAGCTGATGAATGCATAGTCTTTGTACACCTCAGGGAACAATGAAAGCTCTTTGAAAACTTCTTTTATTCAAGTGAAAGTTTCTTCTCTTTTCGACTGTTCCTCCTCAGAGCAGAGATGTCCATCAGAGGGAGGCCTTTTAAAAAGAGTAATGAGTAGAGTGGAACCTAACACCACAGTGAAGCAGGATGGGTGCTGGCCAGAGGAGTAGGACTATTACTTTACTTATTCTATAGATTCTATTTTTTGTAATAAATAAAACTGAAGACCCATGCTCTAGCTATTGACTAAGATTAACTTCCAAGAGAGTTTAAAGTACTCTCTCAAAGGTTTTGCTAATAGTCCATTGGCTTTGTGCATTAAATGCCTGACTTAACTTCAGTCTGGTTAGATTTCATCATGTTAGATTTGCCTCATTTTTCAGTCCATCCAAATTTACTCACTGTCTGCCCCAAATGCGTATCATTGGAAAATTAATGCCCTTCTTCAGGAATTTCATAAGGCTGGTGAGTGGGAAAGGGTCACGAATAGAACCTGATATTTTGAATGATAATAATAACAACTTACGTCTATATAGAACTTCACAGGTTATAGAGCTTTCTACCAGTTTAGGGATCCTGGCAAAATAGGAAATGAGTTTCATCTTTCATGACCTTTTCTTTATGAGTTGCTCAGTATGATGGAAATACATTGCCAACCAGAAGCACTAATCTCAGCTTTGAAGCCACATTACCTGTCTCACTTTGATGTCCACCTACAAGGGAAGGAAAAGGCTTGATGATCTCAGAGATCATTTATCTTCAATGCTTTCTACCTGGATAGCTAAACAGCATACTTTTTTCATATAACAGATAGATATATAAAGACACACACACACATATATATGATATCTATCTATCTATAATAAATCTATATATGATATATTTAATATATGTTAATTATATATTATATATAATAAATATATGTATTATATATAACATATATATAAGCTCTTCCATTTCAGGTCCAACGTCCTTGGTTCCTAAACTAAAGCTCTCTGGTAAATCTGCACCAATTCACAGGCTCCACGCTGTATTTCTAAAGTATTCATTAAACTTTTCACTAGTTAATAGTTTGAGAATCCACCTTTTCCTTCTTTTCTATGTTAACGACCTTTCTCCATCTGCAGCCATCAGCATCTCACCCATTTTCCCTGATACCTTGTAGAAAGCCAACAGTGCTTTAGTGAGTGCATCTGCAAGTATCCCCAGTACTGTGGGGTGCAATTCCTCCAGCAGAATCTTTTTTGGCTTTGCAAGAGCAGCCAGGTGCTCTCTTGCTCCCTGTTCACCCATTGTGAGTTCTTCTCTCAGCACTTTCATCTGCACATTTCATATTCATGTCTGCCATATCTTTATTCAAGGTGCCAATAAAAATGCATTATGCATGACTTAGCTAGAAAATGATCATGTTTTGTATATTTAGGGATGTAACAGCTTATAAAGAAGCAAAAAATTGGGGGGGAATGTGTTATTTCTTTACAAAAAAAACTTCAGAAAAATAATATTTTGGTTTTACTCCTCTCTGTCAACTCCCTTCCCACCCAAATCTCCACATCTTAACCTAGAGCACATAGTGCCTGAGAGGAAGAAGAAGGGGCTAAAGTTGGATGGATGGAGTGGATGGGGTGCAGCCTGGCAGAAGCAGCTGGAAAATAAGACCAAGGCATTCAGGCCAAGTACACTGGGCAATAGGTAACCACTTGAAGTTTTTAAGCAGAGATGTAAGGCAGTGGTAGCATGTTTTCTACTTGTCTTTAGATGGTGCTAATCATTCCAGGTGACTGCTTTCCTGGATTCCCATAGCCAAAGCAGATGTACACTTTGGCATTTGCTGTTTTTTTTTTTATTATTTTTTATTGACCACAGAAGCTTTAAACTCCCCCCCCACTCTCTCCCTCTCTCTCTCTCTCTCTCTCTCTCTCTCTCTGTGTGTGTGTGTGATGTGTTAAAGTATAGATTATTAATGGTACCCACTCTCAGAGGTTTTGTTTCAGTAGGCTTGAGGTGGTGGGCCTAGGAATTTGCATAGTTAACAAATTCCCAGGTAATACTGATGCCACTGGTGCAAGGACTCCACTTGATAAACCACTGCTTTAGAGAATCACATATGACTCTTTTCCTGATCTCTCTTTATTAATGAGAAGCAAGCAGCAGCATGGGGCCCATGAAGGGCCACTGAGAATAATTCCTTTTTTTTTTTTTTTTCTCATGGTAGGACTCAGAGCCTTATCTTGGCATATAACATGACACTTTTCCTAGGGATGCTAGTCTTCAGACAATGGGTCTTTATAGCCCATAATAGTGGAATTTGAAATTATGATTCATCTACCATAGACTGAAATTCCCCATCTTAACTGAATGGGCCAATTCATAGATGTAATGCTCATCAGATCATCTCCATCTTCCCAAGATGTTAGATTATTTTGGGGAGGATTTAGATTAGGTACCAAGAGAATCTGCTGATAATGAAAATTGCTAAATACCCACAAGGACTTAAGATATTATGTCTCTTGTCTGGGCAATAATTTAAAACAAGATAAATTTTCCTCAATGATGAGAGAGTTCTGAAATCAGAGAGGACGTGGTTGGAATAATTTTCTGCCTCTTTTTAAGGTAATCTGCTTTAAACAAGTCCCCTAACCTCTCTGAGCCTCTGCTATGATATACATAAAATAGCGATTATCAGGGCTTTTGTAAACTTTAATCAAGATAAGGAGTATAAAATGCTTAGCACTTTGGCTCATAGTAGTTGCTCAACTAATATTAATAACCTCCCTTCTGATATCGTCTTTCCGTAATAGAGGCCATTTTCCATTGCATATTATGGATTATTCTGAAATGTATCAGAAAGGAAAACAAGAGCCAGGCTTGGAAGGGGAGTCATTTTCAGAGACAGCTTCATTGCTGCCAATTTGGAAATTAAGCTTTCTCAATGATTGGAGAACATCAGCATAGTAATGGGCTTACCTACAAACTACAGAGAGAAATGGACCCTGCAGGCCACCACTCATTCAACACTGGGTGGCCCTGGAAGTCTGTTTCCTGCTGGCAGAGAGCAGCCAGCAATAAGCACGGCGGGTGTCAGCACCATGGACAGCTACCCAGAGGTCCGGGCTTGTCAGCTGGGTGTTCACTAGGCCTGGGTAATGATCCGTAGCCGTCTTGTTAATGGCCTTAGGGTTTCATATATTTCTGTAACTATTCAATCATTTGAAAGTTTTGAGTTTCTAATTATTAAGCGAAAATTAAAATATCCTCTATAATTCAGCTCCCTCAGGCCTTGAACTAGTGGTGTCTGGTTCTGTCGGGTTATCTTTCTAGTGAACGGTGGATGATGGCAGTTGAAGTCACCTTCCTTGTTATTTCTTTATGTATTTTTCCTCCAGGATATCCTCTTTGCCATCAGGCCTTTAAATCATCACACTGGTGAGCCCAGTAACAAATACCAGGTGCTCCTCTTTCTAAGCCCAGCCTATTAGTCTTGGGTAAGATTCCCAGCCCTGGCTGCATATTAAAATCACCTCAAGAGCCCTTAAAATGGCTATGCAACTCCCTAGAAAATATATTTTAATTTGTCTTTATCTTGGGAGAGGCACAAAAATCAGTATTTTTTCTTTTTCTTTCTTTTCTTTTCTTTTTCTTTTCTTTTTTTCTTTTTTGTAGAGACAGAGTCTTGTTCTGTCTCCAAGGCTAGAGTGCTACCTTGGCTCACTGCAACCTCTGCCTCCTGGGTTCAAGCAATTCGTCTGCCTCAGCCTTCCGAGTAGCTGGGACTACAGGTGCACACTGCCATGCCCGGCTAATTTCTTTTTTTAGTAGAGACGGGGTTTTACTGTGTTGCCCAGGCTGGTCTCCAACTACTGAGCTCAGGCAATCTGCCCGCCTTGGCCTCCCAAAGTGCTAGGATTACAGGTGTGAGCCACTGTGCCCGGCCAAGCATCAGTATTTCTTAAATGACCCTTAGGTTACTGTAATGTGCAACCAAGGTTGAGAACCACTGGTCTAGATATGAACCTTTTTTAATCTTCTGATGTCTCTCTGCTGTTAATCTTAACTTCTTACCTATGATTCTGTTGGGACATAGACTGAATCCAGCTTCTAACTTATTGATTTCCAGCATAGGCACTGCCAAACTCAGCATTGCAGCCTCATCTTCCCTAAATGTAGAGTAGGGATATCTTTACCTCAAAAATCTGCCCTATGAGTCTCAACAAGTTTATCATAAAATGAAAAAAAAAACGTGAAAGTTGAAAATTTCAAATAAAAATAATTAGCATTACTATATCATTGGAAGAGCCTGGAGAAACAAAAGAAAGACACCGAATTCTGGTGCAGCCATTCAAGAGCTCATTTAATGAAATTAAATGTGCACTTGGCCTGTACCAAAATTCAGTGACCTGGCAATCTTATTGTGTGCATACCCTAGAGTTCTCCAGGCACGGGTCCATTAGAACATGAACAAGGATGTTCAGAGCAGCATTGTTGGTGATGGCAGGGAGTTTTAGGCAACTGAGGAACTTGGCGCTAAAAAATTGATAAGCAAAATGTAGATGATTTTTTTGGAGTACAGTATAGAAGTCAGAGCAACAAAGTGGGTATACACATAGCAACATAACTTGAATTGTAAAATAGAGTGATTAAAAAAGGAAACAGCTTGAAATCTGAAGCACATTGCCACTTATGTACATTTAAAACAAATTTATTCACAAAGCAATATTACAGATTTTTCATGGATACACTCATATCCAAGGGCATTTACCAAACACAATATGTTAAGTGATTATGGGAAATGGGCCTGGGGAGTGGGGATGAAGGAAAAATATTGAAACAAGGCCTATCAAGAGCAGAACCTTAAACAGGCAGTTGCTGATGATATCTGCTGTGAACCAAGAAGTATGATTAGCTTAACTCTCTGCTCCTTTGAAAGTGGGAAAGGGAGCAAGAGTGAGGCAGAGAGAGGGAGCCCTGACTGGTTTACAAATGGGAATAGGAGACTCAAGGAAGAAAAATGAGACCTTGGGAACCAGGAAAGAGAAACAGGAACCTGCCCCGGGCCGGAAAGAAGGATCTAGCTTTATTGCTCCCTGTAAGGGATTGGGAGAGGAAATGAAAAAGTCTTGCCAAGTTAGAAATAAAGGTATTTACAAAAACCCTGAGACAGAGGGGGAGCAATTTAGAGGCTAGAATGGAAAAATGCATTTCTAGGCCTAGAAAAAAGTTTTATGTTAAAGACTCAGGGATGTTGCAGCTCCCCCAGGTTGGAGAACGGCTCTGTTCCTCCTGACATTCTGGGTGTGCCTAAGTTTCAGAACAAGGAAGTTTCCAGAAGTGAAATGATATCCTCCCCATGAAGACTGACCCATAACTAGGGCTTCCTTTTTAGACTCCTCCAGGTACTGATCTAATCATTGAGTCATTCCACTAAGATTGATGCAATAGGCCTGGCATGTCCTAGGCAATGGGTGTACGGAGAAGAGTGAGGCTTGTCCCTTGATTCAGAAAAGGCAGATATAGATGTTGAAGCATCCTTCAATTTGCCTGAACTCTGAGCTGGGGCTGTGCAGAATTTCTTATCTCCCTGGCAGCAGGTAACAATCCACCTATAGAATAGAAACCCCAGGGATCTATTCACTGTAAATCCAGAAAAACACATACCTTAGCAGAAAGCCTTTTCATCTTTGCTACTGACAAAGAATAATGAATACATTAGTTATTAAGGAAGCACATTTCAAGCTTGTTTTCTACTAGGAGTCGAAGAAGAGCTATACAAATCCCACCAACTTATAGTTAAGGACAGCTTGTACCTCTGATCAAATTTGTGTTAACAGTGATAGCAGGTCTTGCTGGATGTGGGTTGGATTGTACGGTTGTAGGGAATAGGGGTCGGTAGGACCAAATTTATATCCCCCAAAGTAGGACAAGGAGACTGGTTCTTGGGGGAGCCACTCCAGGTGACCCCTTGAAAGTCACAGTGTAGTGGCTTTGAGAGCAATTCTCTTGGTGAAACAGCTCTTACTTTGCATTTAAGATTGTCCTCTTGAAGAGGTCATGTGTAAATCAAATTTAATAAATCAAATCCCACACTTCGTACCTTGGGGAGGCTCTCTCTTCAAAGGAAACTGTGAGTGAATCCCTTTTTAATAGAAGTAATCAGGTCTTCATTTATCTGATTTGTAAGGTAAGACTTTTACGTATTAGATTTTCTTAAAGGGATCAGCAGTCTTCATTCCTTTGGTGGTAGAAAACCCAACACAGAATGGTGTAAGTAAAACAACAACAACAGCAAAAATAGCAAATTACAGGCTCATGCAGTAAATAGGTGTAGGGGTGCACTGGCTTTAGACATGGCTATATTCAGGACCCAACCAATGACACAGGATTTTGTTTTTTTCCATCTCTCAGGTCTGCCTTCTCTTTTGGCTTTGTTCTCAGGTGCTACCTGAGTGAAGCAGCTGTAGCATCCTTTTCCTGCCAGCTTCAAGTCCAACAAGGAACATTACTTGCTTCTCTTCCCAGCAGCCTTGGAACTGGCTCTGAGTGTGTCTTCTGCCCATCCCTGAAAAAGTAGGGTATGATGACCTGATTAGCTTAGGCTGGTTACGGGGGTCTGTGCATAAGCCAGATGGGCTAAGAATGGGGAAAGGAAACTTCCAAGATGAAAATCAACAAATTATCAGGAGAAACAGGGAACAATGCCAGGGGCAGGGAACATAAACTCAGTTCTTCCGTTCTCTCACCCTCATACCCAATCCATCACCGGGCATATCTATCCTAGAAATACCTCACAAGGAGTTGTCTGCACAGCACTTGCATCAGAATCACCTGGAGGCCTGTTAAAATGCAGGTTTTAGGGTCCTGTTTCAAATGTAGTGAATTTCATTATCTTGGGGTGGTTCTCAGAATCTGCAATTTTAGAACATTGCCCAGGCAATTTTGAAAAATGTACACTGACATTTGAGAGCCACTTCCCAAAGCCGTTTCACTCTTTCCACTTCCCATAGTAACTGCCTTTGTTCAGGACTCACCATTTCTCATGGGCACTTCCAAATGCCTCCTTACTGGTCCTCCCACCTCAATTTCTTCTCTGCCATAGTCTTTTCCTCCACCACATCTGCTCATGCTAATAGCCCTGAAATTCTACCTCAGACTTGTCTCTCCAGCCTCCTCACCCATCCTGGCTCCCAGCCATTCTGGACGTCTTCCCCATCCATTCTCTAAACGTTTCAGGTTCTTTCTCCAGGTCTACTCTGCTGTACATAACCTTCGCTCCGCACCAGACATCATTCCCCTTTTCTGGCAAATGAAAACTCCTGTGTTTAAAGCCCAGCTCAACTGCCACAACCCCGTATAAACTCCCTGTGCCTTCCCTCCAGGAGGAATTGGTGGCTACCCACTCCTGGCCTCTCGTTCTCCTGTGGAATCTTGTTCATGACTCTCTTTGACAGTAGTTTAGCACACTAAACTACTTAGTGGAACTTAGGAATGTATATGTCTGTTTTTCCATCTGGTACTACTGAGGGGCTCAATAATATTTAGGTGCTAAAAGTGAGCCTTGGGAGAAAGACAAACTAGGCTGTCATCCAGCTTGAGATATTTATGAGACCTGTGACCATGGGTAAGTCACTTCACTTTCCTGGGCCTTGGTTTCCTAATGTTTAATGGGAATTTTCATACTTACTTCATGGATTTGTGGATGGATTCCACTGAGATAATAAACAGAAATCTCTTCACACAGTGCCTGGCAATATAGTCTGTGTCCAGTGAACGCTAACGTAAAAACAAACAAACCCCCCAAAACCTTTGAGTCAAGGAAGGAAAAAGCCTTCAATACTGTATATACCTAAATTCATGTTTATTTAATGCTAAGAAGCTGTTCCTAAAAACCACATTCTGAACCAATTCTGTAATGTTGTGTGGGTCAAATCTGGAAGGGTGCAGATAGAATCAAGGCTTTATACTACATTCCCATGTTTCTGACACCTGCACACCCCTCTCTATCTTCTCCTGAGCTTTGAGCTACTTTAAGTCCATCCTTCTGAAATAATCACTTTCAGAACATGGGACATGAGAATAATGCAGCTCCCCAACATTGCAATTTCTCTGTAGCCTAGAAATGTTTTGGCTTCGTGAGAATGAGAAAGGCTAAGGCTTGGTGGTGGACAGCCAGCTCAGAAGTGGCAGTGTTGAGCTCGCATAAATAAAAACCATTAAAGCTGCCTGAAGTGACAAGATTGGTTCAGGAATCCAAATGAACTGATAAGTGTGGGAGAGATAAACATTTCATTTAAGTGAGCAGCAGGATGAATTTCGAGAAATTTAGCCCCTCTTGTGGTGACTGTTTCCTGCTTGCTTTATAATCTGCCTGAAATTGTCACTCCCCTTCATGACCAGGCATCTTACACTTGGCAGGCAAGAGAATATGCAAAAGGGATCACAAACAGAAGCTGGGGAAAAAAATGGGCAGTTCAAGAAAATAATGACTGCAAATTCCTAATTATCTACAATGCTCACTGCAATGTAGTGGAATATCTACATCGTGCAGCATTGATGTATGAAAAGAACCCAGTATAGTAGCTGGTGCTTTGTAGCTACTATTGCCAATGTTGATTTTCTTGTTTCCTTCCATCCATTTTGAAATTTAGTGGCTAAGAAATGGAGGAGGTGTGTGTGTGCAGGGCGTGCGCATACAAGAGGATACAAGAAATTGACTTCTGTGTTTTTGGGTGTAGTTCAAAATTTAGAGTGTAGATCACAGCACTAATCTGATTGTGTTTGTCTAGCCAACACGTGAGATACTATTCTGAATGCAGCCCTGCTCCAGGTGCAGGGAATATGAAGTTTAACAAGAAAACACAGGACAAATCTTTGCCTTCCAGGAGCTCATGATTACAACATAAAAATAGACAAGTAGACAAACAAAACATAAGATTAGGCTCCTCTGAAGCCAGAAATTATGTGTTATGCATCTTTGTTTCCCTAGGTTTTCATAACCTTCCTAGGCCTTAGGTACTCAGTTTTAGAAACCTGTCTTATTAAAAAATAAAACACAATATAATACCACTGCCATGTTAAATGTACAGTCAGGCCTCCATATACATGGGTTTTCCATTTCTGAATTCAACCAACCAAGGATTTAAAACATTTTTTAAAAACGAGATGGTTGTGTCTGTACTGAACATGTAGACTTTTATTTTTCTTATTATTATGCCCTAAAAATACAGTATAAACCATTTATAGAGCATTTACATTGCATTAGATATTATAAGTAATCTAGAAATGATTTAAAGTGTACAGGAGGATATCTGTAGGTTATATGGAGATACTACAACATTTTAGATAAGGGACTTGAGTATCTTCAGATTCTGGTATCCCGGGCAGGTGCTGGAACCATTTCCTCATAGATACCAAGGAAAGACTGTAATTTATATGTAACCCTATAAGAGTTGTGTTGAAAGGTATTCAACTGGTTCACATAAGGTTGTTATTTGTAGGCATTCAAGTAGTTGTTTGTTGATTTGATTTTGTAGTCTTTGTATTTTGGAGATGATGATTATTTTCAGGTCTCAAATATTTTCATGAACACTTAAAAAGCTCATGAGTCCTAGGTAATTGTTTTAATGTTGTCTAATAAATTAGGTGACCCTTGAAACTTCACACATTACCTGGCACACAGTGAGTCTTTCATTCAAATATTTGATGACAGAATAAATTAAGGACATCAGATAATTAATAAATGTCATGTGTTGTAAAGTTCAGTTCCATGAAACTAGAAACTTACCTTATGGCTCTAGATTCCATTCTGGATCTCAGTTCTGATCCCTTTGAAAGCAAAGGCCATTGGTTGCTAAGGGATTGTGGTGGCTTGGGAGAAAATCTCCTCTCCTTTGTAAAACTAACTTACAAAACCTGGTCCTCAAGTTTTTTAGCAAAAGACATTGAATGATCCAATACGCACAGAGTGAAGTTAAGCACTGCAGAAGTAAGTGGTTTCTTTTGTCCCCATTCACAGAAATGAAGTGGGTGATGGTGTTGTGCAAAGTCAGAAAACCCGAGGCACTACAGATAATGGATATGGGCACAAACTTTGATATTAGACTGCCTGGGTTTGGGTGTTGTCTCCGGTACTCCTGGCTGTGTGCCACTGGGCAAATTACGTAGCTTCTCTCCAGTTATTTATTTATTATTTTAATCTAAAAATGGGGAATAATTATAGAACCTATTTCACAGTGAGAATTAAATGAGTTTTGCAAAATGCTTATCACAGTGCCCGACATGTGGTAGGCACTCCCAAATTTTAGCTATTATATTTGTCCCAGTGTTACCATAAATTAGCCACATGATCTTGGACAAGTCTCTCATCTACTTAGAATCCTCTGATTTTCTTTCTTTTGTAATCTTTCCTAACAAATCAGACCTGGGTTGTTAAGACTGGATGAGGTCACAGAGTTGGCACAGAATTAGTGGTATGCTAAGCCAGCTCATGCTAGCTCACTCAAGTCTATTATTAAATTTTCAGGAATTCTGTAAGCTGATTATTAAAGACAGACATCTAAAAATTAATTACATAAGTTTATAATAATTATATTTGTAAACAAAAGTAACAAATGCTCAAAACTCATCAATTTCCAATTATTTTGGGTTGTTTTACTATCATTTTTGCTCTTGTAGTTATTTATTTATGTCTATTGTATCTGTATGCTAAAAATTCTACATAATGGTGTGACAGTCTCTTCCCAGGTCCACATTCAGAACCATTACACTAGCGTCTTGAAATGAGTTATGGTAGGGGTATGTACAACACGGAAACAGGCAAATGCTACAAATATGAGCTTTTCTTCTTCTGAAAAGCCAGCTGTTAAGCATTTACTAGTATACCACTACATCATTATCCATAAAATAGTGGTCCTAATTTCTATCTTGCATGCGTAGATTCATAATGCCTTCTGGGCCATCCAAAATTTCTGGACAGGACAAGACTACATTGAGTGCAGTAGGAAGATCCTTACATTAACCCAGCTGCTTATTGATGCACTCTCCTTATGTAGACCTTGTCACATACCTTGTTGAGTTACAACTGTCTACACACTTTTTTGTTGGGCCAGGCTCACGATCCTATTAGAAAGAAAGAAGACATTGATTCTGTTGAACTCATTCTTTTTTCATCAACTTTTAAGTTGGGGGTACATGTGCAGGATGTGCAGGTTTGTTACATAGGTAAATATGTGCCATGGTGGTTTGCTGCACAGATTATCTCATTACCTAAGTATTAAGCCCAGCATCCATTAGCTATTCTTCCTGATGCTCTCCCTTCCTCCACCCCAACCCCCAACAGGTCCCAGTGTGTGTTGTCCACCCACCCCCACCATGTGTCCATGTGTTCTTATCGTTCAGGTCCCACTTATAAGTGAGAACATGGTGTTTGGTTTCTGCCTCTAGGTCTTTGAGTAACTGCCACACTGTCTTCCTCAATGGTTGAACGACTCTCACTCTCACCAACAATGTAAAAGCATTATTTTTTTCCTGCAACCTTGCCAGCATCTGTTGTTTTTTGACTTTTTAATAATAGTCATTCTGACTGGCATGAGATGGTATTTATTGTGGTTTTGATTTCCATTTCTCTGATGATCAGTGAGGTTGAACTTGTTCATATGTCTGTTGGCTGTATGTATGTCTTCTTTTGAGAAGTGTCTGTTCATGTCCTTTGCCCACCTTTTTTTTTCTGAGACAGAGTCTTGCTCTCTGGTCCAGGCTGGAGTACAATGGCATGGTCTCCGCTCATTGCAACCTCCATTACCTGGGTTCAGGTAATTCTCCTGCCTCAGTCTACCAAGTAGCTAGGATTACAGGTGCCTGCCACTACGCTGGGCTAATTTTTGTATTTTTAGTAGAGATGGGGTTTCACCATGGTAGTCAGACTGGTCTCGAACTTCTGACCTCAGGTGATTCACCCCCTTGGCCTCCCAAAGTGCTGAAATTACAGGCATGAGACACCATGCCGGGCCCTTTGCCCACTTTTTAATGGGGTTGTTTTTTTCTTGTAAATTTTTTTTAGTTCCTTGTAGACTCTGGATATTAGACCTTTGTCAGATGGATAGATTGCAAAAATTTTCTCCTATTTCGTAGGTTAAACTATCACTTTAATGATAGTTTCTTTTGCTGTGCAGAAGAACTTTAGATTAATTAGATCCCATTTGTCAATTTTCACTTTTGTTGCAATTCCTTTTGGTGTTTTCATCAAGAAATCTTTGCCTGTGCCTAAGTCCTGAATGATATTGCTTAGATTTTCTTCTAGAGTTTTTATAGATTTGGGTTTTACATTTACATCTGTAATACATCTTGAGTTAATTTTTGTATATGGTGTAAGGAAGGGGTCTGATTTCAATTTTCTGCATATGGCTAGGCAGCATTCCCAGCACCATTTATTATTTAATAAATAGGGACCACCTTTCCCATTGCTTGTTTTTGTCGTTTGTCACAGATCAGATGGTTATAGGTGTGTAGTCTTATTTCTAAGTTCTCTCTTCTGTTCCATTCTGTTCTTGTACCAGTATAATGCTGTTTTGCTTACTGTAACCCTGTAGTATAGTTTGAAGTCAGGTAGCATGATGCCCTTCAGCTTTGTTCTTTTTGCTTAGGATTGTCTCGGCTATTCAGGCTCTTTTCTCGTTCCATATGAATTTTAAAATAGTTTTTTTTCTAATTCTGTGAAGTTTAATGGGATTAGCACTGACTCTGTAAATTACTTTGGGCAGTATGAGCATTTTCACAATATTGATTCTTCCTATCCATGAGCATGAAATGTTTTTCCATTTGTTTGTGTCCTCTCTAATATCTTTGAGCAGTGGTTTGTTGCTCTCCTTGAAGAGGTCCTTCACTTCCCTTGTTAGCTGTATCCCTAGGTATTTTATTCTTTTTGTAGCAATTGTGAATGGGAATTAATTCATGATTTGGTTCTCTGCATGCCTGTTGTTGGTGTATGGGAATGTTAGTGATTTTTGCATATTGATTTTATGTCCTGAGAGTTTGCTTACATTGCTTATCAACTTAAAAAGCTTTTGGGCTGAGTTGGTGGTGTTTCCTAGATATAAGATCATGTCATCTGCAAACAAAAATAATTTGACTTCCTCTCTTCCTATTTGAACATGCTTTACTTCTTTTTCTTGCCTGATTGCCCTGGCCAGAACGTCCTATGCTGAATAGGAGTGGTGAGAGAAGGGATTCTTGTCTTGTGCCGGTTTTCAAGGGGAATGCTTCCAGCTTTTTTTGCCCATTCTGTATCATATTGGCTGTGGGTTTTTCATAGATGGCTCTTATTATCTTGAGGTATGTTTCTTTAATACCTAGCTTATTGAAAGTTTTTAATATAAAGGGATGCCAGATTTTTATCAAAGGCCTTTTCTGTATCTATTGAGATAGACATGTGGTTTTAGTTCTGTTTATGCGATTAATCACATTTTTTGGTTTGCATATGTTGAACCAACCTTGTATCCCAGGGATGAAGCTGACTTGATTGTGGTGGATAAATTTTTGATGTGCTGCTGAATTTGGTTTGTCAGTAGTTTACTGAGGATTTTTTGCATTGATATTCATCAAAGATATTGGCCTGAGTTTTTCTTTTTTATTGTATATCTGACAGGTTTTGGTATCAGGATGATGCCGGCTTCATGGAATGAGTTAGGGAGGAGTCCCTCCTTTTCAGTTTTGGAATAGTTTTAGTAGAAATGGTACTAACTTTTCTTTGGACCTCTGGTAGAATTTAGCAGTGAATCCGTCTGGTCCTGGATTATTTTATTTTATTTTTTGGTTGGTTGGTAGTTTATTTATTACTGCCTCAATTTCAGAACTTATTGTTGGTCTATTGAGGGTTTCAGCTTCTTCCTGGTTCATTCTTGGGAGGGTGTATGTGTCCAGGAATTTAACTGTTTCTTATAGATTTTCTAGTTTATGTGCATAGAGGTGTTTATAGTATACTCTGATGGTAGTTTGTATTTCTGTTGGGTCAGTGGTGATATACCCTTTATTACTTCTGATTGTGTGTATTTGAATCTTCTCTCTTTTCTTCTTTATTAATTTAGCTAGTGGTATATTATATTATTATTATTATTATTATTATTTCAAAAAACCAGTTCCTGGATTTGTTGATTTTTTTTAAGGATTTTTTGTGTCTCCATCTCCTTCAGTTCAGCTCTGATCTTGGTTATTTCTTGTCTTCTGCTAGCTTTAGAGTTTGTTTGCTCTTGGTTCTTGAGTTCTTTTAGTTGATATGTGTTAACTTGAGATCTTTCTAGCTTTTTGATGTGGGCATGTTAGTGCTTTAAATTTCCCTCTTAACACTGCTTTAGCTGCATCCATGAGATTCTTTTGCGTTGTCTTTTTGTTCTCATTAGTTTCAAAGAACTTCTTGATTTCTGTCTTAATTTCTTTATTTACCCAAAAGTCATTCAGAAGCATGTTGTTCAT
The DNA here is from genome assembly GCF_009761245.1 of Sapajus apella. NCBI lineage: Eukaryota > Metazoa > Chordata > Mammalia > Primates > Cebidae > Sapajus > Sapajus apella. Next base: position 6,490,966 of record NW_022437002.1, on the reverse strand, counting down.
TTTCCATGTAGTGGTGTGGTTTTGAGTGAATTTCTTAATCTTGAGTTTTAATTTGATTGCACCATAATATGAGAGACTGTTTGTTATGATTTCAGTTCTTTTGCATTTGCTGAAGTGTGTTTTATTTCCAACTATGTGTTCAATTTTAGAGTAACTGCCATGTGACAATGAAAAGAATGTATGTTCTGTTGAATTTGGGTGGAGAGATCTGTAGATATCTATCAGATCCGCTTGATCTAGAGCTGAGTTCAGGTCCTGTGGACTCATTCTAAAGGCACATTTTGAGAAAAAGTGGTTTTATATTTTTTTCCACTGTAGTGATATGGAGACATGGCCTTCAGTGTATGTGTAATCGATCAGTACCTCCAGAGCATCTTCTCTGTGCAAGCTCAGGTACCCTGCTAAGCACTTAATGAAGGGACAGTAATGAATGAGACTATAACCTTGCCCTCAAGTAGTTCACAATCTAATTAAGAGACACATAAACAAATAATCACAGGAGACCATAATGTCCCTGGGAGATGAGGCAGCACAGCATGCTATGATATTCAAGAACTGGGAATAAATATTCTGCATATGTGTGCACAGAAGGGATGGTTGGTGAAAGATGGCAGGCAGGTAAAGATGTGGGAAGATTTCAGAGCAGGGAGGGTGTATCAGTCAGTGCTTGTAATTACAAACAACATAAATCAGTCCCTGCTAGTAAAACAGAAGAATTTAAGAGGGTTTATTAGAAAGCCTGGAGAACCTCTAGGAGGGTCTAGAGACTAGTATTCAGAGGTGACATTCAAAATTGTACTGTAGAGCTAGTTCAGTGGAGTCACATGGCTGTCCAACTGGTCGTGGACATAGTAGTTCATGACTGTGAACTACTGATGCCAAGCATTAGACACTGCCATTAGAATCGTTTCTGCTGATGTCTTTTGCAATCAAATTTAGTTGCTGCCACTAAATTCTACATAGTTCTTGATTCTACAAATCACAAGCATCTTATTCAAAGCCTAGTTTGGATGTATCTGATTGGTGAATCATTAGTCATATCTTTGTGTCTTAGCTGCAAAAGAGGCTGGGGAAAAACTGGCTCCTATTAAAGGATTTAGAAGATGAGTAACTCTCCAAATGTAGGACAGATGCTCAAAGATTTAATCAGCCCCAGAAATGAGAAATCTCCACTATAGTGTGACCCTTTGGAAAAAAGTTTAGAAGTATGTCAGATTAAAAGATTGTGATAGGGGATGCTAAATGTAGAGAACAGCATAATCAAGGGCTTGGCAACCTGGGAAACCTGGCACAGATAGGTAATTTCAAATATTTTAGTCTGGCTAGGGCGAAAGTTTTCTGTGTGTGTGTGTGTGTGTGTGTGTGTGTGTGTGTGTGTGTGTGTGCGTGCGCGCACGCACGCGCGTGTGTATCAGAGGTGGTGGCCAGAGATGAGTATGAAAAAATAAAATGAAGCTCAGAATAAAGAGTTTTGAATTCATGGTAAAAATTTAGGACTTTAAGACTTCATTTTGTAGATGATAGTGAACCACAGAAGAGTATAAAATAGGAAAATAACTTGGGTCATATTTTTCAAGTAGCTCAGCATCTATGAAGGGTGGACAGAAAAGAGAGCTCCTATATTAATGCTTAAATAAATTAATACAATAAAAAACAGGATTTTAACTTTATCCACATATTTTGTATTTCCCAAACTCCTAATTTTAAATTTCTGTCTGGTATATAATTGCTCTTGAAAATGTCTTTATTTCACCTGTAGTTTTGGAGGATGTTATCTTTACATATACTATTCTAGTTTTTTTTTTTTTCCTGCTTAGCAACTAAAAGAGGTCATTCCATTTTCTTGTGGATTTCATTGTTGCTGATGAAAAGTCAGCAAAAATTGTGTATGTGTTTGTGTGTGTTCTTTAGCTGCTTTAAATATTTTCTTTTTCTTTTCATTATGATGTACTTAGGTGTGGTTTTTATTATATTTATCCTGTCTGGGATTTGCTGAACTTCTTGGATCTCTGGGTTAATTTTTAAAAATCAAATTTGAAAAAAATTAGACATTGTGTCTATTTATACATTTAAAAAAAATCTGTTCTCTTTCATCTCCCCTTCTGGGACTACACTTACATGTATGTTAGATTATTTTATATTATCTTACATGTAGCTGATGTTCACTTCAGCCCTTTTCTTTCTGTCTTTCATTATATTATCTTACTTGTAGCTAATGTTCACTTCAACCCCTTTCTTTCTGTATTTCTGTTTTGATAATCTCGACTGACTTGATTTTAAGTTTACTATTCCTTTCTTCATTGTTCTCAATCTGATGTCAAAGCTGTAAATAGACTTCTAAATTTCAAATAAATAGTTTTTCAGATAGACAATTTTTATGTTGTTCTTTTAAATTTAAAAATATTATCTAGCCTGGGCAACATAGCAAAACCCTGTCTCTACAAAACACACACACACACACACACACATATACACACACTAGCTGGGCATGGTGGCACATGCCTGTAGTCCCAGCTACTTGGGAGGCTGAGGTGGGAGGATTACCTGACTCTGGGGAGGTCAAGGCTGCAGTGAGCCATGATCCTGCCACTGCACTCCAGCCTACGCAACAAAGTGTGATCCTGTCTCAAAAAAATAATAATTTTTATGTCTTTCTTGTTGTTTTATTTCACTTCATGCATTCTATTCATCTTTTTTCTGCAAATTTTCTAATGTATTCATAACAGTTACTTTAAAGTCCTTGATTGACAACTGTGATATATTGATTTTTTGTGAATCTCCTTCTACTGGTTGTTTTTCTCTGGATTATTGGTCACATTTTTCATGTCTTGTAATTTTTTTTTACTATTTAAGAATAAATTTTGTGGGTTTTTTTGATGGATTGATTGATTAAATTAATTAAATAATTTATTTTGCAGAGAGCATACGTCATTTTCTCTGTCAGGTGAAATTCATATTAAGAATTAAATTGAGCTGAAGTCAGGATATAGCTTTAATTATATTGAGTTCACTTCTGGTTTCAGATAGAAACAAGGATGTCTCTTTGTCTTTTATCTGAATTCATTAACCTTCCAAGGGAGTGATCTCTTTGATACTTGATGATTTGACCTGGGAGCAAGTTGGGTTGCAGTTTCAAATAGATTCGATCACTTTTGGGTTAACCTCCAGCACAGCCCCAAAGTCCAAGAACCACAAGTCTTCACAAACTTCTCTACTTTCCAGCTACATTTCCTCTGCTGACTATTCAGCAACATTTCAGAATGGGCCAAGTGATTTATCTTTGTGTTTGTGATCCAATATTTCCTTTCTTATCACATTGACATTTGAATCTTGGCTGGTTTCTCCTATTCTTGAAAATTCTCTCTGTTTATGGCAGAACTTATTCTCTATCCACTTCCTTTCTTTTTTAAAAAATAGACTCAGGGTCTTGCTCTGTCAACCAGGCTGGAATGCAGTGGCTCAATCACAGCTCAATGCCCCTTCTAATTCTTAGGCTAGAGAGATTCACCTGCCTAAACCATGTGAGTTGCTGAGATTACAGGTGTGAGCCACTGTGCCTGGTTCCATCCACTTTCATCAAGATGTGGTCCCTGCTTTTAGGTATGGAAGCCACCATTACTTTCTGCTCACCTATGAAGGATTCATTCATTCCTCTCCAGAATTCAGTTTATCAAGACTTCCTTGCATCTATTGTTCATTGATAGTTGCATAATTTGTTATTTATTTGTTTTTTCTTGTTACCATGGGAATATAGGTCTTTTACATGCTAACCAGAAAGAAAAATGACTGTCCCTCTCTCCCCATTCCAAAGTGTTATCTTCCCTTTTTGGATCTCTGCTTAGAGATGGAAGGAAGGCCTATGACCCTGGGCACTCAGAGATCACTCACTTCCCATCTATCAGTTATGTAGGAAAACCCCACACTCTTCCCCAGGTCTTCATGCAAAGACTGATGCTACCTTGTTGTTAGATGCCATGAAGTGAGCTTGGGAAGATGTCTAACCTCTCAGTGATTTCAGAACGTCCACTTTGTACAATTTTAGCTACTCCCTCTTCATATCCAACAGATGCATTTATATAATTTTGCAAAATTTACAGAATTTGCTATTTGTCATTTCTTTTGTGATTGACTTAGTTATTAAATGCCCTATGGCAGTTTTCTATTTACAGGAATCTTGTTGTTAATCCTTTCATAATACGAATAATGAGCGTAACAAGTCAACCTCTACTCCTACACACCCACCTCCATTCCAACTGTTGAACATAACATAAAGAGCTTGGACACTAGCATCAGTGTCCAAATCTAAAGTCAAATCCTCTTTCAACCACTTAGTAGGTATGTAACCTTAACCTCTGTTTGCCTTAGTTTCATCATTATTCAAATTGTTCTTATTGCTAAACATTTTTCCTTTCCATTCCATCTTCCACAGTTAGATTGTACTCTTCTGATCTGAAGTGTCATTTCCCTGATCCCCTCGACTGGGCCATATTTGCCTATTTTACATACTCAGAGCCCTAGGTACCTTTCACTTATAGCAATTGCCACAATAATAACTTTATTATTTAATTATGTGATTACTGTTTAGCATCTTCCTTCAGTCTAGAATATAAGCTCTTCCTTACATGGAAAGAGCCATCGATGTATTTCCAGTGCCTAGTCCTTCGCAGAGTAGGTATTTGATGAATGAATTCTCATGCGGAGAGTAATGAATCTTACTTATACAGGGCTGCTGTGAGGGCTAAATGAACTAAGGCAAGGGTGCCTTAGTTTGGGCTCTTTCTGAAAGAAGGATTTAAGTATAAGAATTCTATTTTGTTTTGATACCAGTCAGGATGGTGAAGAAGTGAAAGAGACAGTGGAAGAAGCAAAAGCCATAAAGGGTGCCTTGAGGAGGATGTTACCACTGTGGATAGCAGGGCTCTGTCCTACTGAGGACTCTCTGAGAAACTATGTAGAGCCTACTTTGGAATTTTCCAAGTGGGGGTTGATGAAGCTGGGTTATTTATTCACCCACTTCTATGTGTTTCATTGCTTGGAGGTCTCTCCTGGAGTTCCATCTCCCAGGCATTCTCTCTTCAGTCTCCAGAGCACGTCTTTGGGCAAAAAGGTTCAGGAAGCCAGAGCTGTGTGTAAGGGCACTGAATGCAGAGGACCTCCAGGGTGGGAGGGGGACCCTCCCTTTGGTGACCACTGTGAAGGGAAAGCACTCTGTGCGGTGTCAATGCAGGTTAAGGCTCCTTCCAGAAATTCTTCTTCCCTCCCGCTATGTGCTATAGCCACATTGACCCCAGCAGAACTGGGCACAGTGACAAAGCTTGTGCCAGGGTCTCAGAGTATGCCTGCTTTTACCACTGACTGAAGAATCAGGATGGGTGGACAGGCTTGCCCTGGGTCCAGGCCCCATTTTGCCCCGAGGGAGCTCACCTCTCAGGCTGACCTTAGGGACAGTTAGAGAACTCAGCAAGGCTACGTTGGTGTGAGTTCTCTGGAGAGAGGTGGGATATTAATCCAACCCTTGGCTGGGACGTGGTTACACAACATGTAGGCAATGCAAGGCCTACTGTTTCCACAGAGCATTCTGCTCAGCTCAGTCCAGGTTCTGCACCTGGGAGGCTTCTAATTAATGCCTATTGAATACACTGAATCCACCCTCAGCTGAGGCCACAGCAGAAGCAGGGCTATCATGGTAAAAATACACCAATATTTTAAAAGGTTCGTAGCATAGGAGTGATTTGTGAAAATAAAAAACCCTTTTCCTTGAGAGATAAGATGGGATGGTTCCAATTCTCAGAATATAAAATTAAGGTTTCTTTACTTTCACAATGAGATCCAGATTTCTAGAACATTTGTGCTGCCAAATTTTGGCTCTGATTTAAAACACCTTTATCACAGAGAATGCTGGCTGAGCATAGTCTTTTTAGACTGTAGAGAGCTGATTCAGCCCTCCTTCTCCAAAAGGAGTAGAAGAACAGGAAGGTGGAAAGACAGAGAGAAAGAGAGAGAGAGAGAGAGACAGAGAGAGAGAGAGAGACAGACAGAGACAGAGACAGACAGAGACAGAGAGAGAGACAGAAGAGAGAGACAGACAGAGAGAGAAAGGCACACACACACACACACAAACAGAGAGAGAGAGAGGTTTCTTTGTAAATGCCAATGTTGCATTTCATAGCCACGTGTACCTCCTCACTCATGGAGTTCACGTGTTATTTCTCTTTGACAACAGGGAAAGGATGGTTCCATCTCTTGCTTTCTGCTGTCTCTGCCTTTTTACCTCTGCATGTCCCTGCTTCCCTGCCCATCTGTCTTGGAAGCTTTTCTGTCTGTTCATCTGCCCATTGCCCTTTGTCTGCATATCTTCATTTCTCTTTTCCTGGTCCTCCAGCACTGTCTTCCTCCCTTCTCATGTCTTTTGGCATCTGCCTTTCTATAGTGCGCGTCTCTCTCTCCTTCTGTTCATTCTCCTCATTCCTTTTCCCTCTTGTCCCAGTTTCAATCACTCTCTCTCTCTCCTTCTGTCTCTCAAAACCACACACATATTAAAGCAAACACAAAGGTATTTTAAGTTTTATCAGAAGAGAAGCGGAGTATCTTCAGTCTGCCTCCTTGAAAAACAAAAGAGGGAAACAGATCTAGCTTGCCTGCTTCCTCTTTCTGTGGCCCTGGGTGACTCCCCTTTGCGGACCCATAGAGAAAGATTTGCTGTTGCTTATCTGGCCTGGACTGGTGACTTCAGTCTGTGATGTTTTTTTTCAGTGTGCTCACTCTGTTCTGGGCTCTGGACTGAATTTTTGGGGATCCCTGAGTCAGGCAACCCTAAGAAGTCTGCCGAGTGGCTAGAGTTGGCCGTGCCTCTCCTGGACATTCTCTTGTGGTTGAGCTTCCCCAGATGTGCAAGCCTTCTTCCCTTTATTCTGAGTGAGTCACAGCACACGTCAGAAGTGTTGGTTTGGGGAAAAATGAGTTGATTCACATTAGTTGTGTTACCTCTGCCTGACATCCTACATCCAAGTTCTAGCAACTACTAGCAAGTAACAGGCAGATCCCTGTACCTCTTGGTGCCTGGGATTTCTCAGTTGTGGAATGAGGATGAAACCCAGGTTGAAGGTTGTTTTCAGAACTCGATGAGGTAAATGGATGTGAAGCTCTCAGCACAGGGCTTAAAGCTAAACCACAGGTACAACAGGAAAATAATACTGCCCCGTCTACTGCACACAATTGCTTTGGGTGTTAAATGAAATGATGATAGATAATGTGCTTTGACAAGGGTACCATGCACTAAATAAAGTTTATTCTTATTATTGACATAAATGTTTTATAGCTAGCGGTTATTGAATACTTACAATAATAACTTTAAAAATCCTCTGAGGTGGGGATTATCTCAGTTTTACAGACAAGGACATGGAAGCTTGGAGAGGTTAAATGATGACCAAATCACACATTAAAAGAAAAAAATGTTAAATTAAGTGCTTTCCATGTGACAGGCATCCTACTAAGGCCCTTACGTTTAATTCACTTAGTTTCACAATTGCATGTGATAGCTATTTTCTCCATTTTAAAACATATTTAGTGATTTATTTGTATTAATGTTAAAGTTTATTTTAGATTCAGGGGTGCATGTTCAGGCTTGTTATGAGGGCATATTGTGGGATGCCCAGGTTTGGGGTACAACTGGACATTGCCCAGGTAGTAAGCATCATACCCAATAGTTAGTTTTTCAACCCCTTTTTCCCTCTCTCCCACCCTTCTCTGCTGGTCCCTAGGGTCTATTTTTCCCATCTTTATGACCCCGTGTGTCTCATGTTCAGCTCCCACTTCTAAATGAGAACATGAGGTGTTGGTATTTGTTTTTCTGTTTCTGCATTAATCCACTCAGGATAATGGCCTCCAGCTCCATCCCTGTTGCTGCAGAGGATATGACTATGTTCCTTTTTATGGCTGTGTGGTATTCCATGGTGTATATGTAACACATTTTCCTTACCCAACCCATTGTTAGTGGGCACCTAGGTTGATTTCATGTGTTTGCTCTTGTCAATAGTGCTGTGATGTTCACAACAAGGAGAACCGCAAAACATTGCCAAAAGAAATCATAGATAACACAAACAAATGGAAAAACGTTCCATGCTCAAGGAATGGAAGAATTGGTATCGTTAAAATGTCCATACTGCCTAAAGCAATCTACAGATTCAGTAATGTTCCTATCCAATTATTATACCAATATCATTTTTCGCACTATTCTAAAATTCATATGGAACCAAAAAAGGGCTCGAATAGCCAAAGCAATCCTAAGCAAAAATAACAAAGTCAGAGGCATCACATAACCTGACTTAAAACTATACTGCTAGGCTACGGTAACCAACACAGCATGGTACAAAACAGACACATAGACTAATAGAGCAGGTTAGAGAACACTGAAATAAAGCTGCACCCTGGGTCCATTTTTTTTTTTTTTTTAGATGCGAAAACTAAGGTTTGGAGAAGTTAAATAATTTACCCAAGCTCAGGTGACTAGAGGCAGAATCTGTCAGATACAAAAACTTGTTCTTGAAACTTCTTGCTGTCCCACCAGAGAGCTCCTGAAGGGCAAAGCCTGGCTGGAGCCCAGGTCTTTCTTCTGGGGCTGCTGGAGCAGTGTGTGTTGGGGGGTGGGGGAAAGGGGGTGGGAGGATGACTCATGGTGTCCCAGGCAAGGTACTATTACCTGAAACAAACTATTATCTGAAAGAGCAACAGTGTGTCCAAGTTTGCAGTTAGCTAGGCATGGACACTCTTGCCTTTGGAGCTTGAAGTAGGGAATATAAGTGGTTCTCCTCTTGCCTTTCTCCTCCCCTATTCCTCGTGCTCCCTTCCTTCCTTTCTTCCTCTTCACATGCTTCCTCCTATTCCTCTCTCATCTCTTTCCCTCCTCCTGCCTTCCTTCTCCCCCTCCTCTGCTTCTGCTTTCCTCCCCCCTTCCTTTTTTTGCCCCCTCCCCTTCCGCTGACTTTTCCTCTCCTCTCATCCTTTTTCTCTCCCCCTCCATTTTCCCTTTCTCCCCTCTTAATTTCTCCCCCACCCCCTCCTCCTCCTGTAGGGCTGCATCGTCCCTCCCAGACACCCCCCCCCGCCCTTTCTCCCCCTCTGCCTGCACTAACCATGCCTGAAGAGCATGCTGCCTGCTGTTGCCATGGAAACCCCTCAGCTGGTGTTGCAGCCTTTTCCTGGATCTCAGCTGGCCAAAGACCACTAAGAGAAGCCTAATGAAGTGGCCCCAGCATTTCCTTCCTCTCCTCTCCCTCACAGAGACCACTCTCTCTCAAGGCTGGAGCCGCCTATCCCTGGAAGTGTGAAGTGCAGAAACATACAGGGTTGTGGAGAGCTCAAGGGCAGCCTCCGGCGTGAGACTGGGCCACAGTCACCTTCCTTGGCACCATCAGTCCACTCTCAAAAGACTGCTGAGCAGCGTGTGCATGATACAGTGTAAAAAGAATCACCCCAGCACCCAGTGCACACAGAAGCCTCCATAAAGCTGATTTATGCCACCCCTCCCCCAGCTAAATGTCAAGTTTTAACAAAGGGGTCCAGCCAGACTGCAGGGGACCTGTGTTTGGCTTCTGCTCTTGCTAGGTAACTGGGAGCTTCACACTTATCTGTCACTTGAAGAGGTTCCATTTACCCTACGACCCTTCAGGACACCATGGGAGGCAAATGTATAGGACTGCATAGGTGCTGGTGGCTTCTCCCTCTTTTCTCCTTTCAGTAAAGCCCTGTCTACAGACTTGTAGACAGGGGAAAAGAACTTTTGACTTCAGCTCGTTCTCTGCATCTGCTGGAACCACACAACAGGGAAGAAAAACCTCAAAAGACCTTGGCCACTTTCTCCCTCCTTTCACTCCTGAGCCCTCTGTGGTTTCATTATTCTGATTTCAATCTAGAGAATATATATTGATCAGCAATTATGTATAAAAATGCATTGGGCAGTATAAAGCCCACCTTTACAACCAAATGCATTACTATTTTGCAATGCAGCAAGCTCACATTACCTTTTCCTGTCCTTGTTCCATCAGAGTGGAGAAGGCCTGGTCTGTCTCATGCCTCTGGGACCATGTCTGCATTAGCCAGTGTTTCCCGTGGCAACAACCTCCACCCACCCCTGCCAAATCTCAATGCCTTACAACAGTAAGCCTTTATTTCCTGCTCCCATTATGAGAGGGTTGCTGGTCAGCAGGAGCTGTCCTAGGTTCTTCTGGGATCTGCTGGGCCTGGCTCAGCGCCAAGGGTCTTCTCTTGTTCCAGGACTCCAGCTGAAGGGCAGCCCACATATGCAGCATGCTGTTCTCGTGGCAGAGGGCAGAAGCTCAAGGGAGAACGAGCTCAACCAGAAAGCACGCTGAAAGGCTCTGCTCAGATGTGGTGAGTCTTAGCTGCTGGGACACCACTGGGCAAAGCAAGTCACATGGCTCAGCCTAACATCAAAGGAGCAGGAAGTAGGGCGGCTTACAGGGAAGCCAGGGAACAGACAATTACCAACAAAGAATAGAAGCTGCTACAATGCCCAGACAATCCCAGACTGGAGTCAGCCTTTTTCTAGGGCTCTTCGCATTTCACGTTTGAACTATTATCTGAAAGAACAACAGTGTGTGCAAGTTTGCAGTCAGCTAGACATGGGTTGAAATCTGAGTTTTTCAGTTTCCTAGCTCTGTGGCCTCAGGATGGGGAGTTAACCTCTCCGAGCCTCAGCTTTTGCATCTGTAAAGTGGCAGTACTAACACAGATTTCACATGGTTGTTATGGGGATCACATAGGATTATATAGTGCTAGGCACATAGCAGGCAGTCAGGAAGTCACAGTTATTAACACTGTTGGTACCTTAAAATGAATAATTGTTTTTTGTCAAAGTAAATAAGTAAGGTATAGCTTTGCCGTCTTGTGCTTTTTCTACTTATGCAGTCTGGGTTGTAACAATCAGCCAGGTGATGTGAGTGAACAATAATAGTAAATGTGAACAGTTAAATGTCACTTGCTGTGTATGAGACACTGTTTAAGGGCTTTACATATTCTAACTTACTTAATCCTCACAAGCCTATGAAATACTGCTACTATTATCCACATATTACTGATTATGGAACTAAACTCAGAGGAACACAGAAGGAGGTTAAGTGGTTTATTCATGGCCACATAGCTTCCTATGCAGCAAAGCCAGGATTTGAACCCAGGCAGCTCAGCTGAAAGCCCGTGTTCTTAGCCATTGTGCTATGGCACCCCTGAGCTTTAGCATTTGTTGTTTAGACAGGGACGGTGAAGAGCCGGGTGACTATGGCTATGATGCTTAAGCCTGGTTTTTTGGGCTGAAAGAAAATCTGGAGAGTGACCTTGATTCAATACCTATTTGGACCTGAAATAAAGAAGCCCGTGGAGGTAAGGGCAAGATTTAGAATCTATGGGACAGTCCCTAGTCAATTAGCATGGAGCATCATTCTAGGTGTGTGTGTGGGAGAGTGAGGTATGTTTTTTCTGGAGTGGAGGGTGACTCTTTTCTTTCATTTAAATGCCCCAGGCCTTGCTCTCCAGCCAGGTCAGCTGCCCTTTGGAAGGCAGGTCTTTGAGATTCCAGTCTCTGATAATACTGTGACTACTCGGTTCATTTCTGCACATAAAGCAGTAGGATGGAAATTTCTCTGGGGAGCATCTTCACTGCCTTTTCCCAAGGCAGATGAAAACATTTCATCCCAACAGACCCACAGTGGCTTTGACATCTGCAGCAAAGGGGAGAGCTGTAGCATACCGCGAGTGATGCTACAGCCCATGCACTTATTCATCATCTTCTCTTGTTACACCAAGAGCTGACGGCCAACCCGCAGCCCTAGCAACTGAGGATAAAAATGGCAGCAAACGTCTGCCTGAGTCTGGGCCTTTAAATGAGGCCAGCCTGCACTCTCACACCCATGAGACCGATAACAGGGTGCTCTGGGCATCCTGGTCTTGTTGACAGCAGTTCTTAACCTGCTGGCATCAATTCTATTTCTTGCGTTTTGCTCTGCATCTTTGTTTGCTCAGCTCCTCACATGGTTTTTTTTTTTTTCTTTGAGACTGGGTCTTCCTCTATCACCTAGGCCAGCTGGAGTGCAGTGGCACCCTCTCAGCTCACTGCAACCTTCGCCTTTCAGGTGCAAGAGATTCTCCTGCTTCAGCCTCCCGAGTAGCTGGGACTACAGGTGTGCACCACCACACCCAGCTAATTTTTGTATTTTTAGTAGAGATGGAGTTTTATCATGTTGGCCAGGCTGGTCTCAAATTCCTGACCTCAGGTGATCCACCACTTCGGTCTCCCAAAGGTCTGGGATTATGGGCATGAACCACTGTGCCTGGTCTCCTTACATGTTTTTTAACTTCGAGTTCCAAAACCACATTTACCCCTTAAATGTAAGGACTGCTTGGGCTTTCTTTGATTTGATTCATGAGTGTGGTTTTAGAGTCGCCTTCAGGACCTAGCCCCAAGCATCAGCCTGCTTTGCCAGATCCCCTGGGCTGGTTTGGGCCTCTTGGGGGCCAAACACGTCTCCAGCCTGAATCAGACATTTTCCTTGGATTTCACTGACGTCTCCTTTGGTCATTGGTAACATGGGAAACAAGGCCTGGACTTCATGCCAATCGCTGTGAAAATAGCATTAGCTCAACGTCATTCCTTTGAGCATTGCTGTGCCCACTCTCACTCCCACCTCAAGACTAGAAAAGGACTTGGTTGGAGGGAATCATCTGAATGTTTTGTGGCAGAAGATGTTTTCTTCCTGCTTGCCAGACCCAGTTGTCAGAGTAGAGGCCATGCCTGCTCCTGCTGTGTCACCTGCCCTGCCCTTGAGCCAATGTGGGCCCAGCCTTAAAGGCCATCAGGAGTCCCTTGCCCACTAGTCAGTTGGGTCTTCAAATCATCAGTTGCCCTTACATCTGGTGTGCCCAGTGCACAGGGGTATTTAGCCCCTGGGTACGCAGGGAGGCATTAGGCTGCCACCTCAGTAGCTGTTACCTTCAGTCTAACTGCCCTCTGTTCAGCTCCCTGGTTTGTTGTCTAGTCCTGGAAGCCAGCCCCATTGTTCAAGCCCCTTGCATCTCTTTCTTATATTCCTTGCATTGTATATACAGGATATAACATCTCCCTGACCTGCATATTGCTTTTGCTAGCCCTCACACCGACTTAGAGTGCCCTTTCAAATCTATGACTTAGATGCTCGTCAGATGCCAAAAAGTGCAGTCATCTAGAAAGCCCAACCAGACTGCTAGAATGTAATATTAAATGAATCAGACTCCATTTGACTCCAGCTCTTGGATTTAATGGTTTGGGCTGCCAGCCTCTTCCTCCAGGGAGCCAGCTGTCTTATCCTAGGTGATTTCTCTGAGAAGAGTCTCAGCAAGCTCTTCTTCCCCCAGCACAGGCTTTTGGAATCTCACGGCCCTGCCAAGACATGTAGTTATATCATTTCCTGAGATGGGGCCTTTCTTGGATTATTAAATTGTCAGAGTTAACAAGAATGAAACATCAGGTCTTGCCCATCAGACTGGCAAAAATGAACATGATTAGCAATGCATAGAAAGGGTATAGGGAAACAGACCTTCTCAGACAGCATTCGTGAGAGTGTACATTAGCACACCTTTTTACTTTTTTGGAGGGAAGCTTGAAAATATATGTCAAAATTTTTACCTCGACGATTTTTCTTCTAGGAATTTATCAAGGAATAATTGAACAAATTTTCAAAACTACATATGCAAAAGAATGCTCTTTTCGTAATGTTTCCAATAGCAGAAAACTATATGGATTTGTTAGATAATTTATGTGATATCCACACAAAGCAACACAGTACAATTGTTAAAGAGCTTGTTACAAAGCAACATGCATTAATATGGAAAGATGTCCACACCATGTTGCTGAGAGAAGCAATTTGCACAATAGCTTGTCTAAGATAATCCCAGTAAATAGATTTCATATATGTGTAGGGAAGAGGGGGAAGTATGTATACATATACATGTATATGCACACACACACATGCACTTCAGGGAAGTCACAATCTAGCGGTGATGGCAGACACATTAAAAAAGACAATTATGGAATTGCATGGCATACAGGTCATTAAAGAAATAGAGTGGTTCAAGGAAGTCTTCCCAAACAGAGTGACAGCTAAGCTGAGGGCTGAAGGATCAGTTGAGGGGTTCTCAGGGAAGATGCAGAGATCCTAGTAAATGGTTGGGTCTGTGGGCTGTAAAGCATAGCTGTGACCTAGGTGTGGAGAGTCTTCAGGTCTAACCACCAAGATCACTGACCACAAGCCACAGAGGCTGCAGGAAGCATCAATGAGATGAGTCATATAGTCGGGCCACTGGGCAAAAGGTAGACTTGGTGGGAGGGGTTGCGGTGGGGGGTGAGCATTGAACTTTGACCCCATGCCCATTGTGTGAGGTACAGAGAGGCTCCACCTTTTTCAAACAACTTTCAAAGTTCTCCTTCCCTTACCTGCCCTGCTGTGCCCTGCAGCAAAATGACACTTGGTCACACAATCCATTCCATAGTTAAACTTGCACTTTATTAAAATTGCTCTGAATAACTCTGGGGGGAAAATTGAATCCGTCTCCATTCATCTTCAATGGCTTTTACACCTCACTCGACATAACTGTCTCCTTTGATTAAATCTCCATTAGGGCTCTGTTCCATATTCAGCAGCTCCATAAGCCAATTAACCCACCATTCCATAGGTTAGGACAAAGAGCAGTGCTTCTTCAGAGACGGAGAGAGAGGAAGGAAAAAAGAGAGGGGAAGGGAGGGAGAAAGCATAATACAGGAAGAGAAACTTATCTCCCTGCTATGGCTACAGCTAATCAGTGTTTATCATTATACTCTCATTTCCCCACATTTAATCTAAAGGAGATGGGAGGGACATTGCCAGCAAGATGCAGTATCACGCCTGGAAATCCATGCTTGGCTTGTTCATTATGCCAGACTCCATAGATGACAAGATGCAATTTCTTTTCTTCTTGTTCTTCTTGTTGTTCCTCTTGTTCTTCTCCTTCTTTTCTTTCTTTCTTTCTTTTTTTTTTTTTTTTTTGTAGAGACAGGGTCTCACTATCACTGGTCTTGAACTTCTGGACTCAAGCAATCTTTCCACCTGAGCCTCCCAAAGTACTGGAATTACAGACAGGAGCCACCACGCCTGGCCAAGATGCAATTTCTTAAACTGTATGGCATTTAGGAGTGCTCAAACCTCTCAACACCTTCCTCATCTTGCTCAACCAGAATCCTCAAGAATGACTACCCCTAGGTTTGGCCCCTCCAGACCCTGCCCAGGTCTGCATGTTAGAAGGCCATCTCCACTTGTGTGAATCTAGTCTAGTGTCATGGCCCTAAGCCTGGCCACAGTGGATGTGGAGGCAGGGCCTGGTTGTTCACAAATCCTCGTTATTCCCTGACCATGAACTTCCCCCCTCATCTCCATTTACTGGAACATGTTATAGGATTGACTTCTGTCTGGAGACTTGGCCCACATTTGAATCCTCTTTCAGGGCTGGAGCTCCTACATGCCTTTGATTTGCCGGCTGGTCATCAGGGACCCTATCCCCTACCTGGTTCTGCTAGTTCCTTTTCCTGGGAGGTGGGCCCAGTTCCCAGCTACTGACCATGGAATGAAGTTCTGCCCTGAACAGACAGCATCTGTCCACATTTTGGTGTTGCCTGAAGCTGGAGAATCCAGCTGATTCCCAGGGCCCCATTGACTGACTGCAATGCATACCAGTTATGTGGGACCCTAAATGTCCCAACTACCTGGATCCATGCCTGGACTGAATGAAGTGATCTTGAGCAAGGATTCATGTCAGGCCTGTTCTGAGCCCAGATGCTCATGATTAGGTTACGGTGGCTAAGAGTTGAAAGGCAGAGGTAGGATGGGAGGTCGGTCAGCACAAGCTCAAGATGAGAGGACAATCTGATTCAGACCTGAGTTCATCCAGCTGCTTAGAAAGGATCTGCTCGTCCCAGTCTGCCCACCTCACACGGGGATAATGGGAGCAGAAAATGCCTAGCAGGCTGTCCAGACTGCTCTGTCCTCTAGCAAGCGGCCTTGGGAAGATGCTTTCTGCTGTTTGCATGCAGAAGTAAGGTTTGAAGGGAGCCACAGGGCCCACAGGGCTGTGATAGCATCTGTGTGAATCTCCTCCAGCCTGGGCAGAAGGGGCTTGCATGGGCCTCTGGAATCCTTCAGCGTAGTCCCCTGACTGGGTGATAAAAGCCCAACCACTGTTCCCAGAGCAGCAGGGATATGTCTGTGCCCCCTGGCCCACTCAGCCTTTTCCCAGGCCTTCCACCCTTGGTTCACACAGACTTGCCTACCAAGGCAGGGCTCTGCTCCTGGTTTGCTGGTCTCCTATGCTCTGCCCCTGATTACACTTCCTGGACCAGGGCTTTTGAGACCCTGAACATTTCCACAGGTGGGGGCTTGTGCATGATCCTGTCCCTGGAGCTTGGGAATTTTTGACCTTTTACTGGGATAGCCCAGAGGCACCCCTCTTCCATCTTAGTGTTTGCTCTCCCCACCCCCCACTTCCTTTCAGACCGGATGGGTCCCAAATATCATATGCTCATCCCCTGTGGCTCAAGTCAACCTCCTCCTGGGATCCATTCTATCTGCTGCAGCTGCCCATGAAACCAGTGAGCTCAAAGGCAGCATTAGTACAAGTATGGCTTCTGGAAAGGAGGTGACTCTCTCCAAGCTGAGACTTTGTGCCTTTGGAGGGTGTGTGGTATTTAGTCTTGGAAGCTGCCAAAGGAAAAGCAAGACAGACGAGCTGCAGCGCACATGGTGATGGTGAGGGTATTGGGGAGTCGAGGGTAGGGGCAGGGTTACACAGGGTTTTGCTGTCACACTTACTTGACTTTCCATCTCAGCTCTGTTGCATACCAGCTATAGGATTTGGGGGAAGTTAGTTTATCTCTTGAGCCTCGGTATTCCCAGTCATAAAATAGGAAGAACCAGGTCTACTTCAGAGGGTCGTAAAGAAGATCAGATGCGATCATGTACTTTGTCTGGCGCTTGGTGAATGTCTGATAAATGATAGCCATTATAGTGAGGGTAGCAGAAAGACTCAAAACCATTTTTATTAGAAATGTTTGGGAGAACCTGGATGATGAACCTAGAAAAGCCTAGGGAGCACATGATGGGGATTTTCAAACACTGGGACTGTGCTCAGAGAAAGGGATTAGAATTGACGGAGCACCTGGTATATCTGACATCTAGAGAGGATCACATTTAACAATCCCCTCCTCTATCCAACAAGACTTTTTTCGGTAATAAACATAAAATGAAACAAATGCAAATGGCCACAAAGGAAAAGCAGGAAGTGAAAATTTTGTTTTGTTAAACTTAATGTATATAGTCATACCAGTAAAAAATACAAAGAATATTGCAGAATAAAAGATAAAAAAGTAATGGATTAATATTTTTACTATGTTAGTGTAGCTTTTGAGAAAGGGACAAACATATCTACATTCTGTTGCAGTAATAAATAATAACATTACAGTTTCATTTTCCTGATTAACTCTTCAGTTAGAAAACAATTAGCACTTGAAAAAGAATGATGAATTTCAGCTTTAAAGATATTATTCAAATTCAATGCACATAAACTAAAAATTACACGTACTGAACAAAAAAATAGTTGTAGTTCTCACCATTTCACTGTTTTAAATTAAAAAAAAAAATTCAAGGGCTCACCTAGAACGTTACGATTGAAGAAACTAATTTTCTGTTTTTTTGTTTTGTTTTTGTCTTCATCATCATGATACTTATGTCAAATTTACCATTTAAACTCAGGAATATGTAAGTACCACAGGAGTTGGAGACGTGAACCGCGCTTGAAACAAACTGGAATGGATTCAAATCTTAAGAATTTTCTCTTGAAATGAGCATGTATAGCTGAGTTTGCCTGTGTTGAGGTCAACTGTATAACCGGGACTTCTCCAAATTAGTGCCCATGTAGAATACAATGTCGTTAAAGGATAAGTCATAAAAATGTGCCAAATGGATGCTTATTACATCTATTATCATTATGATTAAAACTCAATAACATAACCATAGTAATTACTTAGTACTTGACCAATAAAAGCTTCTGTTAAAGAGGGGGATTTTACCACTAACGTTGTGTAGAGCTGCCAGAGTATGGTGGTAATAATTAAAAGCAGACCGGCTTTTCGTCTGTTTTCTTCTTGTTTTCACATTCTCTACAGACAACATTCCCCCTATGTTCTGCACCTGGGGGGCAACTGCTTCCTGACACCACCCTTGATGTACTCTGATTAGGGGGGTGACCCCGAGGAAAAGCAAGCTTAGCTGAGGCTCAGCGTAGGGGAGAGTGTTCCAACTACCAGAGCTCTCCAAGACGGAATGGCCTGCCTCTGGAGGTAGTAAATCTCTTGTCACAAAAGGTGCTCAAGCGTAAGATGGCCTTTAAGGTCTTTCCAGCCTGGAGACTCAGTGACTTCGTGAATCAGGAATGACAGAGCCTCCTTCAGTCACTGGGAGAGAGTTGGGACTTAGCTGTGTCTGGGGCTGGTGATCAGCTACGTTCCACAGAGGCACAACCCCAAATTCTAGAGCCAGCTCCACCCCAATCCCTACTCCCACCCCCGCAACCACTGCTTTTGCCAACAAAGGCAGCACTGTCCATGGCCAGAGACCAGAAAATTCCTGATTGCTTGCCAGAGCAAAGGGAGACCAGCTGGGGTGGCCTGCAGGGTCATCATAAAGAAGATGGTTAATGAAATTGTCTAGATGTTGCCTCTTCTCTGGCTTAAGTCATCCCCACTCTCTGGTGCTCCTCCTGCCAGCTGGGGGAGGGCTGATGTGTTTCCTGCTGTTTGCATCTCAGAGGGATAAGGCAATTTTGGAGAAAGAGTATTGACCCTAAATTCCAGTCATACTTTCATTTCCCTGTGGGGGGTTCCCATTATCTCTTTAGTATAAAACACATTATTAATGGATTATGCTTTCAATAGGTAAAGGTCTTTTTAAAAACTATTTTAATAATTCCAACCTGGATTTCCTTTTCAGAAATACTATTTTCATGGCTCTGGCTATGAACATCAGCATATAGAGAATGGATCGCTACCAAAGAAGGCACCCAAATGTGTCTGTTTCATCCTGAGGAAACCCACTCATCTGTATATGTACTCAGTGTATCAGTGTTTGCTGGTACCTGCTCTGAGTCACAGGGTGTGCTGGGTACTGGATGCTCAGAGATGTGGAAGGAGGCTGGACATTCAAGGTAATGCACCCATACCCGCCTCGGGGACTCGAACAGGAAAAAAAACAAAAGATCACAGTGCAAGCTGATAGATACTCTGATAGAGGTGTGGGAAGAAATGCTCCAGGAGGAGCTGAGTGGATTGGTGAAGGTTGCTTTATTCATTTAAGCAAATAAAAATGGGTTCTGGATACATTCAGCAAAAGACTCTTTGGAAGGCAAGAAAGATCTTGATCGCCAAGCTTATATGCTTGATCTATGCTACCCGGAGGGCCTCTGGCTAATTCATTGAACTTAAAGATGAGAGATATATAATTTTCTTTTACAAAAAGACAAGTTTTCCAAATTTGCTGACCTTTCCAGTGATGACAGGTAGCTGTTGCTATTAGATATTTTTGAAAAAGTAAACATCTGTAATCTGCCCTTTCAAGGTAAAGGCGATATTTTTTAAACAATGAGTGAGAAAGGAACTGTTTTTTTCAAATGGGTTTGTGTGCACAGAAGGAAGAACATTTAAAAATGGATGTTTGAAGTGTTTCCACCGTTACATGATCTTATTGCCTAAAATTTTGTCAGAGTGTCATTTATAAACACAGTTATATCTGTGTTCTATAAAAACTCAGAAACAGAATTTTCTAAAGTGTAAAAAAATCTCCTACATAGAAAATCCTGAAGGACATTGTATGCATTTGTTTAAAATATATAAATGCCATGACTTCCAACTCATTTGCAGAAATGAACAATTGTACGTGGAATATGGAGCTCTATAGGCACATGTTCATATCTTTTGTATAATTGGTAGATGGGATTGAAAATGAGTCTAACATAAAAAGTGCAGGCAAAAGTATGCCTTCCACTGTGATCTCTATGCCTTTTGCATGCCTTTCAGCCTAAGTCATGAAAACCATGTACTAAATAAACATACTTTCAACTTGACCTTCAAACAATTATATCAGAAAGTGTTAAGCTAAGATTTTTTTAAAGTATCAAAGCATTTATGAAGAGCAATTACACAGCTCGCATTATTTTAATGGTTGAAAAACTATATATATTATATATATAAATATAAAAAATGTTTTCTAATTTTCGACCATATGTATTTTCCCCCTTAAAATTTTCTACTTTTTCTGCAAAATTTCCATGATACTTAGCACATTATAGGTATCTAATTTATACATAAATAAATAAGCAAACATGTTTATGATGAAGTTGCATTCTCAAAAAATTTTGATGGATGGGATGTTGATCATGAAATTGGGAAACTTCTCCCACACTCAATGGGGTCACCCTAAAGGAAATTAACATATGGGAGCGACAGGACATGCTTTTGTCTTAGGGAGGTGAGGTTTGCAACAGTGTGGAAAATGACTGGAATCAAAGAGACCAATGAAATGAGTGTTGTGATAACTCTGGTACCATGTGATGAAGGTCTGAATTAAGGCTGAGAAAGTGGGACGGGAGAAGAAGCTGATTAGGAACAACCCCTCTCCACCTGCTGCACCTGCCTAAGTCACATTCTATTCATCTATCACATCTCATTTTCTTGCCATCTACACCAGGAAGCCTTCCCCGATTTCCCATGCTGGTGTGAGTGCCTGTCCTTTGGGCTCCAACAGCACTTGTGTTTTTTGCAGTGTCGCTTTCATCACACTGTTTTGTAATCATTTCTTTACTTGTCTGCCTGCTCCTCTGTGCACCAGAAGCAGAGAGTTAATTAGTACCTGACTTTTGTTTCTGATTCATGGTAGGTACTCTGTCAATATCGCTGAATGAACAATGCAGAATTTGACAAGACTGACCAGACGTCGAGGAAGTAAAGAGAGGCTGGGAATTTCCAAGATTAAATTTTTCAAAACAGAGTTGTTATAACGGAGATCATGGACATGTTTTCTTTGCCTTCATGTTGCTCTCAAAATTTTTCCATTAGCTGCCAGTCCTAAACATTTAGAAGATTTCATATTAATATCTGGATTTCCAGCTTCTTTTAAAAAATCAGAAAAGCAGGCAACACTGGGTTCATGTGTCTAATATGGCAGCATCAGCTGCCGTTGGCGATCTGCTGCCCCTTTTAGCTGGGGCATGCATGCCTCCTTGCAACCCAGCACTCTTCATTCGAGTTACTCGCCTGGCCTGATCAGGCATTTTAGCTAGTGATGTCTGCTTTCTGAGGGTGTGCATTTTAAAAGCAGCAATGCTTCATACAAGAAAGAAAACTACTAAGCGGGTATTTCAAGCACCTGAAGAGAAAATATTTTATGGAAAAGGGAGTGTTCTGCTCCCTAAAAATTATATGATAGGTATGATCATTTGTAGATCAAACAAATCTGCATATCAGCCTTCCAAGGAGTGTACTCCTTTTCATTTGTAACTAGCCCTGCCTCTCATAGAACATTCAAAGTAAAAATTGCTTCCTCCCTCCTAAAGAGAGGTGGCTTTACATCCTTTCTCTCTGTCAAAGTGAGCTGGTCACTTTTTGAATCCTTTCATGGCACTGGATCTCCTAACTCCAGGATTCCCTTGCTTTCATTCTAAAATAAGAGAACCAAGGTCAAGGAACAGAGAAGACTGTCTCCCTCCTCATTCTCTGTTCCAGGGAAATCTGTCCCAGTCTGGGTTTTCCTGAAAGCAGAGCTTGAGACATGGGCATATGTGTATGAGTATTTTGGTGAGGAGTATGATGCCAGAGAAGAGACGTGAAGGATAGGGGAGGGGAGGCAGGGAAAAGAGAGTCAGCATAAAGATGCATTATCAGGCTGACCGCTACTATGGTTGACTAGTTGGTTGATCCCCCAAGACCATCACCAAGCCACATGAAATGTGATTATGACCATCTGACTAGGGATAGAAAGAGGGAAGTATTTGTACATTATCTTCTCGTTACTCATTGCTCAAAAGTTGGCCTCACAGGGCATTACTCTGCCACACTTCTAGGTCATGCATGCCTAGGTACTGAGTGCATTTCCACAGTATCCCACACTGCAGTACCAACTGAGAACCTCAGGATGGGAGGCAAAAAATGCATGGTATAGGCCTAGGGTAAGCCTAGGCCTAGGTTGAGACCAGCCTGGCCAAGATTTCACCTAGGCCTTTACACAAAGCAGCACTCTTTTTTTTAAAAAAAAAATTATATTTTAGGTTCTCGGGTACAGGTGCGGATCGTGCAGGCTTGTTACATAGGTAGACGCATGCCATGGTGGTTGGCTGCATCCATCCCTCTGTCATCTACATTAGGTATTTCTCCTAATGTTATCCCTCTTGAATCCTACCACCCCTGCTAACCCTCCCCTAGCCCCCCCACCCCCAAGATCAGCACTCTTAAGCTGCTCTGTGTAAAGCTGAGTAGCACTCTGTGGGATGTTGAGATAAATGAAATCTCTTCTGGGGACTAGCCTGTGACAGACAACTGGCGAGTCAACCTGGTCCCAGCACAAGCAAAGGTGTGCTGCTGTCCTTCCCATGTAAAGATAAACTGCTTTTGATCGTCCTAACTGAAAAATATCCAGAATAATATATTTGACAAATTAATAATCACATACAAATACTAGATCATATGTTGGTCTGCTCAGTAAAGATACTGCATGGCAGCTGGGGTTGGGACTCCCACCGTGTTAAGTGTTAGGCAGTTCACCTTTACCTGCCATGTTCTGTTTTCTTGAGAAAGTAGAATTGCAGAGGAGAACATCTTCACATTTTTGTGGTGGCATTGATCTCTGCAATTCTTCTAAGGGTGCAGGGTAGCATCTGATTTACTACTCTATTGGGATACTGGAGTTATATATCAAGGTTTTTTTATGGGCAAGATAGATAGAGAGATAACCAAGTATGGCTTCATTTGTGTAAAGTTAGGGGCTTCCACTTGGTCCTTATCACAGTAATGACAGTTTATAGGCTACAGAGAAATAATGTCCCCGAGCCTTCTGACCCCTTCCTTAATACTATGCCGGGGCAATACCGGAATTCTTGTCTCATTTATTACAGGCTGTGGTGATGACCAAGCTCCAAGGAGTCACTGTTAGGAGAGGCTCCGCGAGTTATAGCTAAGTTCCCCCATGTTAACAAATTCTCCCCCATTCTACCTTATATTCCAACTCACCCTCCAGTCTAATACTTTTGAGATCCAGTTCCACACATATTCCCCAAATTCCTGCTTACACATATAATCTGGGCTCTAATATTTTCTTTACTTTTCTTTTCTTTCTTGAAAAAAATTTTTTTGAGACAGAGTTTTTTGTTCTTGTCACCCAGGCTGATGTGCAATGGCATGATCTCAGCTCACTGCAACCTCCACCTCCCAGGTTCAAGCAATTCTCATGCCTCAGCCTCCCGAGTAGCTGGGACTACCGGCATGCACCACCATGCCCGGCTAATTTTCATATTTTTAGTAGAGACAGGGTTTCACCATGTTGGCCAGGTTTGTGTTGAACTCCTGATCTCAGGTGATCCACCTGCCTCGGCCTCCTAAAGTGCTGGGATTATAGGAGTGAGCCACCGTGCCCGGCCCCCTGATATTTTTCTCCAGGGGCAGGGACTGCACTTACAGAGGCTGTGCTGAGACCCAACCCCAGTTATTGGTCTGAAGCTAACGAGCGGTGGAAGAGACAGATATTTAGAAAGACAAGCCCTGTTTTGCAAGCGCCTGCCTTGGAGGAGGCTATTGCTGGACCTCCAGACTGGGGAAACTATTCTCCTGAGACAAGGGAAGGGGGAGACTTCTGCCAGCCTAGAGAGTTCAGGCAGATCTGGAGGTTTCAGAGTTCCAGGTTTTTCCATTCATATGCTCCCACCCCACATTGCAAGATTTCACGCCTTTTCCATCAGGGCCTTGATTTTGATGTAGAAGACCTATTGAAGCTGTACATTCGATTTCCTTTGTAACACTTGCCACCCTTTCAATGAGATCCTGGCCAGGTTTTGGCCCAGTCTGTCTCATGGCTACAGGAAATGAAAGTCACATCAAAGCTTCCATAAAGGCCTTCTGGTTTTCATAGCATAGCTTGAATCTACAGTTGGAGATCTCGTGCCTTTTGTTCTCTTATTTCAAGGTGTTCAGTGCCGTTAACAAAAGGCTGCCCCACTCTAATCTGTATAATTATTATTGTCTCTGCACATTCAAGTGCCGTAACCACTGTAACCCCCAGCTCACCTTCCATCTAGCTCTTCATCTCCGTCAGCCTCAGGTGGAAATCTTAGTTAACTAGATGCCACTGGGTGTCAGAGGTCATCACCCCTCTACTTCCCACTGACACTAGGATCCTTATTGCCATTGACTGGTGAGTGATCAAGCACTAAGATCCCATCCTGAGGGGCTGAGTTCCAGGCCACTGTGGGAAACAACCATCTTAGGCTGGTACCCTTGAAAGCAGAGCCTGAGACGAAAGCTTATGTACAAGCACTTTTTTGGGACTATGATCCCAGGAAGCAGAAGCGAAGGACCAAGAGTGTGGAACCAGACAGGAGAGCAAGCCAGTGCAAAGATGCATTAACCTGGCTACAGTCGGAAGCCACTGGCTGCTCAGTCCCACAAGACCATCTGAAAAGTCCTCTGAAATGTGTCTCAGCCAACACACTTAGAGGCAGAAGAGGGACGTTCATCTACTGATTGCTGTCACCCATGGGTCACAGCATTGCCTCAAGGATATCGATATCAATACCTGCACCTCCTGGCTGTGCATGTGTGGGTGCTGGGAAAGTTTCCCACAGTATCCCACACCAAGACATCAGGGAGATGTTCAAGGGAGACAGCCAAGAGGTGCAGTGTGTCTCGAGCCAGGAACTGTCAATTTGTAGCTGCATAAAGCTGGCCCAAGCCTGTGCCTACCTGGTCACAGCAGCAGAGGCTGCAATTGGAAACAGATGAGGCCAGGAGAATCTGGAGTAGAGCGTAGAGGGGTCTGTATGATCAGCTTGGCAAGGACTTGCACTAACTGAGCACCATCTAGACCTTGTGGGGGTACAGGAGGGAGTCATTGTCTACCCATCAGGCTATGTAAATCTCCTTGAAAGGAAACATGCAGGGAAGCTGTGAGGCGTGTGTGTGTGTGTGAGTGTGTGCGTGTTAGTGTGTGCGTGTGTCTGCATGCTTTGTGTTGCGTATGTGTATTTGTGTGGAGAGGCAATGGCAGATGCAGAGGCCTTCAAAGGTGTACTTACCATGTGTCTAATAGCACCATCAGAAAGATACCCACAGAGGGATGCTCATTAAGGGAGCCCCATCTCCTAGTAACAAGATCACCCAATTGAAGCCAGTTAGCCAGCACAGGGAGAACCAGTTCTCATCTGCTGTTGCTGCTGCAGCAGCAGCTGCTTTAAGAAGCTGAGTGATGCTTCAGCAGTTTTCCTCCCTCCCAGATCAATAATGATAATTGGGAACAGAACCTGGCTGAGGAGCATGGACAGAAGGTGGTCAGGTGTTGATGATAAATTCTTTGAAGTCCATTTCCTGGAAAGGTCTTTGGTAAGACACGGGCTCACTTCCCTGCCTCCAGCCATGCAGATACTCAAGAAGGGTGTGGACTTCTGTTTGTGCCAGACATATGGGGGATTCTGTGGTGGGGAGAACCGGGGTGGGTGTGATTGAAGGTCAAGATGCAGCCTGATAGGAGGCCCTGAACCAGAGATCAAGAGTCATAACTTCCCTTGAGTTGGAACAAGCTCTTTCTCTGGATCAACTACCCTTACCTTGTGAAGCCCTAGGCACAATATTCTCCAATTTGGGCTTCAGTTTTCTTATCTACAAAAGGAGGGTACTGGGCTGGGTGTTGCTTCCCACCATATGTTCCCGGTGGCACATGAGATGCCAGTTCTCCACACTTACATGGTGCCAGAGGCTACCAACTGCTAGGAACCTCCTTTGTTCAAGACATGGCTCAGCACACTTTGCTCCTGATCTCATTCAGTGGTTGTAGAAAGCTTCTGAGAGTTCTGTTATTATTTCTATTTTACAGATGAGAAGCCCAAGGCTGGTAAAGATGAGAATCCAAGGGCAGAAAGCTGTTAAGTGACACAAGTAGGATTCTTCAAACTCAAGTCTGTCTAACCCCAGAGACTGAAACACTTTAATGCTATGCTAGACTGCTGTGTCAGAGTTTTGGAAGGTTACTCATGATGTAATTGGGCGGTGTTTCCCAGTCTTCAAAAAACACACTGCCCTTTTTGTTAGATATGGAAATCTCACACTTCCCCGAGGGATTCTGGTATGTTCCCCTAAGGTGGAATACTGACTTGGCGAGAATCACTGGACTTAAACATCTCTAAAGTCCATTTTAAATCTAATAACTCAATGAAAGAGTTTGCATAAAGCACACAGCCCTTGACAGCTTTTAGTGGTCCATGGCTGCCTGCCTCCCTAGCATCTGTTTCTCCCTTCCTTCTTCACAAAAGGATCCCAGATCTCCTATTTGTCCATGTAGATTGGATTTAACCTACTTCCAGCTCAGGGGCGGGCCCTGATTGGCTGAACATGAATGACATCTCCCACACCTGCACATCACATTCTTCCAGCCACAGTTCTAGGGAATGTTCCTGTGACCCAAATTGGTCCAATTAGAGAAAAATCCCAGGACTTTGTTCAAAATCTCCTATTTTTGATTGTTGTGAATATATATCTCACCAGGTATATAATAATGTCTCCAAAGGAAAGATCTGGAAAACATTTATGACACTATTTTTACCCAAATGGGAGACCACAAAACCATGAGGAAATAATATGGGTCCTACAAGTTGGATAGGAAGGAATGACATAGGAGGGGTCTTTCCCTTCATCCCTCTATGTCTCTGCCTCTGCCCTCTGGCCCTCCTTACAGCCGAGCCAACCTTACTGTGCAGTCCCCATCTCTCCCAAAGATCCTAGGACAGCCTGAGCCGAATGCAGGAACTATTTAAGAAGTCTCAGCTCCTCTTCACTCCCAGGTGTGAGGGTTAGTGGTGGGGAGTAATGATCACTCTCAGATCACCTTCCAGTGTGATTCAGGGACCCAGAGCTGACCCTAAGCCCTTGAAATGTTACCAGAGTCACAGGTTATTTCCTCTTGAGACCCTAAACTCCCTGCCATAGTTAATAACCCCCCCTTACCCCTGCCACCACCACCACAATGTACAACTGGCCTTTACCTTGAGCCCTCTTGAAATAAGTTTCCAGGGATTTTTCCAGTTCCCCAGACCCTCAGAGGACTCAGGCTGAGCCTTGCCTAAGACCCTGACCCTGAACTGTACCAAGTACCTGCTGTGTATGGACTGACCTCCTTGCTGATGGGGGATGTCTGCCTGGATATCAGCAAACATTGCCCAATGCTCCTGGGACATCCCTGAAGCTTGAACCAGGACTGGACACTGCTATGCACTATGCTGCTGTATTTTCTCCCCTCCCCCATCTCTGAAACACTACCTCCCAGTGTTTCTATATTCCTCACACCTAAGGTCCCGGACTCCCCCACTCCACCTCTAGTCCTGCAGTGTGTCACTGTAGATAAATGAGGACGTATCCCCATGGTGGTGGGTGATGGTGACAGGTATAACCTGCCGAGGACACACTGAGATAAGGGTGGGTTCTGGTATCTCCGGGCGAGAACATGGGCTGGTACAGGAAGGAGAAACACTTTGAAGGGAGGTGATGGATGCTGGTTCAAGGAGCTGGGTTGGGCTGCGTGGGAGCTGGTCTAAGCTGGGAGCAATTTTTCCTGTTTCCCTGGCTTTAAGACCAACAAGCTTGAAACAGGGCCTGGCACAGTGGATGGTCACCTCGAGTGCTTTATTTTTATTTCTTATTCTCAATCAACAATTGCACTGCTTTTATTAGCAATCAGCGCTCTGACAGGAGGGCTGATGGCAAGACACTCGGTGGTGAGTCGATGTGGCTGGTTCTCAGGCAGAGTTGGCTAAAGGGAGGAGGAGGAGGAATGTTATTCCAACAGGCAGAAGGGAGCAGGTCCTGTGGGGCTGCCAGGTCAGGAAGCTCTGCAGGGGCCTAGGCCAGCAGGGCAGGGTAAGACGGGCTGCCTTAGCATCCACAGCCTGTTTCCCCCAACCTGTTCCAGCCCCCTGAGTCTCGGGCAGTCATGGCTTTAATAGGGACTCAGTTTCTCCTCCAGAGTCTGCAGCAGGGTGATATTTCTAGAATGATTCCTTGTTCCTTTTGCCTAGGAAGGATGAAGGCGAATGGACCTCATTTTGATCAGAGACCACAAAATCCAGTGAATGCGTTAGACATGGAAGAGCTCCAGGATGAAAAGAGCACACCGCCTTTCGGGAGTGTGGAGCCTAGATTATGGCCCCAGTCCTCAGTGGCTGCATTCACTTTCCTTTTCTTTTTGGTAGCCACAAACAGATTTTAAGTCTTGTTACAGCTGGAGAGCCAACCACTTGGGGATCTGAGTAGAAACTCAAATTCTGACTTTTCTGTAGAGCCGTTAAAATGAACGGGCCTGGGCTCAGGCCCACCTCTGTCTGCATCCTGGCTCTGCCTCTCATTAGCTGTGTGACCTTGCACAGACGACTTAACCTCTCTGACCCTGGGCCTCTTTATTAGGAATGTGGAAGGTTAAGCGAGAGCCAAGAGGCAAATTGGCAGAAGGTCCCTGGGCGTTCTCGTTTAAAGGCTGGCACAGGTTCAGAGCCCCATTCTGCCACCTAGTGGTGGCATGACCTTGGGCAAGTCACTAAGTCACAACCTCTGGGCCTCAGTTTCCTCATCTGTAAAATGGGGCTGATGACAACTGTAACTTCCTCCTTGGGTCTTTGTTTGTGGCTGAATGTCTGTGAAACACTTAGAATAGTGGGAGCTTTATAGAAGCCCTATCTGAGGGTAGCTAGGTTAGTAATCTCCTAACATCATGCTTGGTATCATGGGAGATATGGTAGGTGTGACAGCAGCCGTGATGTCATTAACTAAGAGGTTATTTGGGGTCTGCATCAGAAAGGGAGTAGCCAGCTGTCCTCATCACAATGTCTAGTAGCAAATAAGATTTTCCTCCCCCCTTCCCTGGAGTCCTCTATCACTAACCATTAGAAATGGGGCCTTGTTGGACACATTGGATAGGACACGCCAGTTTCCAGCGCCCTCTATGGGATGCCATGCTGCTACAAACCCCCGTGGCACCCACTCGGTGGCATTTACCCCAGTCTTTGGTCACTGCCTGTTTACTTGTCTGTCTCTCTTACTGGCCTGTGGGCAACTTGAAGGCAACATCTGTCTCAGTCACTGTGGAGAGATGGCAAAGTGTCGTGGTGAAATGAAACAGCTGGGCCCCAGTCCTGGCTCTGCCACTTCCTAGCTGTGTGAGAGCTGGTCCTAACCTTCCTTGAAGGTGTCCTAACCTTCCTTGAGCGTGCTTCTCCAGACTTCATTATGTCCACACAGTCACCTGGGAATCTTGCTGAAAATGCAGATTCTGATACAGTAGGTCTGGGGTAGATTTGCATCTCCAACAAGATCCCATTTCTAACAGTAAGTGATGGAGGACTCTAGGGTTGGGGGAAGCAAATCTTTTTTTTGTTCTTTTGCCACCAGATGCTATGATGATAGCTGACCACTTGCTATGCCTCAGTTTCTTCATGTATAAAAAGTGAAAAACAATAGTATCTGTCTGACAGGGCTGCGGTAAAGAGTAAAGGACTAAATGAGTGCCTGGCAGGTGCTGAGCATTCAGTCGGAGTTGGCGCCTTCTACTGTCATTGCTATTGTTGCTGTTACTGCTGTTGTCAACGTGTCCTTGGTATCCAGCCCAGTGCCAGGCACCCGCTAGACACCCCACAAATATTTATTGAATAAATGACCTCAGCTGGGTGTACATTCATGTTTTTCGCACCCTTGACATTGGCAAGGCTTTTTCAGATATTGAACACTGAATTCTGTTTTGTGACTTGAATTCCCTGGGGAAGATGAGTGATTGGGAGCAGACTCTCAAAGTCCTCCGAAAAATAACTTGCCAAAGAGAGAAGTCCACGTTGATCTCCATCTTTGGGGCCAGGTCAGGGGAGGAACAGGACTTTTAAAAATGTGGTGATTATGGTTTAGGGAGACAGACTTTTGGGATCCAGTAAGTACAATCTGGGTAAAACAAATGTTGCTCATTTACATGTAAGGGGAAAGCACGGGGCAGCGTCTCCATCCAGCATGAAAGTGTCCTCTTGCTCTTGAACAACATACTGTGCTTTCAGAATTTTGTTCTTTTTCACCCAGGATCAACAGCTGCAGGAAGAAATGAGAGGATCTCCGTATCGAGGCCTTGGCTTCTACGTCTGTTCTCGAAGTGGTTGGAGTGCAGATTTCTGATTCTGTGGCCAGCCTCCAGGGACACAGCACATATATATTGGGAATGGTGGTGAGTGATTGGGGTACGTTACTTCCAGACAAAAACGTGCCTGCAGAGGGATAGAAAAAGCATCTTACAGTGGCGGAAGCCCTGTGTGCGCAGGTGTCGCCGTTCTTCAGTTGTTCAGGCAAGTTGAGACAGACCCTCTGCTTCTCTTAATTTGAGACACTCGTTTCCCCAAGAACTTTGAGCTGAAGGTTCTTTGCTGTGTCCCCTACCTGGCTGTGAGTACTTTGAGGATAATTATCCTATTTTGTTTGTTGCTGTGCTCCCAGAGTCTTGCATGGAGCCTGACACATAGTCAGTATTAGTAAATGTTGATGTAGATTGAATTTTGCAAGGATCTGCAGCCCTGAGCAGAGGGGGTACTTCTTGGAACTCACTATGGGCTACATTGAGGGTTAAGGACTGGGGCTGGGAGGCAGTGATTCCAGAGTGATAACCACAGTAGTTACCATTCATGAGAGCCTCCATGTGCCAACCTCTAAGCTAGGCCCGTGATATGCATTACCTCTTGTTCCCACTTTACCGAAACTAAGGCTCAGAGAAGTTAAGTAACTGGCTAAAGGTCAAAGACTCAATATGTGTTGGAGTCAAATGAATGCATTTTTTTCCATTTCCCTCATTTACTCCACTAATGGCGGTACTTAAACTGTAGGCTAGGAATTAAAATAGTAGAAGTCTGACTTGAGAGGGCAGAATCCCTGTGTGCAAATGCCTGAAAGTCAGTCATGGGTAGAAAGCACAGCTTTGTAGCAGAGCTCCAGGGTAGGGAGGAGCCATGGGCAGGTGGACATGAGCTCACTGTGACCACTCTCCAACAGTGAAAGCAAGTTCCCGTGGTATTCAGGGGATAAGTTTCAATACAAAAATGTGTGCTAGTGAACTGCAGAACCTTTATATCCACCCAAAACATAGTACAGGGGTGCAGGATAGGGAATTCTGAAAGTAAATAGTTTGGAAAGCTGCATCCAATCGTCTCTCTTGAAGACTCACAATGCACCCTAGCCTGTTAACTATTCCGAGAAGACCTGGGAAGAGAATGCTTGTTTGCCTTTCTTGAACCCAGTGTTGCCCACGTGTATCTGACTAGTGAGCAGTGCTTTTTTAAGGCAGTAATAATTTACTGAACATGCAGTAAATTATTCCACAGCCTTCTGTGGAAGTTTGGCCTGGAATATGTCCTCTGTGTTCCTTCTGGCCCTGTGGTCAAGTGAGTGTGCTGTAAAAGCTTAGTGACAGAAAAGTCCCACTTAGCCTCCTTGTAATGATTTCCTAAACCGGGCAGATCACTCATCTGAATGGCCGAGGTGATAAGCTCACAGGAGGAGGAGATGCTGGAGGAAGTGCCACATGTCCTGCATCTAGGTACCGCTTCACCTCCCAGCAAGGTGATGCTGATAGCGACGTTTTCCTTGGTGGTTGAATTTTCCATCCTGCAATTATGTCTTAAGCCATAGATAAAATTTACAGCCACGTTTCACTCAAGATAAATGTAACATCGTAATAATACAGAAGATTAATTCATTGGGGAAAAATAGAGGAAAAATAGTGTTGGCTTAAAGAGAAGTCAACACTTAGAACTTGTTGACTAAGGGGATTTCTTCTGTACCACACTCTGTCCTCAACACTGGCATGTGGAAATGTATGTGGTACGCTTTAGCACATACACGTTTGTGCATGTCCCACTGATACATCCACATGTGACCCATAGGGGTTCACTCTTAATGCCCCTAACTCTGAGTTCAGCCCACCCTTTTGGACTCGCTGCAGTCATTTCTTTCTGAAGTCTTCCTTGACCACCTAGGCATCATCGATTTTTCTCTTCTATGATCATCTTAGAGAGTGTTTTCATAAGCTAAAGTCACAATCATGCTACGCAACAAAACCAGAAACTCAATGGCAAATAACAATGGACGTTTATTTTTTTGTTTTCCTGTCTACAGGCCAGCTGGGGGCTGGCTGATCTAAGCTGGGTTTTGCTCTAGGTTAGATTTGGTCTAGGTCTGCCTTACATATCTCTCATTCTTCGGGTGTCAGGAGGCCACCGTGAGCCTGATCTGCAGGACAGGATGCCTCTTAAGACATGGGCTTTGACCATACACTGTTACTGCCACCCATGTCCTGTTGGCCAAAGCCAATTTCCTGACCAAGCCCAAGATCTGTGGAGTGGAGAAATGCACTTTGAAGGGGAGAGAGTCAATATTTAATGAGCACGATGATGTGCCACATTGTAGTCATGTGCCTAATTTAGAAGCTTGTTGGGGGGTATCTCTGTGCTCTTAGGAATTGTGTCTGTCAGAGGTAGGTAACATTGGAGCCGAGCCTTAAAAAATAAAAGTTTCTGGCTGGGCGTGGTGGCTCACGCCTGTAATCCCAGCACTTTGGGAGGCTGAGGCAGGCAGATCACCTGAGGTCAGGAGTTTGAGACCAACCTGACCAACACGGAGAAACCCCGTCTCTTCTAAAAAATACAAAATTAGCTGGGTGTGGTGGCACATGCCTGTAATCCCAGCTACTCGGGAGGCTGAGGCAGAAGGATTGCTTGAACCTGGGAGGCGGAGGTTGCAGTGAGCCGAGATCATGCCATTGTACTCCAGCCTGGGAAACAAGAGCGAAACTCCATCTCAAAATAAATAAATAAATAAATAAATAAAAATAAAAGTTTCCTCAAACACCTCTGTGGTGCCTTATGCTCACCACCCACAGTAGCACTGAAGGAAGAAATGGAGTAACATGTGAAGTGCATAGGCAGCCCGGGCACAGCCAGCATCCTAGTTCTGCAAGGAGGGTGCCCCCAGCCAGCCCTTGATTGCCTTCCAGTGTTGGAGTTTGTAAGAGTCACGAAGAATCACACTCCTCTCCCCTTAAAGTTCTGAACCAATTAAAAATTATACATGGGAGTTTGATGGGGATGAAAAGATGGATTTATAACTGGTAAAAAAGAATTTGAGAATAACTTGGATCTGAAGCTAAAGTGG
Organism: Sapajus apella; assembly: GCF_009761245.1. Classification (NCBI taxonomy): domain Eukaryota; kingdom Metazoa; phylum Chordata; class Mammalia; order Primates; family Cebidae; genus Sapajus; species Sapajus apella. Next base: position 6,457,425 of record NW_022437002.1, on the reverse strand, counting down.
TTTCTTTGATACTTTTCATCTGGACCCTGTAGTCCACCTGAGGGTAGTTCTGAGTCTTCCTAGTGGACCTTTAGCCAGATGCATGAAAAACTGTGGCCAGGAGTGAGGCCACACCTGAGGGGGACGTTTACATATGAGAAACATAGACCAATGGGTGTCAGCCTCTTGCCGCCTCAACAATTATGCCAATCTCTCCTCCATACAAATGAAGGAGAGAAGAGCTAACTGTGAAAGGAAAGATGAAACTCTCTCCCCTCCTCCCCACCTCATCCGAGATGGAAGCTTTCTGTTACCGGGACCAGCAGGAGGTGTGGAGGAAGGAAGAATGACTCCAGTGATCTAGAATATGGGACTGATGCTGTTTAGAAGGCTGTCATCACTGAGTCAGAGGTTATGGGCTTCTTTATGCATTTGCTAGAAATAGGCCATCAGGCCACTCCTAGTGTGCCCTGGAGCAACTTGTTCTTGTCTCCAAGTCCAGATGGAGAACATCTAACTCCACTCCACTTCATCCCCAATCCCAACACCAGTCTTCACTCATTTCCAACTGAACCAAGCTACCTGAGTGTGGTGAGTCCACCTGTGTGTTCTTGCCACCTCCCGGGATGCAGTCCCCACAGGTCGAAACACTTGAATTCATCATGTAGAAGCAGATTCTCTCTCACGCTTTTCTCTCTCCTCTCAGAGGCCAATTTGTTCTGCAGTCATTTCTGCAGAATTTAGAAATAAAGCATGGTGACCAATCAGAGATGAGAGAGGGTGTGGTTGGGCTGAGAGTCACTTTTCAGAGCTTATGAAAAGCTGCAAACCTGGCGGATGGCTTACTCTTTGGTCAAGGACGAGACACTGAGTGAGAGGGTGCAGGAGGGGGGCCCTGGGGAAGGGAGCTTGTATTCAAGGAGGCCTGTGGTGTCGTTAATTTACAATGTCACACTTGATCCTCCCAATGACCCCATCCCTAGGCTCTGAAATTTACAGGTTAGGAGCACAGCTTTCAGGCTTGTTCACATACCAGTTGTGTGACCTTGGGCAAGTCTCTGTGCCTCAGTTTCCTCATCTGTAGAATGGTGGTAGAGGAGGATATTAAGAGTAACTACCCCATAGTAGTGCTGGGAGGATAAAATGATTTAATAGATGTGATAAGCAGCTGTGGAGATGGCTCCCAGTGATCCCTGTCTCCAGGTATCCATGCCTTTGCTTCTAAGGAAGAGAATATGGCAAAATTGTTAGGATGTCTCTTCCAAGATCAGGTTACAAGAGACTGTGACCTCCCTCTTGCTTACTTTCTCTTACTCTCTCTCTTACTCCAATGGAAGCCAACAGCATATTATGAGCTGCTCAGTGGCGAAACCCACAATATAAGAAACTGTGGATGGCCTCCTCTGGTCAATAGCCAGCTAGGAATGAGGCCTTCATCCACAGCCCATGAGGAACTGAATCCTGCCAAAAACCACACAGGTGAGCTTAGAAGCAGATCTCCCCCCAGTAGAGCCTTGAAATGACTGCTGCTTCCACCTGACACCTTAACTGTGGTCTGTGTGAGACTCTGAAACAGGGGACCCATATTCCTGACCCACAAAGACTTTGAGATAATATTTAATAAATTTTTGTGGTGTTAAACCACTAAGTTTTAGGGTAATTTGTTAGACAGCGATAGATAGCTAACACAATACGTTAACAATTCCTAAGACACTACCCAGTGCATAGTAAACCCTCAATAGATATTGGCCGTCTTTATTATTAATATCTCAGTTTCACAGATGAGACAAATGAAGCTCAAAGTGACTTGCCCAGAGTTACACAGTTAATATGCAGCAGAACAGGGGCTCTACCCTTGTTCTATCTGACTTCAAGGCCAGTGCTCTCAAAGCATCACTATTTGGAAGACTCAGCTCCTTGAGGTGCCTAGCAGGATCTGTAGAAAAACAGGGCAGATTTCCCTTGAGTGACTCCTTAAGGCTGCAGAGAGCCAGGCCTAGGGCTGGGGAGAGCCATGGCCAGCCCTTGAGCGAGTCTACATGGGTAGGAGGACTAGCTCTTGCACCCAGACTTCGCTAGGGGCTAGGCCTTTTAGCACATGGGACAACCAACACGTGACTGAGTCTGTTCCAAGAGTTTGTAAGACGCTGTGGGCTGAGGAATGGACCTCTGGTTTCTCCTTGCCCCCTGCTGTAATTTCAATGTGTCCCCCAAAAAGTGTGTATTGGAAACTTACTCTCCAATGCAACAGTGTTGGGATGTGGGGCCTAATGGGAGATGTTTAGGGCGTGAGGGTTCTACCCTCATGAATGGATGAATGCTGATTATAAAAGGACTTGAGTCTGTGAGTTAATCCTCTTGCTCTCTCTCTCACAATGCTATCTTGCCCTTCCACTGTGAGCCATGGGATGATGTAGGAATCATCCCATGATTACTGGCACAGTTCTGGAGGCTGGGAAGTCCAATATTAAGCTATATATTAAATATAGTTTAATACTGGACTTCCCAGCCTCCAGAACTGTGATAAAGAAATGACTTATAAGTTACCACTCCTCTGATATTGTGTTATAGCAACACAATATAGACTGAGACTCTTTCTCTCATTCCCTCTGGGAGCTCATGAACCAGGAGCCTGAGACAAGCCCCATTCAGAGGAGTCCCATCTGAGCAAAGGCCATTTTTGTTGCTATCCTATCACGCTATAGACAGCAAAGATGAATCAACTTAGCTAATTGGAGGGCAGTCCTCACCACCAGGAACAGCGTGTCCTCTTAGGACAGTAACTGCTGGGAACATCAATAAGACTCCTCAGGGTGTATGAGCCACAGGCACAGGGAGTGTCCAGAGAGGCAGGTGGAACAGCCCCTGACATCTGAGGTGGTGAGAAGTACAATGGGTGCAGATTAAAGCTTCACCACACAGATACTCAAAGAATCAACAGATACACAGAAACACACAGGCACCTGTGTCAATACTCCCAGACACACAGCCACACTCATAGACATACCTATAGAATGACACACTCAGATATTCAGTGAGAAAGACAGAAATGCTCAGATAAATGCCCGGATGGTAGGGAGGAACATTAAAACCCCACAACTCTTGTTTCCAGGGAGGGGAGGACTTTTCCATTGCACCATGCAGGAAGGAAAAGTATGGAAGGAAGTAACACTTCTTGCCCTTGTCCATCCCCTCACCCATTTCTCCCCAGAGGGGGAATGGCTTATCTGATTGGTGAGTTTGGGGGAGGAATGGAGCATGCTCAGTCTAGCCTCCCCTAGGGCTTCTGTCTTCCACCCTGCCTGCTTGCAGAGGGGAAACAATATTCTCATCAGTCCTCTGGTGCCCAGTGACCCCTCTGGGGAGCTGCCTGGTATGACCAGTACCAATGCACATGTCTATCTAATTCACTGGGGAAGAATTTGCAGACCTATTTGGCTACATATCCAAAGCCACATTCTTTACTTGACTGTACCCAGTAACAGAGCTGACATTCTGATCTTCACCTCTGTCTCCAGGGCCTTATTTCTCAGTTGCTTGTTTGCTTGAAGAGTCTCACCACTCTTCAAACAGAAACTTGGGATTCCCCAGTCCCAACACCAAATATTCCCACTCAGAGGAAAAACAGAAACATGGACAGATGTTGAAAGACACAGCAGAGAGACATAGACGAGATGGTACATTTTGCTCTCCTGAGTGGAGGGAGGATGGTTAGAAGAGCAGTTCTTGAGCCTGGCTGGGATCAGCCGGGAAGAGTTACAAACAGGTACTGATGTCCGGGTCCTACCCCAGACAAACTGATTCGGAATCTACTGGGTCAGGGCCTGGGCAGTGGCCAATTTTAAAACTCCCCGGGTGATTCTAACAGGCAGCTTCTCCACTTCCCAACACTCCATGAGGAGCGAAAGAGTGTTGGTGAGTGGGGGCCTAACCCATCTGTCACAGACCTCCCTCAGACATCACAGCTCCAAATTTCTCTCCTACAGATATTCTGAGGATTCTGGTAGCAGCTGAGGGCTGTGCACTAAGCACACAATTGCAATTACCTGTGGCTGCTGCTCTTCTGACCCTTCTAACTCTTCTGATGAACCACAGGGGCCGTCTTACCACTCTTCAAAGAGAAGTCCCATCACTCCTGCCTCAGATCCCCAACATGTAAGGATGCTTAGGTTGACATAGTCTCATGGTATTTTGCCTCTTGCTTTCAGTCAGGCTTCCTGTTGCATCTCTGCTTGGCTGGTCCCGGGCAGTGCAGGTGCACAGGACGCTGGGTGGAAAACTGGCCCCAGTGACAGTGGCTCAGCAAATGCTGTTCATCCCATAGCCAAAGACACTTTCCTTGTGATGGATGGAGGCCAAACTCCTCTGCCAGCAACAGAGAAGCAAGGCCAGGCTGATGGCTGCAAAATGGTGAGGTTCACTGACATTGAACCTGGAGCTGTCCAGATCTTTCTCTGCCTTTCTCTATGTGTTGGAGGGAACCACTGGCATTCTGACCAGGAATCTGGTCTTCTTCATCTGCTCTGTGCTCTAGGCCCAGAATTCTCAAACTTACACGTGTTTGAATTACCTAGAAAGCTCATTAGAATACAGATTGGTGGGCCCTACTTCCAGAGTAGGTCTAGGCTGGGCCTGAGAATTTATTTGTATTTCTGACAAGTTCCCAGGTGATGCTGATGCTGCTGGTCCAGGGACCACACTTTAAGAACCACTGCTCAAGGCTGCTCCTCCTCTGGCCTGCTTGGTGTGTGTGTGTGTGTGTGTGTGTGTGGGTGGGTGTGTGTGTGTGTGTGTGTGTGTCCTGTCATCTGAGGATCTAGGAGAGAGGCACTTAGATAACTTCAACAACAGGGATCATGATCAAGCTCCCTCCATTGACTCCTTACTATGAGCCGGGAACCCTGCTGAGTGGTTAACATTCATTATCTTAGGGAATTCTCCCAGTTGCTCTATAAGGAAGGTACTACTATTTCTCTCATTTTATGAATGGCGAGACTGAGGTTAGGTATTTGACTCAAGGTAACATAATGCAGAGTTAAGAGGTAGCTGGGCTGGGACTGGAACCCAAGCTAGTTATAGTCTCTAAATATTCATTCATTTGTATATACATAATGAATATATTTGACAAAAATTTCTTAAACCTCCATAATACCAGCACTGTTCTAGGTCCTAATGATGCAGCAATGAACAAGATAGTGCAGATGGCCACTCTCAGGAAGCTTAAATTCAAGAGGTGGAGGAAACAATAACTAGTGTATTTTTAAAATGCACATGATTTTTTTTGTTTGTTTGTTTTTGAGATGGAGTCTCACTCTGGAGCCCAGGCTGGAGTGCGGAGGTGCTATCTTGGCTCACTGCAACCTCTGCCTCCTGAGTCCCAGTTCAAGCAATTCTCCTGCCTCAGCCTCCCAAGTAGTTGGAATTACAAGCACGCGCCACCAAGCCCAGCTAATTTTTGTATTTTTAGCAGAGACAGGGTTTCACCATATTGGCCAGGCTGGTCTTGAACTCTTGACCTCATGATCTACCCGCCTCAGCTTCCCAAAGTGCTAGGATTACAGGTATAAGCCACTGCATCCAGCCCACACATGAATTTTGATCAATTGTTCCTTTGTGATTCACAATGAGGGAGGACTCGACTCAGAGTGAGGTCAGGGTTTTGGGGGATCCTCTGTGGGGGAGTAGTCAGTGTGAGCCTCAACTCCCCCTGGACTCTCCCGGGTGAGGTCAACAGGCAGCACATGGGGCAAACCCAGCCTTGGGGTCAGTAGTTATCAGCCTTCATCCCAACACAACTCCATCCCCACCAGAGAGCCACTGTGTTCCCTCCAGACTAAGAGATACGTTGTCCTTTGGTAAATTGCAGCTCTGGCCACAGCAATATGGCTCAGTCTGGGCGAAGATCATCTGATATTCATCGTATAAAGAGAAGTGGCTTATTGAGCTGCTTCACTGAACTCATTCACAGGGTGAACAGGTGAGGGGCCTGTCATGAAGCTTATTTTAGAAAGCAGCCATCAGCCTAATCTTTATACAACTTGTATTGAATACCCATGCAGATGGCGTGCTAAACTGTATTCTATTGGCTACACACACCACCATCAGCCGCCTTCTGGCTCTCTCCATCACTTATCAATATATGTCCTCAAGCTCACTGAATGTCGTCAATTTAACTCAGCATCACAAGTCTGCTATTTGGAGGCTCTATGAAAGCACTGAATAGATCTTAAAAATCTTAATTTCTGCAATACCCAGAAGAGTGCCAGACACTTAGATTTCAGTAAATTTTGGATGGATGGAAGGGAGAGGGAATGAATGAGATACTCCCTGCCCTCTCACCAGTTCCTGCTGCCCCTGAAGCTGCTCAGCTGCAGACACTAACAACCCCCAGCATGCATGTTCAGCGTCATGACAGTTTGGCTGCCTGTGAGGAGCTCAGCCACACCAGCAGTGGGATCTGGGGTGAGCTGCTGCTCTCAGTGTGGTATCTGGAGGCAGAGGGAGCACCTGGTCCTGAGTCCCCGTGAGCCCCGAGTGCTCCCCTCATTATCCACGGAACCTCCTTCTCCAAGCTTAATCATCTCAGTATGATTGCATGCCGCCTCGGTTTCCCAGTTGCTCACCTGTCTCCTGCAGGGACTAGAGCTTGCCTTGAAGTCACCTGCTTTTTCTAGAACCCTACCAGCCTACCTGGATCTTTTTTTTTTTTTTTTTTTTTTTTTTTTTGAGACAGAATCTTGCTCCATTGCTCGGGCTGGAGTGTAATGAATGGTACAATCTTGGCTCACTGCAACCTCTGCCTCCCGTGTTCAAGTGATTCTCCTGCCTCAGCCTCCCGAACAGCTAGGACCACAGGGGTGTGACACCATGCCCAGCTAATTTTTGTATTTTTGGTAGAGATGGGGGTTTTTTGCCATGTTGGCCAGGCTGGTCTCAAACTCCTAACCTCAAGTGATCTGCCCATCTTGGTGTCGCAAAATGCTGGGACTACAGACATTAGCCACAGACATTAGCCACCGTGCTCAGCCTTACCTGGATTCTTTTCAGTTCTTTATCTTAGGGGCTGAACCCTGCCTCTGTAATTCCAACAGGTTGCTGGCGGGGCCATCTGGAATCACAATGCCCCGAGGCTTCTGCCACTTACCTCCATTTACACATTGGACCCATAAACACCTCTAGGTGAGAGCTGCTGTGTTTCTTCAGACCTCAGCACTGGGACAATGGTCACTCTTTTTCTGCCAAGTTAGGCACCCACGATACAGTCAATGAGTTCAACTTTTCTTCTTTTCTCAGTGGCCCACGGACACATAAGCCTCTCTGGTTATAGAGCCTACACAGGTCAAACTATCCCTGTTTCTCATCTTTAGCCTCTTTCATGATTCTCCCTCTGGACCAAGGAGGGTTTGATGGGTGACTTCTTTCCTCTTTCTGCTCACTCTAGCCCAAACCCTTTGCCTGCTACCCTGACCTTCTGTCAATCTGACACTGTAAATGATCTCCTCAATTTCTCTCCTTCTCACTGCAGCTTCCAAGCAGACCCCTGTGCCTTCTGGGCACAGTAAGCCATTTCAAACAAAAATTCAATCTTCCCAACATCGAATGTATTCTTGCTAATCTGCTCACAGGTGCTTTTGGCAATCTCAATGAGAAAACATGCTTTAAATATTTAAGAAGCAGTCAATGTGTCAGTTAACTGCCCTACTTCTGGTGTCAGACTGCTAGGGTTCAAATCCTGGCTCTGCCACTTTCTAGTTGTGTAGCCAAAAGCAAGCTAATGAAACTCTGTGGGGATTGATTCCCCCATTTTACAGTGAGGGTAATAATGGTAACTGCTCTTGAGGCTTTTGAGAGAATATACATAATAAGCACACTACAAATGTGAGGTATTCTGGTATGCATGCTGATTGTGATCAAAGAGCTGTTTATTCATCTATGCAAGATATAGTTATTAAGAACCTACCATGTGTCAGGTTCTACAAAGCGGTCAAAGATGCGTGAGATAGGCTCTGGAGCTCCCGCATGAAGGGAAGCAGGCCCAGGCACTCCCCATGCCAAGGAGTGAGTGTGGGTATAGAAGAGTGAAGTGAAGGGGACAGGAGGACTGAGGATGGCGCAGCCCCAGCTGGAGAATTGCAAATAGAGGTGCTGCATGGAGATGGGTTGGGAGGTGTCAGCTCTACTCTGTCCTTGAGGCGGTCTTTTTTTTTTAAACTATGCTCTAAGTTCTGGGGTACATGTGCAGAATGTGCAAGTTTGTTACATAGGCATACATATGCCATGGTAGTTTGCTGCATCCATCACCTTGTCCTCTACACTAGGTATTTCTCCTAATGCTATCCCTCCCTTAGCCCCCCAGCTCCCAACAGGCCCCAGTGTATGATGTTACCCTCCCTGTGTCCATGTGTTCTCATTGTTAAATACCCACTAATGAGCGAGAACATTTGATGTTTGATTTTCTGTTCTTGTGTCAGTTTGCTGAGAATGATAATAGAAATATCATTTGATCCAGCAATCCCATGACTGGGTATATACCCAAAGGATTGTAAATCATTCTATTATAAAGACACATGCGCACGTATGTTTATTGTGACACTGTTCACAATAACAAAGACTTGGAACTAACCCAAATGCCCATCAATGATAGACTGGATAAAGAAAATGTGGGACACATACACCATGGAATACTATGCAGCCATAAAAAAGGATGAGTTCATGTCCTTTGCAGGGACATTGATGAAGCTAGACTCAAGAAGCAAGAAGGAGGCAGCTTTGAAGGTAAAGAGGTCCCTGGGTCTTGTGAAAGGAGATCAGGCTGGACAGGGAAGCTCCTCTCAGCCATGGACTTATGAAGCACCATCCCCAGGGCTCCAGACGTTATGAACTCAACATATCATGGTGCCTCAAATAATGGGGTATCGCTGACTGGCAAGGGCCTAGGGGGACAGTCTCACCAAGATGTTGGTGCCACAAGTGGGATTGTATAGACTGGAGCCTTCCAGGTCAATGGATCTCAAATGTGGGAGCCTTTGCCATTATAGGATGGGGCTGATTTCCTTTCCAAGGTTTTCTTCCAAGGGACACAAACGTGTCCTCTTTCTGCTCTGCAACCCCTGCCCTCACCCTCCTAGGCAAAACAATTTGAATGGGTCTTTCCTTTATTTGCTCCTCAGTTTCTTTTTTGAAGCTCGTGGCATAAGAGGACTTTTTTTGCTCTCAGAATTTCATGGAAAGACTATGATGACTGCTTGCCTCTCCATTTTGTTCATGATTTAAGTCAGATTGCTTCTCAGCGTTTACCTTTCCCTGGCTATTTTTTCTGCCATCATGAGTCAGCCCACTTCTGTCACCCCTGTGCCACCTCCTTCCCTTAATTCTTTTAACAGGCCAGTCTATCTTCAGAGGGCTTCTTGGAGAAGCTTTGAGAGATAACTCCATCTTGAGGCTGATTCCAGTCCCCAAGCAAGCGATCTTAACTGCTAGTGGTAGATCACTACATCCACTTACACAGAAGGTGCAGGACATTAGACCACAGAAATAACCTCAGCAGACAGAAAACGAACATCTCAACAGAGAACTCACAAACACATGAGGACTTCATTATCCTGAGATGTCCCTAGGAGATACCAGACATCTGGTAGAAAAGAGTAAAAGCCGACAATGGCTCCATCATCTGCAAGCAAATGAAGCTTGCAGTTGAAGGTAGACCACACTTTCTAGAAAGTTCCCTAGTGGAAAGAGGAGGATAATAGGGCAATAGTTGAAAAATAATTGAAGGAGGATTTTCTTTGTGCAGGGAGACTTGAGCCTGCCTGGAGATTGAGGAGAAGGATGCAGAGGAAAGGGAGAAATAGAAGATACATGAGTGTGTGCATGTATGTTTGCATGAGTGTGTGTGTGCATGTGTGTGTGTGATCAATGGATGGAAAATGGGACCCAGGGTGCATATCCTAGAGGTCATCTCTGGAGAAGGGAAGGGGAAAAAGGTCACCAGTCTAATAAGAAGCCGTATTTATGGAAGGCTCACTGTACCGTGGACACCATGCAGAGAACTTCACATGGATCGTGTCCTTCCATGCCTCAGATGGGCACTGTCAGGTTCTCATTTTCCGGATGAAAAATCTGAAGGCCAAGGAGGTTAAGTGACTTCCTCAAGGCTCCAAAGCTAAAAAATGACATTGCCAGGACTTCAGAGCTCACATTCCCACTGTTTTAAATTTGTTTAAGTGTTAAGCTTCTTGCATAAAAACAATAATCATTGTTTACATTATTCAGCTCATATCCTGTGCTAGACACTGTGTTTTATGTGTGCTAACTCATTTACTCCTCAGCAGCTCTACGAGGTGGAAGGCACCACTGCTGTCCCTTTTTTACGCATTATGTGACTTGCCTAAGGTCACACAGCTAGTAAGAGGCAGACTTTGCTCTTGACTCCGATGGACTGACTTTAGAGCCCAACACTTAATCCATGCTTCACTGCCCTCTTCTTTTAAAAGGAGAGCATGGTGTAAAGATGGGAGCAGAAGTGGGGAGTTCCCATCCAGTGGCCTTGACGCTTCCATGAATATGGAGGTAAGAGAATCTACTGGAGATGGATGTGGGGGTGGAGAGATGTAGGTTAGTGGAAAGTGGAGGTGGCAAGACTTCAGGAGAGTAGAGGGGATAGGGAGAACGCTTCCTATGAAGTGTGAGCAGGGGTAAGGGACAAAACAAAGGGTGGGCTGTGAGGCAGACCCAGTTGAAGTTGCCCCGATTGTTTCAGCTTGAAGTTTCCTTCAAAGTCCTCAGCAGAGAGCTCAGCAGAAATGGTGTCCCTAGGCCTGAGCTGGGTGGCCAGGGCTGCAGCCCAGGCCGTCCTAGATCTCAGACTCTTGAAACTGATTAGTATCCTGGAGACCGCATGTTAGCTTTGAGAGCATCTGATGGACAAAAGGGGCTTTGCACAGAGAAGAGACCTGTGTTTAAGAGGCTGTTAACTCAGGAGAGAGACCCCAAAGAATGTGTCCCTGGGGGCAATATGGGTGGTGCCACAGAGAGGGTATTTGTCTTGGCACAGTTGGCCACTGGTCTCCTCCAGCCTCAGGGAGCTGCCCAGATATAGGTTTCCTGATGAGAAGAGTCCTGGCCATTTAGAGACTCCGAATGCTTGAGGAAGTTGAGTCTAAAGTATTCATGGTCTTTTAACAATTCTGGATAAGAGCTGACTCTTCAGAAGAGGGTGTAGTAAGAAAGATACAGAATTAGATTATCACAGAGCCTCCTTCTTGGTCTCACCCCAGTCTCTTTCTATCTTGGCTCCTTCTCCAGGGGCAGATTCCTGGCTTCTGGACTTGACTGGTGCACCCTTTGGTCTTTATCTCTGGTGGTTCATCTCCTTGGCCTTGATAGCTCCATGACTTTCTGGAATCATAAACTCAGTCTGGTTCAGAATTGGCCACTTCTGGGCCAGGGCCCGACCCACCTGGGCTGCAACTCAGCACAGTCATTGCCCTTGGAACTTCCTCCCATCAGTGTTCAATGTCCAAAGGAGACAACCAGCTGTGGGAGCTTCAAGAGGGGCTGGGGCAAAGTTCCATCCAATAAGCCTGCAGATGTTCTCTCTGGACAGCTGTGGACAGATGTAAGGGCAGTGACTACTGATGCATAGCTGTCCCCTGGGGTAAGAGCCTTGGGGGTTTTGCTCAGCAATTGCCAGCTGGGAAGAGAGCAGAATCCAGCCACATTCTTGAAAGGAATAGCAGATGTAATGGCCAGAGGAAGCCATGTGCAGGGATACATCTGGAGAGCTCAGAGGACTCATTAGTGCATCATCTTGCTCTGATAAGTAGTTAAAAGTTCACCTGGAGGGGCTTTTATTGCACCCCACTGAGAATTCCTACCTCCTGCTAGGAGCGCATATTAGGAAGGAAGAATTTTATAGATGGTTTAAGTGGCTAACTGTCTGAGTGTTATTCAAGCCTCACATAATTGTGCTCTTTGGACCTATGGAAACCCAAACCTTTGTTTGTGTGGCAATCACAGGAATAATGTTAGTGCAGAATTAGGGCTAACCACTGTAATCATAATAACCATAATAAGAATAGTAGCAGTAATTTATGGAGCTTCTGTATGCTAGGCACTCTGCTTAGCACCTGCAGTAGGCTGAATAATAGCCCCCTATTACAGGATATCCAGGTCCTAATCCTTGGAACCTGTGAATGTTACGCTATGTGGCAAAAGGGACTTTGTGGATGCAAAAGTCCTTACATTAAGGATTCTGAAAAGGGGAGATTATCCTAGGTTATCTGGTGGGCCCTAAAGGTAATCTCACAAGCGTCCATATAAGAGGAAGGCAGAGGGAGATTCGGCGCAGAGGGAGAAAAGGAAATATGACAATGGCAGCAGAGACTGGAGGGATGTGGCTAACTGCTAAGGAATGCCACAGCCACCAGAAACGGGTAGAGGAAACGAGTGGCTTCTTCCCTGAAGCCTCCAGAAGGAACCAGCCTGCTGCCACCTTGATCTTAGCCCTGCAAGACTCATTTCAGACTTCTGGTCTCCAAGTCTATAAGGGAACAAGTTTCTGTTGCTCTATGCTCCTAAGTTTGGGGTGATTAGCAACAGCAGCAATAAGAAAACAAACACATCACCTGACATACCTTGGCTCATTGACCCCTCATCCATCCTATGAACTAGGTACTGCTGTGATTCCCATTTACACATGAGGAAAGTGCGGTTCAGAGGGCCCGGGTGGCTTCCTTGAGGCCAACAGTGCTGGCAAGTGGAAGGGCAGAAAATCAAACTCAGGTCTGTCTGTCTCTGGATTTCATGTCCTTCACCATAAGGCTATATGCCTTGCAACCACAAGTCAGTATTGGCCGTGGCAAAGACGGCAAACAAATTGAGCAGCCTCTATAAGGCTGGGCTAAGAAATCGTGGAGTCAAGATTGAGACTACTTCATGGAGTGTCCTTGAGCACAGACACTGTCATGACAGAAGCCCCTGAAGAGAAGGAGGAGACACAGTTATAGCTGTCACAATCAAGATGTTGCTGGATTGGAAAGCACATGAAAGTTAGGTTCTGGGGTAGACAGTGTGGGAGCTCAGCCATGGGGAAGTAGAGGTAATTGAGGTACCAAGAAGGATGAGAACAGGGGTGGAAGTTTCAAGCCAGAAATTGGTGGGCACCTGTGTATGACTGAGCCAGTGTTAAAGGTGTTATTTCCCAGAGAGCCTATGCTAGGAGGGGCTGGGAGTTGCATGTGACTGCAGCCCCTGAAGTCCGATGGGCATAGTGCTTCTCATCCAGAGGGGGTGTTGCCCAGGTGCTGCCTGAGAGGCAAAAGAAGCAGAACACCAGGTCCAAGACCTTGGTACAGGGGAGAGCTGACAAGGGCCAATGGGGTGTTATGGCCTCATTTAAGTGTTATGGGGTTGAGGACAGTCTCTGGTCCCTCCCTCCCTCCTTCCCTCCCTCCCTCCCTGCCTCCCTCCCTGCCTGCCTGCCTGCCTCCCTTCCTCCCTCCCTCCCTCCCTCCCACCCTGCCTCCCTCACTGCCTCCCTCTCTCCCTCCCTCCCTCCCTCACTGCCTCCCTCTCTCCCTGCCTCCCTGCCTCCCTGCCTCCTTCCCTCCCTGCCTCCCTCCCTCCCTGCTGCCCTGCCACCCAGCAGCCGGTCCTGAGAGCTCATCTTTCCACCATCACCAGCAGCACTCAGGCTTTTGCCACAAGGTGTTTGCTGCACATGTGCCTGGAGGCTGGCCGTGGCTGTCGGTGCTGGTGCGCTGGCTGTGAGGAAGGCCAGGCTGCAGTCATGCAGCTGGGCACAGAGCTTCAGCAGCCATCCTTCTTTCCTTCTAATGGAACACAGACAGCAATTAGAACACCTTAAGGAGGGCGAGAGAGAGAGAGAGAGAGAGAGAGAGTGAGTGAGAGTGTGTGTTTTAGACAGGATCTTGCTCTGTCACCCAGGCTGGAGTGCAGTGGCACAATCTCAGCTCCCTGCAACCTCCACCTCCCGGGCTTAAGCCATCCTTTCACCTCAGCCTCTGGAGTAGCTGGGACTACAGGTGGGTGCCATCATACCTGGCTGATTTTTGTATTTTTTTGGTAGACATGGGGTTTTGCCATGTTGCCCAGGATGGACTTCTGGGCTCAAGTGATTCACTCTCCTTCATTTCCCTCCTTTCTGCTGGGTCAGGAAACCAAGGCAGAACTCAGTTACTTGGTCTGAACCCATCTGCAGAGGCTGCAAAAGCATGTGCTTCACTTGACACGCAGATGGCCCGGCCCCATCCCAGGCCACCAGACTCCACCTGTTCTGGGCTAAACTCAGCAGCAAGCTCGGCCTACAAGTGAAGGGCCAGGACTGGGCTTCCTCATGGGCTCCCAGCCATGCTCAGCGCCAGTTCAGAGGAGGATACTGCAATTGAGTGGGGCCAGAGGGTAGGGAGAAGGCAGGCTGGCAGCAGAGTCCCCTCAGAAGGAACTCCCAGGCATGACCATTCAGGAAGGTCTGGGGCACTGGTTCTCAAAGTATGGTCCCGGACCAGCAGCATCAGCATCACTTGGGAATTTGTCACAAATGCAAATTCTTGGCCCCACTCCACACACACTGAATCAGAAACTCGGACAGAGACCCATTTATTTGTGTTTTAATAAGCCCTCTAGATAATTCTGCTACCTGATTAAGTTTAAGAACCCAGACCATCACCTTGGAGATCATGGGGTTGCCCTGGGAAGACTGGGTCATGGACTAATCCTTTGTATTTTCTCTCTCCCTACCCGTGCCACGCCAGTGGAAGATTTTCCAAAGATGTTCACAGCTGTATCCAAGGCAATCCTGTGCATAAAAGGAGGCTTTTTTTTTTTTTTTTCCTGCTTTTCGGGATGTGAATTCCTATCAGCAGATGAGTATCTCCTTTCACTGGGGCTTTTGAATTATACAGTACTGTGGGAGGAGTTCAGGGAATCAGATATATTAACTAGACCTTGAAATATATTTTTTCCAAATGGATGCGTAGTCTTTATTTAAACAGAAAGCATTCCTGGCTAAATTTGGTGGCTCATTTGTAGGAAAACCAGCAAAAACCTGACTTCTGGGAGTCTCTATGATTTAAGCCATGTTAATATTAGCTGCTGGTTGAATCACAGGGAGAAAATCGACAGATTCATTCTCTTGGGGGCAGGGAGGAGAGGGAGCTCCCAGCTGAGCCAAGAATCCGCCAGCGCTGCGTCTGGGTGATTAATGGCATCAGACTTCGGTGCCCTCTTTATCAGCCCAGCCAGTGGCCTCAGGGAACCCCCGCAGCATTGGGCTTGTTTATGTGAAGAGCTCTGAGTGTTGGAGACAGGATGTAGGAGCATCAGGGAGGAGACCGAGGCAAAAGAAACTATCTCCATCTTCTCTTCCCAGCGGAGCCGCCGGCCTGCAGTCTTGTGCGCCATGAAAAAATGATGACTTGACTTCATTAAAGTCTTGTCATCTTCCCCCTACTGACAGCTTGAAAAGAGCACTCTCGCCTGAGCAGAACGGGATTCCAGAGGCCACTAGGGGCACAGAAATCACAGGCTGAACTTTCAGAAAGAAAAATCCTTCTCTCCCTGTTAAGCAAATAAGTGAATGTGAAAATGAAGGAGGGTGGGGAGGAAATTTCATTTCAGTTTCAGTGGTGCAGGGGCCTGTACAGCAGTGGAGAGGGACTTAGGTATGTCCCACCTAAGGGCATGCAGTGCCATCAGGCCCCTCCCTGCCATCCGGCTCCCGGAAACTGGACCCTGTCTTGCTGTTTCGATCTGATTTCCCTCCAGCCCTTGTGGTTCAAGTTACTGTTATCTACTGATCATCTGAAAGGCCCCAGGTGGGCACAGCCTCGTGTCACCCCCCAAATGCCCTCTTTTGAAGGTGGTATCATTTCCCTCATTTTACAGAAACAGAGGCTAAAAGAAGGGAAAGAGGTAATTTGTTCAAGTTGACGAAGTAATGGGACTCAGACCTGGAGTTACTCAAGGGCACACTGGCATGACTATACGAGCATAACATCGTAACGTGACTGTGGAGGGCTGAAGACGGGACAGAGAGGAAAAGCAGGAAAACGATCATCACGTAGATACAGAGAAATCTGTGTGAAGGTCTTCCCTTAAATCCTGACCACATTTAGTAAGAGAAAATTGTATTAACCATGGCCCATCAGCATAGCATAGGCTTGTCCCTCAGACATCACTATCATATGGAATAAATTAGCCAAATATGACATACATTAAGCCTATAAAGCAGATACTACTTTTTTAACGTGACCACTTAAACTGAATTCCCCTGTATCCTTTGTGAATTCAGTTTTTAAAGTGTCTGTCTCTGGAGCAAACTAATTAATAAAAATGTAAACTAAAAATAGTCTACACCAAAGAAAAACACTTCTGCAACTCTCCCAGCGTCCCTCCTTACTTGACACACTTGCCTGGTTCCTCTACTTGATGAGGTGCACTAAGGGTTAAATAAACCCTGAGGCAGGAAGTCAACACCAGTTACTCCACTGAACGCCATACCTGGAGTTCAGGCTTGTCTGACTCCAGTGGGTCTTCAGGTTATTGAGAAACAAGGAAACTCAGAGAGGCCCGAGAGCTTCAGTCTTGAGCAGAAGCCTAGAGAGATCCAATGCCCTGTTGACGGCTGCTCAACTCATTCGTGGGGAGACGAGAGGAGATCCCAGATCTTCGACTCATGGCCTGATGATATTCTCATTTTTTATTTATTCAGCAACTTTAAAAAATAACTATTTTTAAAATCTTAACTTTTTTTTTTTTTTTAATAAGACGGAGTTTCACTCTTGTTACCCAGGCTGGAGTGCAATGGCGCAATCTCGGCTCACCGTAACCTCCGCGTCCTGGGTTCAGGCAATTCTCCTGCCTCAGCCTCCTGAGTAGCTGGGATTACAGGCACGTGCCACCATGCCCAGCTGATTTTTTGTATTGTTTTTAGTAGAGACGGGGTTTCACCATGTTGACCAGGATGGTCTCAATCTCTTGACCTCGTGATCCACCCGCCTCGGCCTCCCAAAGTACTGGGATTATAGGCGTGAGTCACCGCGCCCGGTCTAAAATCTTAACTTTCATAAATTTTTTCAAACAATGCATGCACGTGGTTAAAAACAAGTCAAATAATATTAAAAAAGTTTATAATGAAAAAGAGCAGTCCCTGACCTAATCATTTCAAACTGTTTTAGGGTGTTTTTCCTGGCATTAACTTTAAGTCTGTATGTCCATGTTTATGCCTATACAGGACTTCTATTTCTTGATTTATTGGAGGGAGAACTTCGCTGCCTCCCCACACCCCACTTCACCTCAATCCCCACCCCTAATACAGTCCTATTATTGTTTTCACTAAAATAAGCGATCAGCATTTACTGTATTTCTCTTCTTGAACAGATTTGGATTTTCTTTAGGGTTAATTGTTGCCTATTTCACTTGCTTATTTTTTTCACATATATCTCTTTAAAATTTTCCAAATTAATCAGGTTATAATCTACCTATAATTAGTTTTTACAAAAATCCATCATATCACATATTTTATCATTCCCCCATTTACAAAATTACTGGAGATCTTCATTGTAAAGAATTTCTTTCTCATTTTCATTTGTAGCAGTTAATCCTTTGGGTATATACCCAGTAATGGGATTGCTGGGTCAAATGGCATTTCTAGTTCTAGATCCTTGAGGAATCACCACACTGTCTTCCACAATGGTTGAACTAATTTACATTCCCAGTAACAGTGTAAAAGTCTTCTTATTTCTCCACATCCTCTTCAGCATCTGTTGTTTCCTTTTTAATGATAGCCATTCTAACTGGCGCGAGATGATATCTCAATGTGGTTTTGATGTGCATTTCTCTAATGACCAGTGATGATGAGCTTTTTTTAATATGTTTGTTGGCTGCATAAATGTCTTCTTTTGAGAAGTGTCTGTTGATATCCTTCACCCACTTTTCGATTTTTTTTTTTCCTGTAAATTTGTTTAAGTTCTTTGTAGATTCTGGATCTTGGCCCTTTGTCAGGTGGATAGATTGCAAAAATTTTCTCCCATTCTGTAGGTTGCCTGTTCACTCTGATGATAGTTTCTTTTGCTGTGCAGAAGCTCTTTAGTTTAATTAGATCCCATTTGTCTATTTTGACTTTTTTTGCCATTGCTTTTGGTGTTTTAGTCATGAAGTCTTTGCCTATGCCTATGCCCTGAATGGTATTGCCTAGGTTTTCTTCTAGGGTTTTTATGGTTTTATGCCTTATGTTTAAGTCATTAATCCATCTTGAGTTAATTTTTATATAGGGTGTAAGGAAGGGATACGGTTTCAGCTTTCTGCATGTGGCTAGCCAGTTTTGCCAACACCATTTATTAAATAGGGAATCTTCTCCCCATTGCTTGTTTTTGTCAGGTTTGTCAAAGATCAGATGGTTGTAGATGTGTGGTGTTATTTCTGAGGCCTCTGTTCTGTTCCATTGGTCTATATATCTGTTTTGGTACCAGTACCATGCTGTTTTTGTTACTGTAGGCTTGTATTATAGTTTAAAATCAGGTAGCATGATGCCTTCGGCTTTGTTCTTTTTGCTTAGGACTGTCTTGGCTATGGGGGCTCTTTTTTGGTTCCATATGAAATTTAAGGTTTTTTTCCAATTCTGTGAAGAAAGTCAATGGTAGCTTGATGGGGATAGTATTGAATCTACACATTACTTTGGGCAGTGTGGCCATTTTTATGATATTGATTCTTCCTAGCCATGAACATGGAATGTTTTTCCATTTGTTTGTGTCCTCTCTGATTTCCTTGAGCAGTGGTTTGTAGTTCTCCTTGAAGAGGTCTTTCACATGCCTTGTAAATTGTATTCCTAAGTATTTTATTATCTTTGTAGCAATTGTGAATGGGAGTTCACTCGTGATTTGGCTCTCTGTTTATCTGTTATTGGTGTATAGGAATGCTTGTGATTTTTGCACATCGATTTTGTATCCTGATACTTTGCTAAAGTTGCTTATCAGCTTAAGGAGATTTTGGGCTGAGATGATGGGGTTTTCTAAATATGCAGTCATGTCATCTGCAAACAGAGACAATCTGACCTCCTCTTTTTCTAACTGAATACCCTTTATTTCTTTCTTTTGCCTGATTGCCCTGACTAGAACTTCCAATACTATGTTGAATAGGAGTGGTGAGAGAGGGCACAGTTGTCTTGTGTCAGTTCTCAAAGGGAATGCTTCCATTTTTTGCCCATTCTGTATCATATTGGCTGTGAGTCTGTCATAAATAGCTCTTATTATTTTGACATATGTTCCATCAATACCTAGTTTATTGAACGTTTTTAGCATGAAGTGCTGTTGAATTTTGTCGAAGGCCTTTTCTGCATCTATTGAGATAATCATGTGGTTTTTGTCACTGATTCTGTTTATGTGATGGATTACATTTACTGATTTGCATATGTTGAACCAGCCTTGCATCCCAGGGATGAAGCCAACTTAATCATGGTGGATAAGCTTTTTGATGTGCTGCTGGATTTGGTTTGCCAGTATTTTATTGAGGATTTTCGCATCTATGTTCATAAGAGATATTGGCCTGAAATTTTCTGTTTTTTGTTGTGTTGCTGCCAGGTTTTGGTATCAGGATACCAAACTTATAAAATGAGTTAGGGGGATTTCCTCTTTTTCTGTTGTTTGGAATACTTTCACAAGGAATGGTACCAGTTTTAATATTTTCCATCACTATTGCTTTCTTCTGCTTTCTAATGGATTTTATTATCTTTATCATCTATACCTTTTATTGAAGTGTTTTGTTTTTTCACCAATTCTTAATTTCTAATAGTACTTTCTTGTTTCCTTATTGTTGCTTCTTTTATAAACCCTAGTTTTAAATGCATCAATATCTTCTCTTATGACTCCAAGTATGCTAATTCCAAATTATCTTTAAGGTTTTTTTCCTGAGTCCTATATTAACTCTATTTTCTCTAGCTCTTTTTTCCCCCGTTTTGATATTGGTGTTGTTTATTTTGTTTATTTTATTCTGTTTTTTGTTTTAGTCTCTTCTTAAGTGTCTACGAATTCTTTATTGTCCTTTAAGGTAATGATGGTTAAATCATTTAAATAGATGGTTAAATCTCTGTGTATGGGCCTGAGGTAAGGAGGATTATCAGCTAGTGAGATTCACTTTAAGGTGATCAGACACCAAGCTGATGTTTCATTTGGAAATTTTCAAATGACAATATGTAAAGTCTTTTCTTTGGAACCATTCCATTTAACTGGAAAAAGAATCCTTTCATCTTTTGCTTGGCTGTTAGAGTTTTAGCTTCTAAAGAATTAGACGTGGGGCAAGGGATGAGCCCATCCACGGAATATCACCTTTCCATGTGTAGGCTGTTAAAACATTTTTTATTGGAGTATAACTTATGTATAGTAAATATAAATGTAAATGAAAAATATTCATTATACATTAGATAAATGTTTATATTTTGACCACCCTGAAAATTCCTTCATTCCTCATTTCTGTGCAGACTTTTTTTTTTTTTTTTGAGACAGAGTCTTGCTCTGTCACCCACCCTGGAGTACCGTGGTGTGATCTTAGCTCACTGCAGCCTCGGCCTCTTGGATTCAAGTGATTCTCCTGCCTCAGCCACCTGAGTAGCTGGGATTACAGGCGCGTGCCACCATGTCTGGCTAATTTTCGTATTTTTAATAGAGATGGGATTTCACCGTGTTGATCAGGCTGGTCTCGAACTCCTAATGTCATAATCTGCCCACCTCGGCTTCCCAAAGTGCTGGAATTACAGGCATGAGCCACTGTGCCCAGCCTGTTTGCAGACTTTTAGTTGGTCTGGTTTTCAGTCTTGTACTTGTCTCCCAGCTTCCTTATACCTGATGTCTCTGAATCTTGGTCCTCTTCTGTTTTCCTTCTCCAGAGAATAACTCCCTCCTCCCCAAGAGTCTAGCTGTAATTGACAGAGAAATTTTACTGGCTTAAGCAAAACTGTTATCCCACATAGCTGGAAGTTCACAGGTAGGAAGTGCTCCTGGTGTGATGTGGATCAGAGGCTCAATGATGGCATCTAGCACTCGGAGTTTTTCAGGCTCTTTGGTTTGTTCTCCTTAGAATATGATTAGAATGAGCGGATTCCTTTCACAACAATAAAATAGTGTCACTAGGACTTGAGCTATGCCTCTGTCACTCAAGTGTGGTCCTTAAACCAGCAGCATTGGCATCACCCAAAAGCTTGTCATATATGCAGAATCTCGATCCCTGTCCCAGGCATACTGACAAGAACCTACATTTTAATGAGATAATCAGGCGATTCAAATGCACATGAAAGTTTGAGAAGCACTGGGTTATATACTTTCACGTTTGCATTCAACTTAAGATAACTAGAGAAAAATCTCTCTCCTAGTACATGTTTTCTATCTGACTGGACTAACCTGGGATATGATCTCTCCCCGATCCTGCCCCATCGGAGCCCATTTGAACTGTCCTGTGCTTACTGACTTAGACCAATCAAAATCCATCCCTTAGATCTAAGGATCGCATCTTCCCTTGAAGCATATGATTCATGGAAGACAGACTGATAGTCTAACAAAAGCAGGAATCTGCTAGGAAGGAGGAAATGGGTGAAATACAGTACGTCTCCCTCCAGGGCTGCGGGAGGGAGTTATTTGCTTAACGTTTTGTAACAAAAAGTCTATTTAAAGGGTTTTCCCAAAATAAATAGTCTACTCCTAAGGTCAATGTCAGTCCTTTCAGGACAAAAACTGTTTATATCAAAACCTTAACCATCAGGGTAAAAAAACAAAAAAACAAAAACACGTTAGGTCTAGAATTTCAGCTAGGCATGTATTTATATATGTATTTAGGGATGGAAAGTTTGCACAAAAATGTTAAAAAGAGGTGGCCATTTCAGAGTAGTAAGATGAAGAGTGATTTTTCTTAATTTTCCTTTGGCCTTTCTGCTTTTATCTATAATAAACATGTATTATTTGTAAAAACATGCTTTAAAGTTATAAAAATGATGAGACACACTGTTCATGTTCCTTCAACCAGATCCTTAATCAAGATGCTAAATGCTGTGGGTGTGGGCACTGCCGCTTGTTGGCCTTGTGCCCCTAAGAGAATTCATCACCTTTTACATTTCCCCAACCGTCAACTTTGCAGCTAATTTCAGTCCATTATGATGTCCCTGCAAATGTGGATGAATTTTCAAAAAAGACTAGCATCTGCAAACAGTTATTGTAAAATCTGAGCAGGAAAAGAGCCATAGAAATGGAAGCAGTCCTCTGCAGCAGTGCCCCAGGTTGCCTCCTTGCCTTCCTGCCATCCCCACACTAGGAAAAGCCTGTGATATAAGGAGAGGATCAACCCCAGAGAAGCCCAGCTCCAGGCAGCCTCAAGATAGGGGCAGTTGGGAAGCGAAGCAGAGGTGGCCAGCGTGCCAGGAACAGAGAGGGCTTTGTCAGGA